>NC_092805.1:19672698-19986209 GCF_040954645.1 Diabrotica undecimpunctata
AAATCCCATAGGAAAATGAAATAAAATATCTGGGGTTCCATCTATGATATAACTTAATTATGACAATTCAGATAAATAATATCATAGCTAAAGCAAACAAAGGAATTAATGTTACGAGAGCAATTTGTGGTAGAAAATGGGGAGCTGACCCAAACATTTTTTTAAGTTTATACAAAGGGATAGTAAGATATCGTTTAGATTATAGCCAATATTTTAAACCCTTGCAGTAAAAGCGTGCTGATAAAGTTAGAACAAGTACAAAATGTGACCTTAAGGATTACAACAGATTGTCTACGTACTACAGCAATTTTAATATTGCAAGCGGAATGTTCAGTATCCACACTAAATGTTAGAAGAGAATGGCTCATAAATACATATTGAAAAAAATGTCTGAAAAAAAAACATAGTAATTAGAAGTTTAAATAAGATAAATGAAGCTATAAATGCAAATAACCAATTTTGGAAGAATAAAGCTATACCAGACTACTACTAATCCCATATATGAAGTAGAAAGAAAAATTCTTTTATATCGTATTACAATTAAAAGCCTAGCATATGCAAAATATATAGAATAAAATATATAAAATTTCTTGAATCTAATAGAATGTTTTTAGCAAAATATGTTGGAATATATAGTAATCATACCTATATATATATATATATATATATATATATATATATATATATATATATATATATATATATATATATATACAGATGGATTCTCGACGGATCCTCGATGGATATCGACCCACACACTAACCAATCGGGATTTGGAATTTATATACCATGCATTCATTTTAAATTTTCATCAAGACTCCATAATTACACCCAAATCTGTACAACTGAAATAATAGCTATATATAAAGCTCTCTCTGTGTACATTGAGAAGGAGATCATGAAAGCACTTAACTTTGTGGTTTTAAAAAGTGCTTTATCCAAAATTTCTAGTCTCAAATGGGATTAAATGGATTATGTAACCATAATAACCAAAAAACTATTAGTAAAAGCTAATAATATGGGATTCTCAATAGGAATAGAATGGGTTAATGGACATCAGGGGATTAAAGGTAATGAGGTAGCAGATAGGTTGACGAATATTGGGAGGAAATGAGCAGATATCTTTTGTGTTACAAAAAAATAACACAATTCTACAATAAATGGCATTCTCAAATTAAAGATAAGGATCCAAACTATTGTAAATTGCAGTATGATTTCCCCATAAAACCATGCTACGCCAAATGTGGGTATATGGGCAGGAATACTATAACAAATGTTAATAGTTTACGTAGTGGATATTGTAAAACCCCTCGCTATCTCTACAAAATAGGTAAAACAGTAACACCGATATGTAAATATGGAACCATTGAAACTGTGATCCAAATCTTCTTTGAATGTCCCATAAACAAACACAAAAATATGGATCTGTATTTAGAACTATTAAAGGCAGGAATAGAGAGCCCAATATCTTTACGTCGTATTCTACACAAACCCTCTGAAAAAGTTATAAAAATAATTAATAAATTTATCAAATTGTATAAAAGAGATCTCTAAAAAAAAATTTTAAAAATAAATTCAGAAAATACTGAAAATATCCTAATATATAAAAATGTACGTCCTTAAAATCCTTGATCCTAACCAAAGGTAGCATTACTCATAAACCTAATGTGAGAATGTTTGGAAGCTACTCTTAAACGAGAAAAGTCTAATCTAACCTTAAATGTATGTAACACTTCCTCCCACTCTATTACAGGAAAAAGATAAACAAATGAAAAAGGTGATCATTCAGTATCACCCAGTTGTCAATAGTAGTAAACAGATATTTATCCCTGGATGTGCATTGCCTAGAGCAAGACGAGCATAACCTTACATAAACTTTTAAACAACCTTACATTTATGACCGTTCATAATAAAATTGCATCTAATATACATAAAAATATTAAATTAATACTTACTGAGTCTGTCACTAAGTATCCCGTTAAAATGGGGGATATTATTCCTGGTAAAGTAGAAACCGTAGTGCCTATTCCGTAGATGACACTGGCAAACTTAGGGGCAATATCAATAGGGACTACCCTAAAAATATTTGTTAAAAAATCAATCCAAATTAATACTACAATAAACCCTGCAAATCAGTCAAAAGCTATACACATCGCCATTATACTTGCCCCTCTCTTTTATTTAAAAAGTGGAAATTTAAATTAAAGTTTAATTAAACATTTTATTGGTATTTAGATATTAAAAAAAAATAAATATAAAGATTTATATTTAACAAATTAACATGTTTAGATAAATTTAAACACTTAAGCAATTGATATTTTATGTCGTTTCATGTTTGTTGAGCTGGAAATGTCAGCATTTAAATAGTCGCAGGTGGTTTTCTTAAACATGCTTTTTACAGCATATCTTATATTTTTTCTAGGATTATAGATTCTCTGGAATATCAGGGGAATTTACTGGACTATTAAGTATATTTTTCAAGTATTTTGTACTGTACCCCAAACTTCATAACAAAAATCATCATCATCATCATCATCAGTGGTGCTACAGCTCTAGTTGAGCCTTGACCTTCCCCAGTCTATTTCGCCAGTCGTTTCTGTTCATCGCCAACCGTTGCCAATTTGCCGCGCCGATTTTCCTTGCGTCCTCGTCCACACCGTCCCTCCATCTCAGTCGTGGTCTGCCTCTACTCCTATTACCCACTGGGACCGATAATAGAGTTCGTCTGGGTGGGTAATTTTCAATTGCTCTTGACACATGTCCAGCCCATCTAAGCCTACCTATTTTTATGAAGGATATTACATCTCTACCATTTACTACTTTTTTATACTTCTCGTACAATTCGAAATTATATCGCCTTCTCCAAATACCATTCTCACAGAATGCGCCCATTATTCTTCTTAGTATCTTCCTTTCGAAGACGAGCAGAAGATTTGCGTCTGTTTTGGAGATGGTCCATGTTTCTGACCCATATGTCAGCACTGGTAGGATGAGTATTTTATATATTATTAGTTTGGTTTTCTGGCTTAAATTTCTGTTTTTTAGCTGCTTGCTTAGTCCAAAATAACATTTGTTTGCTAGCAGTACCCTCCGTTTTACTTCTTCAGATGTGTCATTATCGTTTGTTATGAGAGAACCCAAATATGTAAACTTGTTTACTACCTCAAAATTATATTGGTCTATACTGAAGTTTTCTTCGGCGTTTCTAGCTCTATCTCTGTTATTTGGAATAGATGCTAACATTTTGGTTTTTTCCTCGTTTATTTTAAGGCCCATATTTTGTGCGGCTGTCAAGAAGGTGGAAGTCATCTCTTTAAGTCCTCGTGTAGTACGTGCGATCAAATCCAGATCGTCAGCGTAAGCCATAATCTGCGTTGATTTATTAAAGATTGTTCCCCTATTGTGTAACTCGGCATCTCTTATAGTCTTTTCTAACGCTATATTAAAGAGAAGGCACGCCAGCGCGTCTCCCTGCCTTAACCCTGCATATGTTTCAAACGCTTGTGACATTTCGCCTTGTATTTGCACTCTGCAGATCACTTTACTCATAGTTGTTTTTACGAGCCTTATTAATGTATGGGGAATGTTAAGTTCATTCATGGCTTCGTATAATTTATCTCTTAGGACGCTATCATACGCTGACTTAAAGTCCACAAAGAGATGGAACGTGTCAATATTAAATTCATTGGTTTTTTCTAAGATTTGACGTAGCACAAAAATCTGGTCAATTGTTGACCTACCTGGCCTAAAACCGCTTTAATACTCACCAAGGATTTCTTCCACGTACGTACTTAAACGGCTGTACAGGGTGTTGGAGAATATTTTGTACATTGTATTCAGAAGAGTTATACCCCTATAATTTTTACATTCCAACAAATCTCCCTTTTTGTGCAGTGGACATATGATTCCAGTGCACCATTCCTCTGGCATTTGTTCTTCTTCCCAGACCTTGACTATTATGTTGTGAATTTGGTACATAATGCTGTTACCTCCATGTTTGATGAGCTCTGCGGGGATACAATCCACTCCTGGGGACTTGTTATTTTTGAGTCGTGTGATTGCGTCTTTCACTTCAAATATTGAAGGAGGTTCTACGTGAGTGTTATTTCTTGGTTTTTGGGGTGACGCATCATTTTCCACTTCGGTACCAAGTAGTTCTTTGAAGTGCTCAACCCATCTGCTTTGTACTGCGTCAGCGGTACTGACTATATGTCCATTTTTGTCTCTACACATCGTCAGCCGTGGTTTAAATTCTTTTCTTGTCTTATTTAGGATATTATAGAACTTTGCCCCTTTAATGATTGAAGCTCTTGCATAATCTGGTTTTCGAAGGTCCGCTTTTTCCTTCGATGTATGCGTTTTTCCTCCTTCCTAAGATCTTTGTACATTTGCTCCTTATCCCGTGTTCTTCTTTGTTGCATAAGTTTATATGCATAATTTTTTCTTTTAGTGATATCTTCATATTCATCGTCGAACCAACTGTTGCGTCAAGTGGATTCTTCTGGTCCTAGGACGTTGTTTTCCGCTTCCTTAATTGTTCTTCTACATATATCCCATTGCTCGCTAGCTGTTAAATTCTCATCTGTTGTGCTTTCATGTTCAAGGTAATTTTGATACCTTTCTAGTGCACGGGGCTCTTTCAAGAGTTTTAAATTGTAGCGAGTACTTTTCTTGCCCTTTTCTTTTTTTGCATTTGAGATTCTTGCTCTTATTTTTGCGCCTACTAAGAAGTGGTCTGAATCTACATTAGCTCCACGATAAGTACGTACATCCATTAGATTAGAGAAGTGCCTGGTTTCTATTAGGATGTGATCTATTTGATTTTTGGTTGTACCATCAGGCGACGTCCATGTTACTTTATGGATATTCTTATGGGGGAAAAAGGTACTTCCAACGACCATGCCCTTGGATGCTGCAAATCCTATTATTCTATTTCCATTGTCGTTGGTGACGTCATGAGCACTTCATTTTCCGATGTATGGACTATATATATATTTTCTTTCCCTATTTTTGCATTAAGATCTCCAATTATGATCTTGATGTCGTTTCTGGGACATCTATCGTAGATGGTCTCTACTTCCTCATAGAATTGATCTTTGACATCCTCTTCTTTGTCTTCGGTTGGGGCATGTACATTTATGAGACTGATGTTAAAAAACTTACCTCTTACTCTTAGGTAACATATTCTTGGACTTATTGGTTTGAAGTCCATAATAAGATGTTTTACTTTTTTGTTAACAATGAATACGGTCCCGAATTCGTGATTATTCTTGTGACAGCTGTAATATATATCGCATTGTCTCTTTTGGATAATTCCTTAGCCAGTCCATCTTACTTCTTGCACAGCAGTAATGTGTGCTTTATATTGAGTTAGTATGTCTATTAATTTTTTAAGATTTCCAGGTTCATAAAGTGTCCGCACATTCCACGTGTAAATTTTTAAATCTTTGTCCTTGTTTCGTTGCATTGGTCGTCGTCGTAAGTTCCGTCCGGTTTCTTTAGCTGTAGATCTCGTAACGATAGTTTTTTTTACGGGGTAGAGTTGTTAGCCCTACGCCCAACCTCCAACCTGGAGGGCCAGGGACTCTTCTGTTGGGGTTACCATACCTTAGTCTGTTTTGGTTCACGGGTGGTATTTTATTTCCCACCTACCCGCCGGTCCTAGAACCGGTTAGGGCGTTCCCCTATCCACCACCTGGGGACGCGTCCGATGGGAGACAGACAACTCCACACATAACAAAAATCATAACCCGAAATTCTATGTTCCTATGTCCATTAAGGTATAGACGTACGGCTCCATGTTGACTAACTAGTCTAAATTTTGACTATTTATTCTTATTCTAGGACAAGAAATTGCTCTGCGGCATATTTTAAAGTTGTGTGTAACATTGAGAAAAATGGAGGATATGTGGAAATAACAGCACCATTAGCTTGTTGATATTTCCACTCCAGGACAGTCGTACAGTTGCTCTTTAAATTTGCAGCTGGGCTATGATTTTTCTTTCATCCACAAAAAAAATCCAAAACACAAATACCTTTCTTTTCTATTCTCTCCATTAACGTGTCTGTGACATTTAATCTAACTCTAATTGCCTCACTGGCAATGCTGTCCTATCTTGATATTGTGGTATTTCTTTGAATGTAATATATATCTTCACTTCCATGTGTTACGACCAAGTCCACAAATGATCTTTTATTCCTAATTTTTGAATTAACAATCAATAATTTTTGTTCGTGGTTCGCAGACACAGAACGAGTAGACCTGTGGTATAATTATATTGAGATATCAGCAAAATACCAAAAGTCGTTAACTTAAGAATTTTCGCTTAAATTTTTATTAACCAAAATATTAAGTCAAATTAAAAACAGAACAGTAGCAATTTATCACATAAACAATAAATATGTTATTTAAAACATATATCAGAAGTCTTTACTCTGAACACAACCTTGCCACCTTGCGTAAACTTTGTACGCTAGTAACTTTGTAGAATCATGATTAGTCATTGACTAATTCTATTTGAAGTCAGGCAGACAAGATAATGAGGTTACTCTTGGTTAATCATAATCAGTCATACTTAAACATAGTTAAGCAAAAGTTTGTGTTAAATACGGAGATTAAGTATCAAATAAGTATGTAATCTTTTGTTTAGAGTGAACCTGTGCTTGTAGTAAACTTAGGAGAAATTAACGATGTAATTCAATTTATTATATATTTCGTATCTTCCGTCCAACCTAAATAAAAAGGCTCCAGATGTAACAACATGCCTATACAGCAACATCTGTTTTTATAATAAACACCATTGGAGGAGTCCATTTACGCGACGAGGCTAGTCCGTTATACAACTTAAAAACTTTTTCCATAAAAATCTATATAAAAATAATAAATAAATGCGTTATATTACTTACCCCATTCCACTTATAGCCAATCCACTCAATCCCACGGCAAAAACAAGACAAACTGATGTGCCGACAGTTGATATCCAGTATCCAGCCAGAAGTAAAAATATGGCTTGTGCGGAGAAACCAGTTATTATTAACAATTTTCTTACTTGAGTAGTATTTAGATACTTCCGTTTCAATAAGAAATCTGCTAAGTAACCACCTGCTTGCACCATTATAGACATAACTAAGTAGGGAAGTGCGGCCAAAAAGCCTACTTGATTTAGATCGAAGCCTAAGAGTGCTACAAAAATAAATTAGGTAAAATGAATCTAATACTACATATTCCCAAGTTCCCCCTCAATGTTCCCATAAAGAAAACCAAATCCCATTTTTGTTCACTTTCTTTACCGAAAACCCACCCATTCCAATCGTTAATTTCATGCCAAGTCTCATCATCCGCCTTCATAAATTAATTTAGTCATTAATACTTTTGTCTTCAGGCCAATATGCCTTTACAATGATGCCAGTAAACCTGCTCAGCTCTCTACCTTAAAAGAACCCCCATCCAAAATGGTTATCGCGAAAATCACATCAATAGGACTATCCACATGTATCACTGGAATAAGCCAAAGACTCAGACCTTCATCATGTGAAAGCTTTTTCTTCTTTACATCAAAGGTGTCGCTGACATCGACAAAATCCTTTAATCAAGAGAAAATAAAGGCAATATTTCCCGAACAAAAACATTTATCTCTTAAACAACATTCTAAAAGACTACCTCAGATATGATGTAGGCAAAACTTTTAAGCTAAGGCTTAAGTGCAAGAAGATGTTAATCTCATCCAATACTAACCAGAGTATATCACGGATTGAGAAGACTATGGACTGAAGAACACCGCAACTGAACAATCAACGAATGACAAACTTTTTATTTACATTTACAGATGAGTTTAGATGTCGTATAAATAATTCTGATGGTCGTATTTTGGTTTGGATGGAACGAGGAGAGAGATATAATCAAGATTACAGTGTGCCACAACTTCTTTTGCAGAGACTTTATTTGCGTTTGAGTTGGTATTTGTTTTGATGACTGCACCGACTTAGTGGTTGTGACAAATGATACGATGGCGGCTCAGGGATATAGAGATATGGTTGTAGAACCAATTATTGTACCATTTGCAGGTGTAATCAGAGAAAGTTTTGCCGTGAACGAAAGATTGCATCACTTTATTGACAGATGGAGTGGCCAGCCCGGTCACCAGATATGAACTGCATAGAATATATATCTGGGTCGCTATAACACGACAACACGGTCGCTTTGAAACACATATAGACAACTTTAGATCAAAATTTTTTTAATGCATTAATTGAGAGCATACCTAATAGAGATGTCAAGAAGTTTAATTCGTTTAGGAGGAGGTCTAACAAAATATTATATTTTTTTATTATCTCGTTATTTTGGATTTTGTAGAACATAATTTTATGTTAGTTTATTTCAATAAATTGTTTTTTAGAAAAGAATACCTGAAAATTTAATGATCTAGGATCACGAATGCTTAAATGTTAAAGATAAAAAAGTTATGGGTTAAAATATTCGTTGACCTACCCAAAACGGACGCCAATGAGCGGAAAATTCGCAATTAATGGAATTGATTCAACTCTGCAGGATGAATAATCAATCATACCAGTTTTCGGTTTTCTAAATAAAAGCGTTTTGGGGGTATTTAAAAAAACTAATTACAAGGGGTCATCTTCAAACAGCTTTAGCTTCCTTAGGAAGCACTTTCGGACTAGGTGAATTAGATTAAATTGTCTTAAAATAATATGAAGAATTTCCAGTCTTTGTTTCTCAGGAAAGTTTTTGGACACCCTGTATATATAATATATTTCTCTTTACTTATATAACTCTTTTACCATCAATCCCTCCTTTTTCGCAATATCTCACTGCTGACTGACCTGAATCGCTTTTGAATTTTCCTCCACTTCCTGTAGTCATCGCTTTCTTGGTCGACCGCCCCTCAACTTTTGAGGTATCCAAACGGCATCAGTCTTTCGATTATACAAACTAACTATGTATTTCCCTACTGTCAATTCCCGTTGCTCAAAAATATTTATTTTTTCTATTTCTTTCGTCACTGGTCCATATATATCTTTGTAATATTTTGGACGTCATAGAGCAAAGCAGCATTTTAAAAAATAAAAATCAACAAAAGTTTTTTCATCTATAAAGAGAAATTAATATTTATTCTTCTATTAGGATCTAGTTTTTCTATTATGATAGTTCCCAAATATATGGTTTTAGTAATTATTTATACCTGACTCTAGTAATTTAGAGTTTTTCATTTGGTTATAACGCTGCAGACGAAAAATTTGGTGTTATTTTCGTTTATTTTATTCCCATTTTAGCCCCTACTTTATGAACAGTAGGGTGTCCCGTCTTTGCATAAAAAAATTTTTTTTAAGCTACACTATCGCAAGAGGTATCCAAATTTGCGTAATTTTCCAGAGCTTATGAAAAATGTAAAATAAATACGATAGCATGTCACCTTCAGGGCTCTACTAGACTTTAAAGTTTTGTAAATTTAACGTTTGTGCAGACCTAATTATATACTTCAAATAATACAGAAATTAAATTTAAAAGATATTTTATTATTAAAATTAATGAAAAAGGTTCAAAACAACTTAACAAACGGAATAGATCCTATATTTTATGACAAAAACTTAAAATTTGAACTTATTTTTGTGTCCAAAGTTTGCCATTTTTGCCCGAGACTCTAACCTGGTTCTGATAGAGCTATCTCTAGAAGTAGCATCAGTTACATTCTGTGAGGCCTCTGTAATCAGTTTAATACATTTTTTCACAAATTGTGTGTGGCAGGAAAAGTCAAAAATATCAAAGCTTTTATCTTTTACCATGATGTGAAGGTCCCCAGTAGAAATATGCCGAAGAACCGGCGGTGTTGTAACCTGACAATCCTGACATTCGTGCCACATAATAATACCGGTGTAATCTTTAGCAGAGATGTTAATTTTTGGTGTTTTAAATATTCTGCGTTTATCGCTATTTTCAGTGTCTCTAGCTTTTTTTATTCTTCGCCATGCCAGCTCCCTAATGTGATCTCTATCATCAAACAACATACTCACAAGTAAGTTTTCTGGGTGGGCAAAAAAGGTATTTCTTTCGATAACGGTGTCCACAACAGATCTTAGATTTTCGGGTAGAAATCGAGAGTACATAATTAGTTGAAAAATATGCTTCGCTCCATCCTTAAAAGACGCTTTTTGCTTAATTCTGAACCACATCGGAGCATATACTTTAACAACATAGTTTAAAAGCAATTGTAAATTTTCTGATGGATTAAGCGTACTTACATAAAGTCTAAGTAGACGATTAGTAGTAGTAAGCCATCTGGAGTGCGCCATTTTTCCAGGTTGACGGTTTGCCAATTCAGTAGTACAGAAACCTGCTTGACATATTTCATATAGATATTTTTGATCTGTACTTAATTCATTGACCACATTTTTTGGCAAGTCAGGCAAATTACCATTCACAGCAGAAAAAGTCACGGTGGGTTTATTTTTATAAACAACTAACTGTTTTCCAATAGGTCCGGAGTATTCTCTAGGACCCAAAGTAGAACCATCTATGGTCAGGAACAACTGACGAAACGGTAACTCATTGGCATGAAGCAAACAAACGCACCATTGTAACGGTCTCTCCAAATACTCCTCTAAATATTGAATCACACCACCCTTCCAGACAATATTAGTTGAAGTTCCATCATATCCAACGCAAATTACATCATCTAAATTCAAACTTTGACCCTCATCGAAGTAAAAATTCCATTTGCCGTGCCACGACTAGGCGTATCTTTATTAAACGTGGAAGTCGACGGTGTCTCTGTTGAGAAAGAGTCAGGCACTGCTTCTTCGTCACAATTTGCTGATATAAAATCGGTCGTTTGAGTAGCACCCAACTTTTTTGTTTCCCCCGCCGACTCTTCTATTTTTATCTGCTGTCGTTTAATGAATCTGGCAGTTTTTTTCTTATTAACACCGCCTATAACCATTTTCCAGTCATTTCTTTGATCCAACATTAAGTCTCTATCATTGATTGGAACTTTTTTATGTTTTAAACATGAACAAGATTCAATAGAAATACATTTACAAGCAGTAACGTGAAAAAGCTTTTTAGCTGACTCTACAAAATACTTCACTTTGTTTTCAAAACTGTTATTTCGTTTGCTTTTGGGGTGTATTTTCAAACTGACGTACTTTTCGAAATAATATTTTAGTAACTGAATAATCCGTTCCTTACTTATAATTGTAATCTAAGCTTTTGTTCAAATATTAATAACTTCTTCAGAAACAATGGCATATATTTCTGAATTGGATGGATCCTTTCCATTATACTTTAATTGTCATTTTACGAAAATGACAATTTTGCCAAACTTTGAAGATCGGTAGAACCCTTAAGATATATTTTTATTTTATTTTTAAAAATACTGTGATAATCTATGGCAATTACATAAATTTTAATTTATGTAATTTAATTTTAATAAATTTTAAATAAATAATATAAAACATTATTTATACATTAAATAATGTTTTATATTTAGTTCAGAATGCAAAATTAAGTATAGTGAAATATTATCATAAAAATGACAATTTTTCAAAACTTTAAAGTTCAGTAGAACCCTAAAGATATATTGTTATAATTTTTTTTTAAATCATTGTGATAATTTACGAGCAATTACCCCAATTTTAAGAGGTCTTGTATTAAACAAAAAAAAAAGCATTTTTTTGGGACACCCTAATGAACAGCTTTAAGTGCATTTGTGACTTGTTGATCCGTGTATAAATTCACAAAGTACGTAAAACATGTCTATATATTTGGCAAGCCAAGAACGAAACCACTATGTTATGTTATAATGTGCAAATATTTTTACTTACACTTTATCATTTGTGGCAAAAATGTAAGAAGTGTATAAAACCCCCATCCCTCACAAGTCATACAAACAGCATTGGCCAATACTGCTGTTGAACTCAGAATGCGTCTCCAAGGAACTGCAATATGTTCGTCACTTTTAACGGCACTTATTGCATCGACTATATATTTGCATTCTATTGGGCTTATTCTTTTGTCCTTAGAAGGGGTTGCTGCTATAATTATTATCCAAATTAGATACCATAGAAGTCCAATGGCCCCTAAAAATTATATTAAATTAAATGGTGCTGTAGTACAAAAAATATAAGAGATACATTTTATATCAATGCTGCTACTATACATTTTATAAATTCACTACACTTTTTACGATTAATTGATGAAGGTTTTGGATTTTTTTAAATTTTGAATCATTTATAGAAAAATACTTATATTAACAGACCTAATTTACTTTGCTGTGAATCAAAAGTCTTTGAACGAAAATTCAAGATTTAATTTCATCTTTGGTCGAAATAAATCTTATAATTCATGTTTATATTAACATTTTTACGTGAGTATATCCTTATATATATATATATATATATATATATATATATATATATATATATATATATATATATATATATATATATATATATATATGTAGGTCTTAATTAAGTTCTTTTATTATTTGAAGAGGGTAACGTTATATTAAAAGTCCGCGATCTATGCGAGAAGTCTTTATTATATATAGAATACACTGTAACGATGTTATTTACATTTACAATACACAAGATTACGGATAATTGTCTGCGACCTGCGAATTAAAATATCGAACACCCCCGTCGTTAATAATTGGTTTCGTCTTTTCGTCTTTTTCAGCGTGCACGATAATTTAAGTATACTCAGTTCGAGCGACAAAAATCGAGTGTCCCGGCTCAGCAGGAATGTGTGTTCTCGTCTACATATCTCCTGTCCCCCTTCGCCTCTGAATCCCGTCACCCTTATAGCGACTTAAGCATATTGTAAGTGGTTCCTTGCAGTGGCGTAACTAATGAATAAAACTATGCTAAATACTTATAGTAAGAAATATTCCTACATATATATATATATATATATATATATATATATATATATATATATATAAATATATATATATATATATATATATATATATATATATATATATATGTATAATAAAGTTCTTGAAATTCTAAGTGGAGAATAGAGCTTCGGTGAAAATGCTCCATCGAGTAGCATTTTGCGACAAGGCTTGCATCTTGTTCCAAGACTTTCACTCTAGTTATTTTTTTCAGGTTTCACAATGTCCCTCCTAAGGATAGAATAGACTTGACAATGGACTGGAGCATTCGCATCTTCGTCTTTGTGACACACCTCCAAACGGGGCTGAGCATGCTGAATGCTTGCTAAGCTATTCGTATGATTTTAGTAGTGAATAGTAGTACTGTAAACTACTACTTACTCCAAGTCGACCAATCTCGTCAAATCCGTAAAAGACCAAATTCTCAATAAAGACCATGGTGTCTACGGGATACTCTGATCCAGTTGCCCACGTACATACACAGAACAGATAAACTGACGAATCCATAACCGTATTTACAAACATTCTATATCTGTAAAACATTCCGATACTACTTCAGCCCTAGCCTAACATAATATTCAGAGAGACCACAAAATATATTTCGAAAAGAAGTGAAGCTAAAAGACTGCTGGCAACATGGCGACCGCTGTTCCAGCGACTCACCGCTCCAACCCATCCCACTCAGACCGCTTCCGCGCATGCCGTTTCAGCGCATACTGAGAGTATAAAAGCAGCAAACATGTTAAGACCTGTCGTCACTCGATACTAAGAAGTAGGCAGATTGAGACCTCAGTGCCGTTTGACGGTTCTTCTATTTCTACAGAACAAGATACTGGTACGTCACAATTGAGGGGAGTAGGCAGATTGAGACCCCGAACTCGAACGGAACCATATCCCTCTTGATAATGGCTCCAAAATGGGTGTCACATACATACATATATGTACAAAATTTAAATGGCAGAGAAAGAAAGAATGAAAAAAATTGTTATGTTTACATGTAAAAGTAGATTAAAGAGTGGAATTACATATATTTATCTAAGGTTTTATTTGTGTTGGAAGTGAAATGGACTTATTTTAGACGTGTGGTGAATTGTTAAGTTTAAAATATTAGGTGGAATTAAATGTATACATATGTATGAATAGAAAGTGTTTCGTTTCAATATTCAGGGAAAACATTTTTTTAACAATGGGATTGTAAAACAGCGATTAACCATATTAAGCTATTATCTTTCAACTCAAGAAAAATTTAGAATGTTAATTTACACAGATTCTATTGTTGGGTGTGTATCGGAAACATCAAAAATATTAATTTAATGAATTTTGTAGGAACTGCAAATTCTGTTTGTTTGTTTGTTTGAAATACTAAAATATGATTGGTGGGAAAGAGAGAATGTTAGGAGTTAGGAGTTATGTTTGATGGCATTTTAAAAGCTGAGAGAAGACTAGTTTGTTCTAGTTCGTGATTTAGGATGGAAGAGGCTTCCAAACAAACTGCTAAATGCAAGAATGCAGGAGAAGAGACCTATTGATGCAATAATCTCCTTGGTAGTCGATCATGAAGGAGAATGGCTACCTACAGACTGTAACGAATGGAGAGGTTTGCTGAGGGAGGCCAAGGATCAAATTAGGCGGTGGAGTCACATGATGGATGGATGGAGTCAGTGAAAGATTTAATATTAATTAACCTTTAAATCTTTGAAAGTAATTGAATATACTTGGATATTATATCCTCCTCACTCAATACAAAATAAACAATTATAGTTCATCACAAACCCTTCTTTCAGTGCGTCACAATTTATCGAATTCTCTCTAACGCATTAAGCTAGAAGTGACAGAAAAAAATGTGAGTCTGTGATTACTATACATAGAACTTAGAAAATTATATTTCGTTCACGGGTATTTGCATATTAAAGCGAATTCTACTTACGGATATATAATTGGCCGGAGTTTAGAATACGCTAAATAGATATCCAGTCAATGATGCGCATAAATATAATTTGACGCAGATGGTCTCGATAGTGACAGTACTTTGACAATGTCAACTGATTAAATGATAATTGTCATTCCAGGATAGTATTTTTAGACATTTTACAGTGAAAATTTAATTTTATATTTATTGTCATAAAAATATTTTAAATATGCCGAGATATATCGAGAATGAACAAAGACTAATATTAAAATTATTAAATTATTTTCAATTAGAAAAAGAGGCTGGGACAACTTTATTATTACCAGTTTCTGCCGTTCGTGAAGTAAGTTTTAAATTATTCTAAAAAATATTCACATTAGTAGTTTAAATACTATACATTTTAGCCATAGTGTTTGTAATAAATAATAATAAATACATAAATAAATCTTAGCTAATTAAGCACTTTCCTTGGAGTGTATAGAATAGGAATTCTGACAAACTGCCGTTCCAATATAATGCACAATAAAAATTTTTATACAGGACGGGACCTCTAATATGTAGATTAAAAAAAAATTGAATTCTTAAAGTTTTTACTTCACATTTTCAAAAAATAACCTTTTCACATTTAGCTGATTACGATCCTTCAACTGTCAGATTTAACTAAAATGCCATGCAATAATTCTCGACATTCTTAAAATCCTATATGACGTCAAAATTAGTGACGCACTGAAAGAAGGGTTTGGGACAGACTGTAGATTAATGTCAAGACTATGAAATAAATTTTATTATTTACATTTTAATGTTATATTGTCATAGATTAGTTTAGCAAATATGTACTTAAACAAATAAAGTGTTGATTTTTCGTTTTGAATTAAAATCTCAGGTAATAAAAGTTTGCTGCAAACTGTAATTAGAATTTAAATATAAAAATATTAATAAAAAAGAGTAACTGGACGAAGGAAGTATGTAGGATATGTAGCACTCCACATAAGCGTGGGCGATAATCAAGAAACATGGTTTATTGAACATTCTTCTTCCTCTTCAAGTGTCATCTCCGCGGCGGAGGTCAGCAATCATCATAGCTATTCGGACTTTTGAGACGGCTGCTCTGAAAAGTTTATTTGATGTACACCCGTACCACTCTCTCAGGTTGCACAGCCATGACATTCTACGCCTCCTCATGCTTCTCTTTCCTTGGATCTTTTCCTGCATAATCAGTTGGAGCAAGGTGTATTTCTGTAACAATGTCACAAACGCAGTACAAGGAGAACATAGAAACGGTGGCTGTAAGGCATTAAAGCAAGAGTGGGAACACACCAGCACCAATTAGCAAAGAACACATAAATGTGCAAAATTAAAAAGCCGAACTTCATTTAGGAGTAAATGAAAACAGGTTGATAAACAGAAAAGAAGTGTGTTTATAAGTATAAAATTTAAATGCATGGAGATCAAATTTCCTCTTTTTTCTTCTACATTACCGTTTAGTTTTTTCCAGTAATGTCATAAGAAAATAAAAATAAAAATTCAAATACATATAAAATATAAAACATATTACCAAATATATAGAATATATACTCCCATCCAAGACTGGAAGCAATAAGGGAACACGTAGGCATTGCCACCACAGCACCAAAGTAGCTACCAGATATAGATATACTAATAAGACGGCTTTTTTCACTAGGAGGTGCCCATTGAGACCAAATTTCTTGGATTGCAGGAAATGTTACACCCTTGAAAAAATTTTACATGCAATAAGTTATGGCTACAATGAAAAAAGAATTATTTCTAATATAGCAGATTTAAATCAAACAATAAGGCTACTTGAATTTTTGTTTTTTTACATCTAATAATTGTTGTTTATGGAGTTCTATATTCCACTGAAAGAAGAAATCTATCGTGCCAATGCAAATCTCGTTGATCACCACTCTAAATAGTTTTACACTGATACATTCGAACTAATGTGTGAGGTGGTTAAGCCAGAATAGGTTTGAACTTTCCAAATTTTATCTTCCTTGACTTTTGTGTATTTTAAATGTTATGTAATAAGCGGTACTACTCGTTAAATACAGCTTGAGATGGAGATTTGATGAATAGATGCATAATACGCCGTCGCTCCTCCTCTTATTGGTACACTATATGCAACAAATATTTAGATTGTGGGCTTAATTTTATAGGCGAGGCATTGAAGCAATAAACATACCTAATTTTTGCAGTTGCATGGATCTCAATGAAGCTTATTGCAGTTGATTCGTAAAAGAGTCAGGAAATTTTGTGAATAAAAATGATGATGTGGAAATTTTAATGTGATAGTGGAAAATTTTATTATTGAATAAGGAAAATACCTTTTTTAAAGTGCATTTCAAAGTGATGAAAAGTGATAAACTTGTAATTCTGAAATAATTGACGGAAATCAGTTAAATTTTACTACTCGAGAGTTTTTGGTGTCACTAACCACTAACATCATAACGCTGACGATCTCTGATGCACCTAGTGCTCAGGAAGGTCCTGGTCTCCTAGAGTTTTATGGATATTCGATACAAAATCAGTTCGTCCTGGGCACCAGGCACCTTGTAGACTATCGTCGACGTGATATTTAAGTTAAGCGATCCCAAAAACCCCCATATAGCAAGTTTGCATTGATTTTGCGCTATCTTGTACCCAAGATAAAATTATCCCTCTTTATTTTTTTATTACTGTTTAATAACTTTATAGTATCTTCTCCGTCATCGTTCTCGTCTTATATTCCCTTTTCGTTCACTTGCTTACTGGGTTCTTAAATCTATTCTATTCCTCTGAAAAATAGGGCGAAATCACGCGAAATTTCTTTCGCGTTCTCTTTTTTATCTCACTCGTGAACCACTTGTAGCCTCGCTCTAACAAAACTCGACCAAGACACATGTACCAGACTGAAGCCCAGACCTTAGTATTGTTATTTAGGTAATCGTGTTGTCTATCTTCAGAGCAGTTAGCGTAATCCATTAAGCATACGCATCCACCTCTTAACCGTGGTATTTGTTTATTAAATTACAAGAGAAGTGGAAAAATATGGCTTACACTATTTCTTTCGAGCGTTATTTTACGATAAAGCAACGAACTCTAGATTTAATTGTAAATGAGTCAATACTACATTTGCAGATAGATAATGATACTGATAATCGATTCTATGGAAAATAGCAGGCAAGGAGATAAGTAAACTATCGTAACACTATATCTCTCTAAATTTGGGTTAATAGTGGCTCTAGTCATAAAACACTTCGGCTAAGGGTTGACTAAGATAAAGTGACAAAAGAACTTACAGAATACAAAGGTATTTACGGTCACGTTCACCAAATAGTGGCTGTTTTCATACAATCGTCGCGTGTCCCCTGCAGGTAAAAATGAAGGTCGGTATTGTAGACAGACACCAGGAACCGCACTATTCGACATCAAAATCTATAATAATAATATTCGTAGATAACTTAAATTTGAGGGAAAGGAATAAAACAACAACAAATGAAAGTTTTTTGTCGTCAACCATCCAGCTAACCAATGCTACAAGATATTTTCGATCTAAATGTTTTTTATTATGCTGTAACTTGGGTCTCGTATACTGGAGGAAATATACTGGGATTAGCTTTGTCATTCCACCACGCTCGATCTCAAAGCATGGTGCAACACTCGTCCATCACCAGGTCCATTCCACCCAATCAAACACGATACCAACGGTGCAGTGCACTCCACCATATACTAAGCTACTACCACCAATTTTCCATCCAGTAGCCATTTAAGGAAGACAGCAGAGCAAGCAAGGTGTTTTATTTGGACAATTTTTTCTTTTTTTTTTTTATTAAGGCATTCAGCCACTTTATACGGGATTTACTGTAACGGAGAGGCAATTTATTTAAATAAAATATTTGTTTGAATTTTGAGTTACGCTTTGATTTTTTTTTTGGTTATTTTTGCTACCATTGTTTGTCTTAGGAATTAGCCGAACTATCTCTGAGAAAGCTAGCTAGGGTAGGAATCTCCATGATTTTACTTGTGGTCGTAAAGAGGAGATACTTTACCTGAGGTTGATCTCTTCACTATTCCAAGTCAATTGTGGATTTCAAAATGATATAATCCACGTGGTTAAAACCTTACACATACTGTGAAACAGGTTTTACAGGTTGTTTCAGAGCAATAAATAAATCATCAGTTTGTAAGAAAAATTTATCGTTAGTTTGTAAGATAAATTTCAACACTTCGTACCTCAGAAAAGGGACCATTTGAAGACATACTACATGGACATACAAATGGACTAAAAACCGAGAATTTGTACCTCTGTAACTCAAAAACGATTGATTTATGAGTCTTAGGATAATGAAAACTTCTGATTATCATGAACAAAGCTACCTATCTGCAAAGTTTCAGCCAATTTAACTGAAACTACTGTTACATAAGAAAAGTGCCGGTGTCCTTTATGACACATATTTTCTGATGACTCAACAGGGTCACACAAGAGGTTTGATTAATGTGTTAATGTGCTTTACATTGTGTTTACATCTGATATCGAAATTAATCAAACAATGTTTGGCTAATACGATGTATTATCTAACCTCTATTTTAACAATTAAATGTAATTCCCTGTATATTAAAAAAACCGTGTGGGAGACTCGACAATTTGCTCCAATTATAAACATTGCAAATTGAAACTGAGTTTCGGAAAAAAAAATTTGTAATTTTACCTCACATAATCCCTCTATTGTTCGTATAACTATAAAGAAATATACATTTGTTTTAACTACCCATGGCGTAATAAGGGTGAAAAATGCAGTAGATGCTATACCAAAGCTAAAAACCCAGGTTCCTCCTATTTTAGTTGCTACATATCCTCCGGCAATTTGAGTGAACAAATAACCATAAAAGAACGAACTTAAAACATAGCCTTGGATCTTTGAATCCCAATCGAAGTCCCTTTTCTGAAATAATAAACAAGTTTTAAATAAAAAAATATAGAAAATAAATATAAAATAAAATTATTTTTGATGAGTAGCTATTTTATATAGCAGACTCAGTAAAACTCAGGTTTAATTTTAATAAAAATGACGGTATCGACGCACAGCTCATTCATAAACACTCCCTAACGAAAAAAAAAAAAATTATCCGGTTTAGAGGTGAACGGATTGATCAACACTCGATCCGGCAAGGAGCGGGAAGTGGCTAATCAGTACTTAGCCATGGAACAGGTCTGTCTCATATCAACACTCTAAGACCAGTAAGAAACCGCCACTCGATCAATACTCTAGTAGAAGCGGTTGGCCTTCTATGTTAATAGAAATTCCATGTCAAAAAACAACTTCGAGATAGATTTGAATATCATTAAGCAAATACCTAGTAGAAGACAATTGGCACAACGAACAAACAATAAACAAAATTTTGAAACAAAAACTACACAAGAAAGCCCTGAACGTAGTATTTCTACTACCAGAGAAACCGCAGAGACTTCTGCTCGATTACATATATAAGCAAGATTTAAAAAAAAATTGGCCAAACATCTAAAAAAGAAAGGAGTAACACCAGCTTTCAGAACAAACTACAATTTACGCAGATATATTAGTAACAACAAGAGCCAAAAGAAAAATAACTTTAACACAGTGATGTTTACAAACTTAAATGTGGCGACTGCGCAAAAACTTACATCGGTCAAACTGGTAGAACTTTTAACAAACGTACAGCAGAACACAAAAGGGCTTTCAATAAGAGAAAAACAGATTCTACATACGCACTTTACCTTCTAAACAATATTCATTGCTTTAATCAGCAATTTCAAACTCTTCACATTCACAATAAAAGCCTTAAGCTATGTTTATTAGAATTTATGAAAATTAACAAATTACAAGAGATAAAATACATATATCGTACTTACTAAAACTGTAGTACCGTTATCTAGAGTAATATTTTTTAATTGTGTCATGTCCACTATGGCTATACTTAGATTTGTCCTTAGAGTATATATATTCATAAAGCCCAAAAATGCCATAATGGCCACCACGTACCTTTTGTGACGCCATATTTTCCATGAGGGTTCTACGTTCCTAAAAAATATTGAGTATTATAATATTAGAATACAATATGTCTACTTTAGTAAACTTGGTATAAAAATTCACACCATAATCTAATCACCATACCGTTCTTGCCTCCTGAATCCTGCTCTTTAAATTGTTTTAGTTCTAAACTCCACCAAAAGTTGCCATCCTCTAAGTCAAGCTTTCGAAGATCGTTTTCTATGTTAAATAGCTGTTAGATTAGTTTATTATATAATATTTTGAAATTGTGTTTGAAGATATTTCGTTTAATTATAAAAAAATAAAGTTTGCTCAAGCATCTACAACGCCAGAAATATTTCCATGAGAAATCTTCATTATTTACATTTAGAAACCAGTTTTGGTGTAAATGATTGAATGCTTGAAATCAGCTAACCGACTGACAAAAAATGAATAAATGACGTAATAAATTCTGGATCTGACGAATCAATAAATATAAGAACACATAAGATCATAAAAAATAAAGTTAAACAAGCCAAAGATGAAATGGTTGAGAACAATAAAAGTACGCAAGACTGCATACCTTGGACACATACTGAGAAATGATAAATATAATCTTCAGCAGGTCATCATGCAGGGTAGAGTCGATGGCAAAAATGGAATAGGTAGAAAGAGGAAGTCATGGCTGCGAAATATTCGAGACTGGACAAACATGACTGTAGATGAATTATCCCACGTTGCAAAAGACAGAGAAACTTTTAGAAATGTAGTCGCCAACCTCCATTAATGGGAACGGCTTAGTAAGAAGTTTTTTTTTAATTGTTGAATTTTTTAGTTTAATTTTGCTAAATGGAGTTTTCCAGTCGGTCGTGACCTACGCTGCCTCTGTGTGGTTTTGCTTACTGAATACTACGAAATACACCAAGCTGATAAATACTTCGTAAAGGCGAATGCTCCTCAGGGTATCTAGCGCCTACAGATTGGCCTCAAATGAAGCTCTAAATGTTATTAGAGCGGCGATATCTATCGTTTTGGTGTGCAAAGAGCGAGCGAGATGCATGCGAGGAGGTTATTATCGATCTGAGGCCGTGGTAGGAATGTAAGTTCAGGTAACTAGACGACTTCCTGACGCAGTTTCTGACCAGACATGGTAGTTTTGGCACCTTCACAAATAGGATAGGCAAATCTTCTTCGGCCGACTTCTGTTTGTGGGGTTGGGGATGCTCCCGCCCACATTTTTAACTGCCAGAGATGGAAAAATGAAGGGAAAGACTTCGAGAGGCAAATGAGTTTGAAGTTGGATGAAACGTGGTTAACATAATGATAAGACAAGAGAAAGAATGGAGAGCAGTGCACTGTCTGATCTCTATGGCAATAAAGAAAAAGAAGCAGGAGGAAAAAACAGGAAATTGAATTTACTCCTCTGAATTTTTTTCTGATGGTGATATGTATGGTTAGTTGTAAGTTTTCCTTAATATAATATAGTTATTTTCTTTTAAACTAACGGTTAATGTATGAATTTTAATTTTTTATTGAGTGGTGAGATCACTACTCTGGAACGGTGGTTAGGTTTTTAGCCGAAATACGGTTAATTCGGCACTACCCTGGGGTGTTCTGACCTAGTGTTGTACTCGGCCGAAAGATGCCAGGGTGTCTTGCTCCATGCCGTTAGATGTCAAAAAAAGATTTCCCCCACTGTTGCTAGCCATAATTCAATGAATACCTTCTTAGGCTCTTACTAAAGCCAATTAAAAAAAAAAAACAACCAAGGATTTTGCCTTGAAAAAGTTCATAAAGAAATTAAAGACCTCTAGAAAAAAGCACGACAGCTTCAATCTTCATAAGAAACTTAAATATACTACAGGAACTAGAAAATCCGAACACCCCGGCCTACTGAAGAATGTCAACGGAACAATTCTTGACCATGAACAACATCGCAAAGCATGGAAAGAATATGTGGTCTTTTCCAAGATTACAGTCGAAAGCAATTTTTTCACGTTGACTTCAGTATATTAGAATCAGAGGTTAAAAGAGCAAAAAACATCAAAACGTTGACATCCACCAAATAAAATTTAATAAAATCTACAGTGAAGACAAATAAACAGAGGAATAAATTGAGTCGCTGTTAATTCTTCCTTAAATGTATTGCGGTTTTCTTTGAGCTAATAGTTTTTTGTAGTATTGTAACCAACATATGCAAGATCAAACAGAGAAGTAAAAAATCTAGTAACTAACGCAAAAAATGTTTTCGGGGAAGTAAATGCAAAGAGCTCAACAAATATATATTGTCAACAAGATCAAGAGAAGCATGAAAAAGTAAAAAATCTGAGAACAAACAAAAAAGAAAAGAGTAAAATAGATTTAATAGAAGAAAGATCTTAGATCGAACATTACTCACAACATCTGACTGAAACAAGATCGCAATTCACAAATAGCATAAACACAACATATGAAGTGGAATACGATGAAGACGATGAAATAACAGTACAGGAAGTCGAAGAAGCAATACAAAATCTAAAAAATCGAAAAGAATTATTAAAACGCAGCCCACAACTATTCCTGGATCTACTAGCGTATGGTTTCACCTTATTCTACAAAGGACATGACTTATCACTGAAGTGGAAAAAAGCACATACTAACGTCTACAAAAAGAGGAGATAGAAATAATTGTTCAAACTACCGGGGGCTCAGTGTCATAAATTTACTCTAAAGACTCAACATATTTTCTCTAAAGCAGGTTATTGACAAAAGATTATCCCACAACCTTTCAACGCATGTAGTATACATCTGACAAAGGCATACGATAGTGTACCACTTTCAATGCTCTGGGTAGCAATGGAGATTCTATTACTAAGAAATTAACTAGAGAAATTCCTATTAGTAAGGGTCCAAAGCAGGCTGCTGCATACCACCTAAACTCTTCAAAATATATCTGCATGAGGCGCTCTCAGTGTGGAGAAGAAAATGCTGCAATATGGGCATTCCAATCAAAGACGAGAGATTATACACGGTACACTTTGATGACGATCAAACCATTCTAGCTGAAGACGAGAGTGATATAGACTATGTGCTTAGAAAACTGTAGGAGGATTACACCAAGTGGGGCCAAGTGTGGACAATTAATATAAAACAAACCGAATATTTAGATATAGGAGAAAACCCAGAAAGCCTACAAATTGAAATAGGAACTATAAAACCAACTAAAACCTTTAAATACTTAGGAGTCCAAATAACATCAAAAGCAGAGAGTAGCAAAGAAACACATTCTGGGATTGGCCAAGCAAGATTAGCAGCTACACAGCTACAAGGACTATTGTGGAATAATAAAATAACAAAAGAAAATTAATAAAAGCAAAAAATTCATAGAACAATAACAGAAAGTATTGGGTTATACGGCGCCGAACTTTGGGAAATCTATCAAAGAAACACATTAAAAATTAAGGCCATTGAAATGGATTATTGGAGACGATGTTGCTAGTACACTAGACTTGATAGGATGAGGAACGTAGACATTAGGAGAGAAATGGAAATTGACCTACACATAATAGATACTATCAAAGCCAAAAGACTAAACTGGTATGGACACTTACAGAGAATGCATTAAAATAGATTTCCAAAAAAGATATAAAAATGAACTTCACCCACTAGAAGAAAACGAGGTAGACCAAGACGGTCATGGAGAGCAGATATCGAAGATACAATGACCGTCAGAGATTTAAAAACTGAAGATTGCTTCGACGGAAAACGCTGAAAATTAGGTTGCGAGAAACGGCGTCAGCTGTAGAAGATTAAAATTTACAGGGAGATTCTTTGTTTCAGACTTCTAATTAGACGTTTGCAAGCATTTATTTTGTTTTCGTCTGATTTGTAAGGCCCCAATTTCGTGCAGCTCATTCTATTTGAATGAATGCCTCTATCATTTCCCTTCTTGACTCTGCATCTATATAGACATCATCTATAAACGCTAGTATTTGCACACTTTTATTAATCATTGTTTCTCGAATATTGACTGTTGCGTCTCTTATTATTTTTCTAATTATGATGTTGTGAAGTAGTCCCTTTTTCACATCTATTGTTTCCGATAATTCGTTTTGTGTCCGAATTTACCATTTTCAGAGATTTTTTTATCAATACTATTAGTTGTGCTTGTATATTAAATTCTTTCATTGTTTTTATTAAAAATTCTCCGTTTATATTGTCATGTACACTTTCGAAGTCTATCAAAAGAGGATGTGTGTCGATTTTATTCACTTGTTTTTTTAAGGATCTGTCATAGACCAAATATCTGGTCAATTGTAAACTCCTATTTATAGAAGAAATAACATGAGTATCTTTTCCTATGTATTGTCGATTTCGAAAAGAATTTCATAAAGAAAAAGAAAGTGATTATTCGGTAGAGAACTCAGACCATTGCGCGTTGCCTCGTCGCCTTGTAAGGCCTAACCTGAAAACAAAACGTCTGGAAGAATTAAATCCAGACCATTGCCCATAATTCCGAAAATCAATATATAATTTAAAAACATCTGCCAGGAAGTCCTACACAATAATAATATTTATAGCATACTTACATTTGCTTATCAACGATATCTTCGCACCTTTCGGTTCCTGTAGTCATTTTTAAGATAAAAACAATTTTTCAACAAGTCCTCATCGTTGGATACATTGATATTGCTAGTTGCTAAGATATAAAACAAATCTAGTATACATTAGTTAACGTAATTACAGTGGTTTTAATAATATTTAATTCATAAGTTTGCGAAAAATAAAGAAATTTATAAATTACGTTAGTAATAAACTTATATGAAAATTATATGAACTAAATACAGAATAGTATTTAGATATTTTTATTTATAAGAACAATTTCTTTTTATAAATAAAATCAAATTAAATATTAACAAATGAACTAAAGTTAAATATTTAAATTATAAAATAAAACTATCAAAAATCTATATATCGTTTAAAATACACTCTTCTTTTATTTTCTTTTTTATTGTTTTAATAGAACTAAGTTCTATTTATATATGTTCGTGGATAGGGTTGAAAACAAAAAATTTCCATTCATCCTATGATTCTACAGGCTAACTGGAGCTCTGGCCTTTCTCGTGCAAAATGGTAAGGGGATATACCCCATTCAAAAACACTGTAACACTGCACTGACACTAAGTACATAAAATTTTGAGAGAAAATATAAATGATAACGGGTGTTTTCGCCCTACATACATCACCATCATCGAAATATTCGGTATATTTATTGAATCGGCTGAATCTGCAGCAAGGCACATGAATGTTTAGATAAATTAATATCACTACGATGCGAGGTTGATCTACCCCTGAGTGATCTCTCAGTTTGCCCTAGATGACATGAGTTACATTTAGCATAAGGAATGTGGTAAACAACATAAATTTGTTCGAGAGGAGACAAGGGACTCTTGGTTTTGGAAACGTTGCTTACGTCATTGATGATTGTAACTTACAGTAATAGTAATAAAAAAAAAGATAGTGCAAACACTCCTGACAACAGCGCAGAAGACGAAATTTGGTTTAGTCCCCACCTCAACATCGATTCCGACTCGCACACATTCACACTCAAACACACTCAAACACACAACACTTACACTAGCATGACAGTGAAAGGGGTCCTCTTTCTGCTGCCGAAGAATCCTCGTCGCTGGGGCCACCGACCGACAACAGAATATTGTGCCTGTCACAAATTCTGGGGTCGGAATGGTTTGTCTAGGCGACTGACGGAACTAAAGTAACATTGAAATGGTAGCTCCATCACTGTCAGGCTGTTACAAACACATTCACACTAGGCTACCTATGACAAGCCGCCTCTTGAAACCTGACGAGGCCTGACCGTTAACGCAAACATACAATTACAAAATTTTAGTGCAATACACTAGTTCTGAAGTTGGATGTAGACGTAAAAAGGGCTTGCAGAAACAATAGTAAATAGAGACTCGGTTCTTGTCACATCTAGCTCAAAACACATACACTACACTCTGAAAACAACATCTCATCCAGGCAAGACTTTCACCTCTGATTCAAGTAGTGACTCCATATCAACAGCCGCCAAGATGCTCCACCACACACTCCACTACCACAGTGTCGTCTTCGGGCTGATTTGCTTTACCAACAACACATTCAAAGCTTACCAACACATTCAAAGATCCTAAACGGGTACTCACAAATATTCATCCTTTTCGAAATAAAAAATCCCTCTCCCTCAAAATGAACATTGTAGTAAATAAAGAACACCGATCGTCACTCGACACTGAGGAGTAGGTGGATTGAGACCTCAGTTCTGTTTGACGGTTCTCGTATTTCTGAAGAACAAGATACTGGTATGTCACGAGTAAGGGCAGTAGGCAAATTGAGACCCCAAACTCGAACGGAACCATATCCCTCTTGGTAATGGCTCCAAAACGGATGCCAAAACGTCGAGTTTTAAATTTTCAACGCGGTTCTTCCCGTGAACTTAGTAATTTTAATATATATATATATATATATATATATATATATATATATATATATATATATATATATATATATATATATATATATATATATATATAAAAAAGGGGGGTTGAGGTTAATTGGGTATACAGCTGATTAAAAGCCAAGTGTACTCTGTTTAACAATTCATTATATTTCGCCAATTTTCATTGGCATCATCAGATGAGAGCTACAATTATTTAAAACATGGCAAAATACAATTTAATAATAGTTTGTTGTTTATATACTTACTTAATTGAGGTTAATGGCAGTGCGATTTATTTTAATACCATCAAGTAAAAATTTTTTTGTTGGAATAATGTTGATTGTAGTTGATGTTGATTACAAATTAAAATATAGGAAACAAATACAATTTAAATTAAAAATAAAACAGACACAACGTTTAGTTCGGTAAATGTCATTAAGGTTAAGTACTAGAACTATCAAATATCGAATGTTATTAATTGACTTTTGTGAAGATGATTAGTTCCATTCAGCTGTTATTTTAGAGGATATATATATATATATACTACGTTTCATAATTTTAAATGATTCGCCATCTGTTTCTTATCCATCTTATTTCTATTTATAGTTCCCAGTGTTTCGTCAAACCTTTCTTTCAAAGATGTCCATGCAATTTATAGATCAATACATAGGTCAATATCCAAATTAAATTCGTAGTTCACTATCGGTTAGATTATGGTCTTACAGATTCCTATCTTAGTCGTTTAATGTACGTTTCGTGATTTAAATATCTGCTTCATAGCTAAGAATACCGTATTGATATGACCAAAGTATTCGTCCATGTGATTAGAAGACCTAAATACTGACTACTGCCACTTATTTTTTAGGAAAAATTCGAAGGAAAATGATAAATAATTTAAGAAATTTTTATGTTGGCAACGCAAAATAAAAGAATGGACTAGCTTTCAGATCGAAGATCTGTCTTGAGTGGTTGTTGACAGAGAAAATTTTCATGAAAATAGAAGTCAGAAAATAGGCACCACTAAGACTATAAAACTAATACTACCTTTAATAGCTAATTATTCTTTAAAAAAAATGCAATATTGTTAAGAATTTTATATTTTAATTTTAGAAAAATGATTTTTTTGTACTTTCACGAGATTTGTATCACAAACATAACAATAAAAATTGATTCATTCCGCACCTGCTAAACATTTACAATAGTGTATATGACACTCCACTCTTTTTACAAGGTAATTTAAGAAATTAGCAAACAAATATTAGTTTTATGATGATTATTTTATGTTTGAGAAATTTTATTATGAGATATTTGCTTTGTTGTGATTTTGTCGGGATATTTTTCGTCGTCAACTTGATTAACACTGAGATTTATCTGAACCCATGGCTGTAGCTGTCCAGATGCATATATACCATAGAATATCGCTCCAAAAAGATAAATTGTCGATGATATATAAAATATTGTTCGCCATTCGTTGATATCGTCCTGAAAGTATAAAATCATGCTATAATAAAATTGTCTACTTATTATAGGTTACAAAGACAAGAAAAAAAAAAGATAATAAATAACATCTTTGTTTCTAAAAATAACTTATTTTTGAGTTTCCTCTAGGTTTTTCATTTAAAAATTTAATTTTTTAAATTAAGTTTATTGTTGCTATTTTGTAAAATGTCCTAAATGTATTTTTGTTACGATGTGTTTCTATTTATTATTTTTTTTATGTTTTTAACTGTAATAGATGTAACGATAATGGATTTTTAAATTTTAAGAAATATTAATTAAAACATATTCATCTTTTACCTCATGTGTTACTAAATATCCAGTTAGTATAGGACTGATAATTCCTGGGACGGTTCCAAAAGAGTTACTAAATCCTACGAGAATACTGGCATATTTGGGAGCTATATCTAATCCATTAACTCTAAAAAGGATCAGAGATATTAATAAAATATAAAGCAATATATAAAACACATAATACAAAGTTTGGCAAATCAAGTTCCGAGGCTATTAATATAACATGTTTGTTTAGCATTTTTCATTTTTTTTTTCCTTTAATATACTCTCCTTTCGCATCCCTACATTGCTCCATATACGAAACAGTCCTACTATAGGTCATCTTGTGACTGTCTGTTGAGTGGCTGCACCGATTTTTGTTTTACGTCCTCCAATGACGCGTGACAGGTTCCTTTTAAGCAAGATTTGATTTTTAGAAACGGCCAGGCCCGACCAGAGGGGGGGGGGGCAAATCCCCGGGGCCCGGGGCCCAAAGGGTCCCGGGCTAGGGCCGTTAGCAAATTTAAAAAAATTCCTTTTATTAAAATATTTTACAACAGATTGAATTTGCTTGCGGTTTTAATTATGAAATTATTATAAGGAATATTATGCATTTGGAAAAGGCAATATGCAAGAAATTATTTCTTTGCATAAGTAACAATTTAATAAAAATATATTGGGAATACATTGCGCGTGGGAGCCCCTGATCGGAAGCTCGCTCTATCGGCCACTGCCACACGATTCGCAGAAGCGCTGACCTTGGCGCGACGTCTGTTTGTTTACGAGTTTACGTCCTGACTCACTACCATTCCCATATACCCCCTTCGTCACAGGTTTCAATTGCAATTTTCGGCTAAATTTATCCCCGGAAGAACGCTTCAAAACAGAAGTTTTTTACACAATAATTGATGTTTTGGTGGCCAACCTGAAAACGAGGTTCACAGCACTGAGAGAAATCGAAATGAAATTTTCATTTTTATGGAAGTATAACGAAATGGAGGAGAATACAATCTCAGAAAGTTGTGTAAGATTCGTCGAAGAGTACAATTCAGATGTAAACAGGGATCTAGTTGATGAAATGATTTATTTGAAAACTGTTAGTAAATCAAACATCTCAGATACGTCGCTGAAAGCAGCAAAACTTTTGAACAAGCTCGTGTCCCTTAATGTGACAAATATTTTCCCCAATGTGTGCATTGCTCTTCGCATATTCTGTTGCCTACCAGTATCCGTTGCTCAGGCCGAGAGATCATTTAGTGTTTTGAGCCGAATTAAGAATTGTTTAAGATCTACTATGGGTCAACAACGATTATCTGATTTGGGACTGTTAAGCATATAGTCGAAACTTGCAAAAACTCTTGATTTCCATCACGTGATCCAAAACTTTGCGGATATGAAAGCAAGAAAAGTTATGTTGTAACTAACAGTTCTATTGTAAATAATTAAAAACAAAGTTTAATTGTTAAAACTGTTTTAATTTTCTTCCGTCCTGTGTCAATAGCATGAGTGTTCACTATTACATATCCCAGTTTATGAGTTATCAGATTTTTGGGAATTGTTTCGTTTAACTGGGTTTCTATAATATTAATAACATCTTTATCAACGTCTGTTTTGCCTTGCAATCCTTAGAAGGCACAGAGTAAAGCGAAATTCTGAATTTGGTTTCAAAAATTAGTTTACGGATTTTATTATCAGATGTCGCTATTTGCGTCTATACGAAGCTATGTTAGAGTTGCTCCCTAAGATAAAAAAGATTTATTTTCACGTTCAGAGCGACTGCGAAAGCCGTTCTGATGAGGCCTATTGAGCCGAAATACGTATAAGCGGATGCGCAATCGCCCTGTACGTGAAATAAAATCCTAACTGTCTTTTCCTTTTTAAACTAATAATATTCTGAAGGAGTTAAAATTTATTTGGACTTGAACGTTTATACTAACATCGGTATTCATAATAAGAGGTAAGTAATCATCTTTGAATGTGCTTATAGTTTAAAGTAGACTTACGTACTATAATCTCAAAATAATGCCATAAACTTCCTTGGCTAATCGCATAAGAATTCATCACCTCTCCTTTGAAAACGGAATGGAGAGTTAACTCTGAAGGGGAAAGATAATGAACCCAGTTGATACTAATTATTACAATATAACACTGATGTTTTCTGTGCAGATTATAATGCCGACATTTTATAATAGAAAGCGAACATCTACGCGTGAGGAGTGCTGAAGAATCATTAAGAAATGCTGTAAGTTCAATTCAAAATAACATCATGAGTTAAAATACGGCATCAATATTCGTTGGAGTCGCTTGGAGTACACTAAAAAGAAGAATTGTTAATAATTGTATAGAAAAAAATCTCTTGGTCCATCGTCACTGCTTCTTCTTAAGGTGCCTTCTCCATTACTGAAGGTTGGCTAAAACTACAGCAAATTGCTCTCTATCTGGAGCTGTTCTTAGTATCGAATGTGTATCCATGCCTGTCCAGTCTCTTAAATTCTTAAACCAGGAGCATTTTCTTCTTCCTGGACCTCTTCTTCCTTCCACTTTCCCTTCCATTATAAGTCGTTTATAAATCGTAGGAAGTTATATTTTTCTCCTTTGTAAATATGTCCTAGACAACTCGTTTTTCTGTTTTTTACAATATTTAGAAGTTCTCTCTCAGTACTCATTCTTCTTAGCACCTCGTTGTTGGTCATTAACTTCGTGCTCTGTACAAGAGATCTTCAGCATCCTTCGAAAAACCCACATCTCAAAGGCTACTATACGCCTCATACTTGTAATTCCGAGAGTCAATATGCGTATAGCAATATGGAATAAATAAACGTTTTTACAAATTAGTATCGGATATCCAACGATAACGTAGAGTTTATTGAGAATTTTTTCATTCGTTGAAATGCGGACCTAGCATATTCTATACGAGCACGTATTTCAACCTCGTGGTCAAGATCGTTTGTTATCCAGCAACCAAGATACTGGAATCTTTGTACTGGTTCTATATGTTTGTTATAGATACAAATATTAATGTCATTCAAAAGTCGTTGTAAACCCTCAGCACTGTCCGCAATAATGACGGTGTCGTCTGCGTATCTTAAGTTGTTTACGTATTCTCCGTTGATTTTTATTCCTTCTTCAATATTTTCGAGGGCATTTTGAAAGATTTTTTCGGAATATATATTGAATAACAGTGAAGAAAGTACACAACACTGACGAACTCCTCTTTTTACTCAAAGCTAGGTATCGTACGTCACTGCTAGGTATCGCAAATAAAAAGAAAATTGTCCAACATATCAAAAAACTGCAAAAATACGGTTTTACGCTACAAGACGTATTGTGAGGTCAAAGGCTTATAAATTGGCTAAACGGGTAAAAATCAAACATAATTTCAATGAAACAAGATAACTAGCATTCATTGATTGGTTGCATTTACGTATTTTTAAATCTCAATTCATAAGTTTCAACGAGAAAATCCAAGGGTAGGTACTTCTCAAGCTCGTGCTCGAAATATGAAAAAGGAAAATTACAAAGTACTTTGATTTGCTTAAAGATATTTTAGTAAAAAGTAACTAGCTTAATGAGCCTAGTAATGTTTATAACATTGACGAGACTGAACTTCAGTTAAAAGTGTTTCTAATGAGCTTATGTGACGAGTGAAATTTTCTTTTTTTTTTGTCTAAGAAATCATTTTTTCTCACAAAACCACCAAGGACAGTATTACTTATATTAGATAGTCACAGTTCCCATTGTAATTCAGTTGAGATGTTGCTCACAAAACCACCAAGGACAGTATTACTCATATTAGATGGTCACAGTTCCCATTGTAATTCAGTTGAGATGTTAGAATTTGCAGAACAGAATATTATTTTACTATGCCTACCTAGTCACACAACACATTATTTGTAACCATTTTTTTAGACAGAGCTTTCTAAAGTCATTTAAAGCATCTTATTACACTTCATATAGCATATTTATGAAAACTAATCCTACAAAGAAAATAAATCTCTACCAAAAAGGTTGCAAATAATTCACAACAAGCCTTGTCTCATCAGGTACCTACTAAAAACGTTTCTCCTCAACCTGGACCATCAAATTTTCCTTCATTTGACTCAGTACAATCGGATAGACCCGAGACTTGCAGTGATCTGCTAGTATCAATTAACCCAAATGATGACATTCATCATCATTATTCTGGCTGTACAACCCTGCGTGGGTCCTAGGTTAGGTTTTTTGTACCCTTAAAACATACTTTAACCAAGCAATATCCTAGTGGTTGAAAGCACATCCTGGGCGCGTTCCTACACAATTACAGATATCCGGCTTGTTCAAGGAAGCATACGGCAAGGCAGCTACAGTGTAAAATAGTTGTAACGGATTCAAAAGTACTGGTATTAAGCCTTTAAATCCGGGCGTATTTCCCGATTATATGTATAAACCCGCGGAAACTACAAATAGACCACTGGAACATATCCCCAATGGGCAACTTGAGCAGCCAACGATTTCAGGTGATATTTCAAATGCTGGGCTATCTAAACAATCACACGATATTTCCACTGCTGGTCCACCTAAACAGCCACAAGATGATACATTTTTGCTTCCTGCAACAAATATTCTACAAGTTACTCCGTCTACACAATCTCACTGCAAGATGCATACATCCATGCAACAAGCCGATGATTCATATCAAATTCCAGTATCTAATATTTTACAAAACGCTATTACAAAACGTATTTTACAGGATAATTGTCTATTCGCCGACAAAAAAGAACGTGCCTCGACTTCCACTCTGTCTGTTTCTATATAGGAAGTTTCTCTGGCTCCAAAAGGTAAATTTATTAGTGGACAGGGAAAAAAGGAAACCAAAGACTGATCAAACATCATTAAATAACATCATAAGCCCAATGATTCTCCAGCAAAGAGAAAACGGCACGTCAGTAAAAGGTTAGTTAAAGACGACAGTTAAGAAGAAAATTTGTTTAACAACACTGAAGATGATAATCTAGAAGAATCTCCATGCATATATTATTATTAAAACGAGCTTTATTTCCACTTCAGAGCTGAAGAAGATTAAGTGCGGTGCAATAATTGTTCTCATTGGGCTCACACTGCTTGTGCTGACGTTCCGAAAAAGTCTTTGGTTTTATTTGGGAGCTATGTAAATTTTTTTTTATTAAAAATAATAAAATTTATGTGTAATTATTTCGTTGATGTTCCCCTAAATGTTTTTAACTCACTTGTATACTCACCCAAATCCAGCCAGAGCAAATCCTCCAAATCCAACACCCATAACCAAGCAAAACGTTATGCCTGCTTGAGACAACCAGAAGCCGGCTCCAAGAATAAACGCCATTTGTAAAAGAAAACCCGCACATGTGAATAATTTTCTCACTTGAGTGGTTGATAAAATTTGCTTCACCATCAGACGGTCTGCAATTTGACCACCGAGTTGCATCATAATCGCCATGGTTAGATAAGGCAATGCTGATATGAAACCAGCTGATTTTATGTCAAACTTCAGAACATCTAAACACAGAAAAAAAATTAATTTTTGGGGAAATCATGAGTAAAATCTTTTCTTCTTCATGTACCATGTCCTTTCAGAGGTTACCATCATAGCTATCTTAATTTTATTCACTACCACCCTAAATAGCATGCTTGTATCAACACCATACCTATCTCGTGAGTTCTTCAACCTTTATGAACTACCATTACACTCTAGTGAGTACTCATTAATTAGATTTTTGTCGAATATAGCATGTGTACATCAGCTTCCAGTACGAAAAGTCTATTGTTTGTCTGCTACCCTTATCCTCCGATTTATTACTTATCCTTAAATTTTAATTGTAAGTTTTAGGGTAGTATTTAACAAGGTGAAACATCTGCAATTTTCTGGGTCTTTTTTATCTCCTTTGTTGAATACTAGAATTAGTTCCCTAGTTCTCCATTCTTCTGATATTTTATTTTGTTTTATAAATTGGTCATACAGAATGCCCAATATCATCCAATTCAGACCACAACAAGTTGATAGAGCTTGCCGTTGATGACGATGGCCTGCTCAACGTCATTCTAAACACAGAAAAAACAGACAAACAGTGACTTTTGGGGATAAATTGGAGGCTCTTGGATCTTATTTGGATTGTTATCGTCCCAAATTCCCCAATTCTTTTTGGTGACATACCCATTCATTCAAAAAGATATCTCCTTGCTAAAGATGATTTTTCTGACGTTTGTACAGGATACAAACTTCGTTGTCTATAGTTGTCTACTTTCAGTTCTTTCGTTACAAAGTCTTGCAAAGTTACGACGCAAAATTTGCTAAGTTATGGTTTGTGAAAGACCGAGTTCTTGTGAGAACTGTGAAAGTGACTGTCTCAGATTCTTCTGCATACTTTTACGGACAGTGGCGATTATTTTAGTAGATCTTGCGTTTCCTCAACTTACGAGTCTTAATAAATTATTAACTCAACCAGTTGGCTCAAATAAATAGGCGAAGTTTTCAGAACATTGCCCAAGCAGAACAACTATTTTGTTTACTATTTGAAGTCCCTATTGGGCGACTTTATATAAAGTTAAATATACAGTCAGAATGTCTAAGGTTGGTGTAAGATATTTGGTAATATTTTACACCTATCTGGTTTTGATCGATGAGAGAGTGTACCGAATGAAATAAGAGGCCTCTGGCCATCACAAAAAATAGACCATCTAAATTATTGACTTACTTTTCATAATTTTAGGTAAGTAGGTGAGCATGGTATAAAACCCCCAAGTCTCGCAGAAAAACCCAACGGCAATAGCCCACACTGGTAAAGAAGTGAACATGGAAAGCCATGGTACCGGCGTATTTTCTTCGTTCTTTTGACTATTTTCACTTTCGATCGATTTTTGTATGTATTCTAGTTCCTTCGCACTAATTGACGAGTCTCCAGCTGGCGTATCAGATACAATAAATATCCAAAATACACACCAAAGTAGGCCAACTGCACCTAAAACAGTATATTGTTAATCAAACCGCAAGTGGTTGGTTGGGTTTATGTTTGTTGATTTGAGTGAGAATGTGATTTATACCTAGCCCGATAATTCCACTAAGTATGTTCCACTTAATTAAAACATTTTTTTCATGCAGTAATGTAGGAATTTTTAAAATTGTTTTATTTTTATAAATTCAAAATATTAAAACAATTATTTTAAATAAGAATTACTCCAATTTTTTTTATTATATTGAAATAATTTCATTGATTTTAATTATAGTAAAACTTTTGTGTTCAATTTATCTAATAACGTTATTAAAATTATCTTCAATATGCTTTTAACAAAATGTTTAAACAACTGTCAGTTCTGCTATGAATTCCTATTTTAAGATGGATGTAGATTTTCATGTGTTTTATTTACTTTGTCAACAGGTTTCATTTTTCAACATATTTTCATTTTCATAATTTAGGATATTTTCATGGTTTACAAATTAGGGGTTGGAGGAATGTGCCTCTCCTCATTTTAATTTACCGTAGAACGGAGTGACTTTGTTAATTTTTTCCGTATTTCTAGCGTAACTTTTGAATGGGTCATCCCAAAAATGTGGAAAAGTCACCATTGGGATGAATTTTATGTTTATTTAATTTAAATTGATAGCATATATGTTTTCAAATTGAGGATTTTTTCAAAAAAAATAAGAAACTGTATATCAAAGCTGTAGTAATATCAATGTCAACCCATTTTTCAAGCCAATTTTTAGATATTTCAATTTTAATTTGGGGGGTGACTTTGATAGCTGCTACAGACACAATAATTAGTATATAATAAATGATTCTAGAAGTAGCTAATACTTTATTGAGGTAAAAAACATTTTAGCAAATTGGTAAAACAATATAAAATATTAAAAAAAGTCAAAAGAATATATCATGAAAGCTAAACAAAATAAGTTATTTTTCTTTAACATCAACTGCCAGGATATATGCATTTCGTTGCTGTTTCATTTGTTTCAACCGATGGGGTCTTCAGAATTGCTAAGATATCAGCGAAAGAAGCATTAAAAACGTCAGTCTACACAACTTTATGTTTATGGGTTTCATCCAGTGATTCAAGTCCAATGAGTTCGTATTCGTCAAAAGGTAATTTCTCTTGTATCCTTCCGGCATATACGTAATTTACACATTTTCGTTTACCTAACATAATTTTTACAAGCACATAAGTTCCAACATTCAATTCAGCAAGGGATGGTTTTGTATTCATCTCATCTTCATATGATTGCTTCTCCACAGAATCTTCATTTTCAATTTCATTTTCGCTTTCACTGGTATAGCTGTTTACTTCCTTAAGCTGAGTAGTGTGCCATCAGCAGCACCGCACATCATTATTGATGTGGCGGCTTTACTATGATTACTGATTTGCTCTGGGTATTTGGTCTCTCTTCTATATAGCAATCGTCTTTTCCCCGGATCATCACTAACGTTGGTTTCATCGTAATTGAAAACGTGCGATGAAGGGGAATTTGAGAGAGTTGTTCTTAAATTATTGAAATATAATTCTATCGTTTCTTTTTGTGACAGAGATTTGCTGACTATGCCTCTCTAAAAAATGGGTTACCCAGTCGTTACCAGGACTTACCCCATTTTTAAATTTAGAAATAATTCTTCCAGTTCTTTCTATAACTCTTAGTGAAAAGTTGTAAATCTAACGTCGATAATGGAAATCTGAAATCGGCACATTTGACAATGCAGGACACGACTTCACTGATCACTAACCAATGCATTACTGCTATTCGGAACAGTGAATGGTTCATTTATACCGTGTGGTTTGGGTGGAGGTTGGCGTGGGCGTTGGCGTGGGAATAGGCTTCTGACGGCAAAATTTTGATTATAGGATGAAGCGGACGATATTTTCTTTATGAGACGTCTCCATGTCGAAGGTAACCGGATGTCGTCATCTCTTTTATTGAGACCTTTGGCCATTTTTTTTAATTTCTATGGCGTCTCGTATAATTCTTGGTTTATAGAAATGGAATATCGCAATTATATTGTTATCAAAACCCTTATCACAAAATCCGAAAAACTGACAGACGAGGACCATAAGAACGAGAAAGTTAAAAAAGCATTAAGGAACAACCCACGGCTTCTCCACGTCTACAATTGCAATGGGACAGAAATTCCGAAACAAATCACCAGACCCAGAAGAAGAAGAAAAACTAATTGACAAAACTATGGTTACGTCCCTCGACACATATTTTTCTTTTAATCAATTTCTTGCTAAATTACCTCAAAAACATTATGACTTTACTAACCAGAATAAATGTTGTATAAACTGCTTGTTTATGTTGATATAATGAAACTGATCTATTAATTAAAAAGAGAATAAAAGAAGCTAAGGAGAGAATGTGAAAAATATGACTTTTTTAACATGCATAAAAGAATTAAAGAATTAACAGGAATGAGAAAAACACTTCAAACTAGGCAACTAAGAGATGAAAGTGGTGCACTTATAACAGATATAAACCAAAAAATGCAGAGATGGGCACAACATATAGCACAACTTTTTGAAGACAAAGAGAGAACAGAAGCACCAAAACAATTTAAGGATGATACCGGGCCTGACATTATATGAGAAGAAATTGAATATGCAATGAAACAAGCTAAAGGTGGTAAATCTCCCGGGCCTGATGAAGTTTCTATCGAATTACTCAAAATTGTGAATGCTGAATCTATTGATCTTCTTTTGGATCTATTCAATACCATATATAGAACAGGTATAATACCTAAAGAATGGCTCCAATCAACATTCATACCGCTACCCAAAAAAGCCAATGCAAAGGAGTGCAATGAACATCGCACCATAGCCTTAATGAGTCATGTCTTGAAATTGTTTTTAAAAGTAATTCACAATAGAATACACAAGAAATTAGATGAAGGCATAAGTAATACACAAATGGGATTTAGGAAAGGACTGGGAACACGAGATGCACTGTTTGCAGTAAGTGTTCTTTAACAGAGATGCTTAGATATAAATCAGGAAGTATATGCCTGTTTCATTGATTTTGAGAAGGCATTTGACAGAGTGCAGCATAATCGGCTTAAAGAAACTTTATTAAATAAAAACATAGACAGTAGAGACATTAGAATCATATGTAACCTCTATTAGAACCAAACAGCAAAAGTGAAAGTTGAAAATGAACTGACCGAGGATATCCAGATTTGCCGTGGGGTCCGCCAAGGGTGTATTTTATCACCCTTGTTATTCAATTTATACAGTGAAGCCATCTCAGAATTAGCGCTTGCCGAGGTCAGTGAGGGCCTTATATTAAACGGTGAGCCACTTTGTAACATAAGATATGCTGACGACACCGTCCTTCTGGCAGGAACACTAGAAGAACTGCAACACCTTGCTGAACAACTATATATATATTGCAACGATTATGGACTAAAAATAAATTTAAAGAAAACCAAGTTCATGGTATTTACAAAAGCACAAAACATCAAAGTTAAGCTAGTACTAGATAATACAGAAATTGAACAAATATCTTTGTACAAATACCTTGGAGCATGGATCACAGAGGTTACTGATCAGACAAAAGAAATAAGATGCCGCATTGAAATTGCACGGTCAACTTTTAATAGAATGATTAAACTTTTTTGTAATCGCGATATCAATATATCGCTCCGAATAAGAAGCATTCGAAATGTGGTGTTACCGACGTATTTTGAAAATATCATGGATGAATCGCAAAACAAACGAACAAGTTCTCGAACAACTAGGAAAAGAATGCGAAGTTTTAAATTTCATAAAAATCAGGAAATTGGAATACGTTAGGCACATCATGAGAGGTGAAAGATACGAACTACTAAGGAATATAATTCAGGGAAAAATCAAAGGCAGAAGAAGCGTAGGAAGACGTAAAATCTCGTGGCCACGCAATCTCCGTGAATGGTTTGGATGCAGCTACGATAGGATTCCAATATTACCCACGGAGGAAACTAAAGCCAACTGAATAAATAAATGGATCACCCATAATTCCATAAATTTTTATCGGCTCTCCTCTTTTTCTACCTAACAGTTCGCTCTGGTATCAGGTTAACTTTTATTTGTTATATCTTTTATTTTTTTACATTTATACTAGTAAACAACTGAAGAGATTAAAAACTCCGAAAATATTTTTAAAATGAAGCATTTAACATAATCTAGTTTGTTTTTGGTGGAATAGTTTCAACGGACTCTCTTATACTCTATTAATATTTACTTCCGCTATAATTATATTCAAAGAATATTTATATAGAAAGTAAAAAATCTTAGATCCGTTAGAATTTTTTATTTTTTTAAATACGAGACGATTTTATTGGAGTGACCTACATATACACATCTCTAACCATTATCATATTAATTATTCAATTTTTTATATATTTTTTAGAGAGATGAACGTTCATTTTTTCATTTGTAAAAACGTTCTTTTAATCATAAATTATTTACACGCATACTAAGCAGATAAAACAGTCTTAAATTAAATTAAATTTAGATGTTGATATGGTTTTAAAAAGTCTCCACCGGCGGAAAAAAATCCTAAAATATTTTCTGATAGTTGATGGGGAAGTCGAGTAGATTCAAAATTATCAGTTCCAATCCTTCTTCTTCTTAGAGTGCCTGTTTGTTCCGAACGTTGGCGATCATTCTGGTTATAATGACTTTGTTGGTTGCTATACAAAATAGCTGTGTTGAGGTCTTTCTATACTGCTAACCTGAGAAGCCAGGATATTCTTCTTCGTCCTGGGGCCCTTTTTTCGTCAATTTTACCTTGCAAAATGCATTGGAATAGCTCATCTCTGCCTTGATTTCTCATTATATGTACCAAGTACTGCAGCTTACAGCCCTTCACGATGTTGACCAAATCCGCAATTGTGTTCATCTTCCGTAGTACTTCTTCATTGGTGACTTTGTCTGTCCATGGTATTTTTAGGATCCTTCTGTATAACCATAACTAAAAAGCCTTGGTAGAGTTTCCGCCTTCAATATCCACGTTTCTACTCCGTACAGAAGCACTGAGTACACGTAACATTTAAAGAGCCCTATTTTTGTTTCTAGGGTGAGGTCATGGCTCTTGAACACAGAGCTCATAGTCAAGAATGTATTTTTTGCCTTTCCGATATGACATTTAATCTCTTCGGTATTGTCCCACGACTCATTGATTATAGTTCCCAAGTAGTTGTACTGTGAGACACGTTCAATTCTCATTTGGTTCACATACAGATTTGCTACAGTTATGTTTTCCTTGCTGGTGATCATTAGCTTGGTTTTGCTGGTGTTTATATCCAGTCCATATGTTCTACTCGTTTCCTTTATTTTGTTCATTAAGTTTTGCAGACATTCTATGGTATTGGAGAACACTAGTTTATTAAGCTTTACTCCATTTATTTAAATGACTTAATTAATATCTTTTAGAACCTTTTCAAAAATGTGCTCTGAGTACAGACTGAATATCAGTGGTGAAATTATGCACCTCTGTCTTACTCCCCTTAAGATTTTGACCTGATCTGTATATTCTCCATGTATTCGGAGCACCGCTGATTAGCTCCAATACAGGTTAGCTATTAATTGAAGGTCTCTTCCGTTAATTCCTGTCTTTTCAGCACTTCCATCATTTGTCCATGCCTGACTCTATTTAAAGCCTTCTCATAGTCAATTAAGCATGCAAAAACATTACAGCTGTTATCTCTACATTTCTGAAACAATATCTGCACGCTAAATAAAGCTTCCCTCGTACCAACGGGGTTCATAAATCCAAACTGATTGGGAGCAATTTCTTCCTTGCATTTCCGGTAAATTCTTTTGTGGATGACTTTTAAAAACAGCTTCAGCAGATAGCTCATTAGGCTTATGGTCTTATAATCTTCACAAACTTTTGCTACTGGTTTTTTGGTCAATGGTATGAACTTCGATTTGAGCCAATCTACTGCTATTTCTACTGCCTTGTATAAATTTCATTAAATATTTCAGTTACATATTATTTTTGCCAATCTTAAGCCCAATAAAGAAGAAGTGTTATGAGGATTACATTTTCACATCATTTCATATTCAAGTAGATAGATCTAAGACGAAGTAAGGTGTTGGTTGTGGTGTATTTATCCAATATACAAACCAATCATTGATATATGAATTACCACCTGTTTGTAGCATTTATACTGCCGAGCTTTTTTCAATTATCAGAGTGTTACCACGTTAACATCCAATAACATTCATGAAGAAGTAATATTAACAGATATTAAATCTGCATTAGAGTTTACAAAAAACACAAAATTTGAAGGAATGAAGTGTCCTATGTTATGTTGTTTAAAAAACAACATTTATTTTGGGTGAGAGGCCATTTAAGTTACACCAGGAAATGAAAAAGCTGATACTCTAGCTATGAAACCAGTACAAAATGAAGTCTTCTGCAATATTTATACAGTAAGGATATATTTAACTCAATAAAAAATAAATTAAGGCTAAAATGGGAGATTATTGTTGAAAACTTGCAAAATACGAATTTCCAGATACATCCCACTTTACCACTCCCACTTTAGTTACAGCTTTAAAGATCAAAAGTTATCTAATTTATTATACATCTTGAGATGCATCCTACGTGCAAAACTATTCCAAGATGCTTTCGTTTCTTATCACCTCTGCGTAAAAGGCGTGGTTCATTCCCTACGAAGGGTAGGAAAATAGGAAGAACCAATCAAGCATTCGTACCTCGAACACCCAGCGTTGATTGTGTCGAAAATATATTTACTGCCCGGCAGACGTGGACTTTCCTTTTACTGCGTTTGAGACTTTGACCACTTTGACGTGGCTCTTCATCTTTCTGATATCTGCAGCGTTTAAAAGTTAAGTGAGTTTTTTTTCTAAATTGATAATGATTTGTAAGTTATGCTCATCGATTTTTTTGTTATCCACAATCATATATTTTATTTCATTGTTTACTACCTTAATTAATTGAACAACTATATCTGACATTTCCTACAAAATCATAATGTGTATATACATAAACACGGACTTACCGATAAAAAACAAGAAGTGGTAACTTAAATTATAGACGAAATCCAAGCAAAAAGATCAGAATCAATAGACTGGCCAATAAAAGGCAAAATCTACTATCACATAACTATGCCATAACAATGCTTCCCCATATAAAAAGGGTTATTATCGATATTGAAACTACAGACCGATAAGCTATTCTAACTACATAAAGCTACAAATAATTAGAAAAGAAACTACAAATCCCAATCTCTCGATATTGCGACTCTCGAAAGCTCACTGGAGAGCTAAAGGTCATATTAAAATAACTGCTGGCAATGCAGTCTACGTTTTAGGCCCAGATAATGCAAGAATGAAAGAAGCCGCAATAATTGTATCCAAACTAAACGACTGCGCCATTTGATATGATACTCTTGACAGAATTATTTCCATTAAAATGCGAATATCCATCAATAATCTACACCTTATACAGATATACGCTCCTATAACAGCTGAACAAGAAAAAGACATTGACAGGTTCTTTGGTCGTCTAGAAAAAACATATTTGTACTATTCCCAATTGTAAATTGGGAATTGTAAAATCCTAGGAGATTTTAACGCCAAAGTAGGACCATCTAACGAAAATATTGAAGGGTATTGGGTAGCATTGGACTGGGGCAGATAAATATGAGGAGTAGCCGTCTCATGGAGATCTATGTAGAGCATCAAAAGCAGAAAAAAATAGATTATCAGAAGCCATTCGATTATACAAACTCGATAAATATTTGATCCATTTTAATAGAGATGAGCGCTGATACACGTAAAAGACGTGGTTAAACGTAGAAATTTATACCAGTCCAATATGGCAACGGTAGAGTAAATCAGAAGTCATCATCATCATTATCATCATCATCATTCTGACTTTATAACCCTATTTTTTTCTATGAGACTCATATTCACTACTGCATGAGTCTGAAGATCCATCTTCCGATAGTCCTTTACGGAACACTATCTTCTTTTTTAGTTCCACTTTTTAACAAAAAACTGAAGAGAAAATACTCTTAGCTTCGTTAGAGGTTCGAACTGATACTGACTGAAGTATGTTAGAAATTATAACCTAACCTGATTGTGAACACGTGGTTTACCAACTTCTGATTTTGTTTACCACAGATCGTTTACACAAATTTATACATAAGAAAGCACGGCAAATGCGATCCTCGACGAGCCACAGCTTTAGGAACACGACACTTCGCTGTGGCCTGATAAGTACACACGGTCCCAGATAAAAATAGAGTGAGTGCCAATATGGTACACATGGGGCATAACGTGTTAAAATTATCTCAGCTACATTTTATATTTGAAATATTTTTTTCTACAGCGTACAGATTCTTGTTAAATCGATGTTTCATCCCTAGACGACGGGGTTTTAGGGGAAAGTCCGGGGTATGAGTGAAAAACTTTCTTGCATTCTTTTTTGGATCTCAAAATTGACATCCTTAGCAAAATTCAGCTTGTTTGTGTGATTGTTAGAAGGTCAGTACCATAATATTTTTATAACTGTAATATACTATTTCTCAGTACGAATTATATAATATTTAACCACTGTTATTAAGCAAATAATTAATTTTTTTAGCAATAATTTTTATAGGTAAAATAATATATAGTCTTTATATTTCAACCTATAGATTTATATCTTACCAAACGTATAAAATATACTTTCCCAGCCCATGGATGCCGCAAGGAGAGAACACACAGGCATCGCTACAACAGTTCCTACAAAGCTTCCGGAATACGATATCGTTATCAAACGACTTCTTTCCAATGGAGGAGACCATTGAGCCCAAACGGCGTTTATCGCGGGAACAGTAACACCCTATAAGAAAAATAGCTTTAAATCTATAGAAGATTTATGACTATACTGCCCTATTAAGAAAGAACCCCGTATCTCCAAAATTTGAAAAATTGGGATATTTGCACCATATGAATCATTATGATTTATATAACATATCCACATAGAGAATAACCCGTATTTTACATTTCTAAATATTTTATGAAAGAAAATAGTTTCCCCGTAAACGCCAAAAATGACTATTATGCTTAGTATAAACCTGGCATTTAACGCTTCGTAGTAAGAACCTGGTATATGCTCAGCAGATACGGGTTTTTAACGTAGGATAAAACGATATGCGAGGTTTTTTCTAAGGAATAGAGCACATCGCTAATAGTTTCCACCACCAAGTGGAACTATCGTTAAATAAAAAGAAGAAAGTTTATGATTATCATGATTTCGTCGAGGCCGTTAAAACGTGTAATTTGAATCGTGTGGTGGTGAAAAAAATGGGGGTTTCCGATTTTCTTATTTGGAAAAACTTATCATCATTGTCAAAATTAAAGAAAACAGAGTCATGTATTTACCTTATCATAAATTGTTAAAGTAATTGTGAAGAGAGAGAGCAAAATTTTACACGTTAAGATTGACGATAGAGAGGAGTTGATAGAGATAGACTTTTTGCAGGCCAGAGTGTTAAAATCTGGGATAAAGGACCTTACACCTGTGACGAAACCTTCTGGGATTGCTAAGAAGAGAAAATAACAAATAATAAAAAACTTAGGTCAAATTATACCGGCGAACCACCATCAATTTTAGGAAGAATTGCCAACTTCCGATTAATAATAATTTTCATTTTGTATTTTTAAATAAACGTTTTTCGTAATTATTTATGTTTTATTTAACAAATGTTTATAAAAAATATTATTAAAATATTTAAATGTTTTGCCTTTCGAGGCAGTTATATAAATTTTATAATAATTACTGGATAATACGTGGTTTTAGCTAAGTAAACTTGACATAATTCTTTGCTTTGTTAGCCCGTATGTCGCATAACTAATGTCCATATGGTAATTTTGTAATTTTTTTTTTGAAAAAGGTTATTTACGATGCTACACACTCTACCCCAAATGATTTTGTGTTATTATTGTACCAAAAACACTAGGGATTAAACAAAAATCTTTAATCGCGGTTTTCTCAAAACTCGCTATAGTGGAGATACGGGGTTCTTTTTTAATAGGGCAGTATAAGAAACAACGAGTTCTAACTCGACGTTTAAAATGTCCTAAAAAATTGAGAAAAAAATATTGTACCATTTAAATTTTCTTAACACTTACTTCAAATATTCCTTCAGCAATTCTTATAGCTATTAAAAAGTAGGCACTGCTTTTGGCCGCAATTGGCGTAAGCAACGTGAGTAAAGCTGTAACACCTACACCGATCAGAAATATATTTTTTCCTCCAAACTTAGTCGCTAAGTATCCTCCAATTACTTGGGTGGTAAGATATCCATAGAAAAAAGAACTTAAAATGTATCCTTGAAGCTGAGAGTTCCAGTCGAATTCACTTTTCTAAAAACGGGGAGGCACTTAAAAAATAGTTTGATATAAGGTTGAATGCTCGAATAAATGCACTTTGATAAAATAAAGGAAGATATCGAGCACAGTTTTATTAATTAAATCTTGCACAAGTACTTTCGCTCACTAGAGCATCCTCAGGGGCATTTCGTCAATTATGGTCGATCCAACAATCCCAGAATGTCATAAACATAAAATTAAACATAAAGTTAAACATAACACTACACTAAACAAGGACAAACAGTTTAAAATTATTTAAAAGGTCGAAGCTACATTCTGGCACAGTATATTGCTTATAAAGAATCAGTAGGTTCACTCTGCCGCCAGTCCTTTGTTCTTCATGTTCCATTTTTTTCACGCGCATTACTTCCACGCGCAGATAAATTCCAGTTTTTGATACACTGCTCAATATAATTTTTAATACACTGCTCGAAAATAAATAGGAAAAAAGTGACTTGTGGCGAAATAAAATTTAATTAGATTTTCGGAATAATGAATACTTTCCTAAATTTAGCGTTTTCGACAATTATCAATAGTTTCCCAAAAAAAATTATTACTGTTTGTCCTTCAAAATGTATTATGTTGAATCCATTAGTTTTGATTAATCGAATATTAATTTTTTGTATTCATTAGAAAATCACACTGTATTCACTGTTACTGGTGAGAAATCTCATAAAACGAAGAGCTAATGAGGAAACTAATTTCTGTAGATGAAAAAATAGTAATACATTCGAATTATAAATTATATTTTGAAAATTTGAATTTTACAATACCAGTTATAATAAAAATAGGATTATAAAAACACAAGTAGCGAACTATGAATACAAGTTAGAATAGAATATATATATTTTCACAATCACAACTTATTAATAACAAAATAATGAAATGAAAAAAGTCATATAGCCTAAAGATCCCTCTGTAGGATCACTACGTTCATAACGTAGTTAGTCAAACTCATATTTTTACGTACATTTAAAATTGAAAGAATCTATCTATATAAAAGGCTAGGATGAAAAGTCACACTGTTTATTCAGTAAGGTAACTACGCCACCTAGAAAAGAAATCTGAACTACCAACATCTACCAAAATTAAATGTAATTAATTAAAAGCTGTAAAAACGCTGTTGAGGCAGAAAAAATACACTTTCGACATTGGAGCGTGTGATACGTTAAATGAAAGGGCACTACACAGTATCTTCAATATTAATGAACGTATAGCGACATACGAGATATGATAGGGTACTATGAATAAAAATAGATTTACCATAAGACAAATTTTGATTTTTTGACTTAAAGAAGGCCTCAGGTTCAGTACAAAATAAACAACTGATTGAATCCTAACATGGGACATGGCAAATGAAAGGGGAGGATATAACGAATATATTCAGATAGAAAAAATAAACAAGGCGACTATTAAAAGGGCACTACGCAGTATCTTCAATATTAATGAACGTATAACGACATACGAGATATGATAGGGTACTATGAATAAAAATAGATTTACCATATGACAAATTTTTATTTTTTGACTTAAAGAAGGCCTCAGGTTAAGTACAAAATAAACAACTGATTGAATCCTAACATGCGACATGGCAAATGAAAGGGGAGGATATAACGAATATATATAATAATAGTCTCCCGTTTTTATACCGCTGTCGCGGCTTTGGGAGTATAGCAGGGTAGTCTGCTATATCTAGGGCCTACGGTATACAAGGAAGGTAACATGGCCAGTGCTACGCTTCAACCGTCTATTATTACCCCTGGTTTTACCCAAGGTACTCATTTTTATTGAGGCTGAGTCGACCTGGGGCCTATAGACATTTTTAAAATGTCTAGATGTTCTTGCCGGCGGTGAGATTCGAACCCCGGACCACCGGCGTGCGAGTCAAGCATCCTACCACTTGCGCTACGCAGGCATGTCCCGTGAAATTCTATTGAACTATAACCGTCTATAGCGAGGCAAATTTGGTTATAACGACAGAAAATAAGATCCAAAAACGTGTTTTTTACGTTTTTGGTCGGGTCGTGGCTATAAATAAATACCTTTTCAAACAGCCCCTCAATAAACTTAACTCCAGCCCGAAATAAACTTCTTTACAATGAATAAATACAACTGTTTCACATCTTTAAAAAATATGATAGAATGATACTGGACAATTTAAAGCAGTTAAAAATGACAGAGTTCTTAAAATTGCAGAAGCAATAGTTTATGTTATCCTTGAAAATACATTATGTAGTTGGAAAAAATATAAGTACATATTTTTTGTTTTAACGTATATCATTGATAATAAAAGTAAACAACTCTTTTATGTTTTAATATATTTCATTGACAATAAAACTAAATAACTTTTTTTCAAAAACGCCATTCAAACAATATTTATTAGCATCTTATATTGCTCCGAATGGCTTCACTGTAGGAAGTTAATGGTTTAGAAAATTACATATTCATATGTATGCGCAGTATTATTGTTGTCTGATATAACGAGATCGGCTTATAACGAGGTAATTAGTCTGTCATTTCAGTTCTCGTTATAGAGGGAGTCTACTGTATATTTTCCTCAAGGCATCGCGCACGGTGTTACAATTTTTTTTTTGTAAAATATGTATATGAATGTTTAAAGTTACTTTTACGAAATAATAATTTGTTTTATGAGAAGCTACAAATTTTGAATAAAAGTATAAACTTGCCATAGTAAGTAAAATGTGAACTTGTAAATCATAAATTGTAAATTTCCGAAGAAGTTTTTATTGTATATGCTTTTAATTATTATCTTTAATTTAATTAAAATATATGAATTTTTATATAATTTCAATGCATTTCTATAATTTTATGTGAGAGTATTAAAAAAAATGAAGATATGAAAACTGTGACACCATTTAAGCTTACATTAAATGCCAAATACAAGTTTGGTTATGATGGGTGCCCTAAACTAATCATTGCCCCAACTTTGTGTTTTGTGACTCGTTTTAATTTGGAGGTTCATTTCAGAATGTGTTTGTTCTTTCTTTTTTCTAACTAGCACTGTTGCGTACTTTTTGTCTCTCTCCTCTCTTTCTTATGGTTGAATATTTCTTCCTTTTCTATTGTCCACTCATTCTGAAATAATTTCATTTTTTCTTTGATTAGATTCATTTCTTCAGCGTTCATTTTTATGTTCAATTTCAGTTCTCTTGTACCTGCTTAATGTTTTGGTGTTCAAGAATGAGTTAAAATTTTCAGTTTTAAATTACTTTTATTGGTCTTAGTTGAAGATCTGATGTCTTGGTTTAAAAATTTAATAGTATAATAAATTCTTACTCTCACAAACAGTGCTATTAGATAATCTACCGGAAATTCCTGACAAGGTTTTGGAGGTTCTATATTGGAAAGCATATTTTTAAATTTTTTCCAATGTCTTGACTTGTAGCCATTTCTGGAAAATATTCACAAAACACATTCTCTAGGGCATGGATGTATGTTATAAAATTCATATTGGGCATTTGTAAATTACCAAATGTATCATTTTCTGCATTTGGGTATGCCTTAAAAAAACTATATATTGTTGATTCACTCAAATCAGTTTGTTCTTTACCATATTGTAAACATGAAGGACATTTGTGTTTCTCTAAAATTTTTTTCATGAAATAGCCTCCTACATATACAAAACCATTCTTTTCGCTTATGTTTAAATTGGTGTAGTCTCTAGATTCTATTTTCAAAGATTTGAAAATATTTGGCTCAGGTATGAGTATTTGACATCTTTCAATTACTTCTGGTGTTATATTGGCCAAAATTTTATCAAATTCATCAAGACAATTTGTATTGCAAATAATAAAACCACTTAGAAAACTGGAGAAATATCACAGTAATATGTATTAAAAACGAAATAAACTTATAAAACCAACTAAATAACAACAAATAAATGAAATTTATATATAAATATAAATTACTGAAATAACTGTAATTTCTAGTTTCACAGCATAAACACAAACGTGTTTGGGTAAAATCAATGTTGCCAAATGTAATCAATCAATGGATAGATACTTATGATTAATTATTTGAGAATAGATTAAGTCAATTAGACAATATGATTTTTCAAACTTTAGAAGTGTGTATAGTGGCTATGTAAAGAATTTTACCATTTATGAAATTTATTTTCCTCTTTTTGAAGAACTTCTATAATAATTATTTTATTATAAATTTGAAATATTCTTTGAAACTGATGGAATATTTTAAATCTTGCAACAGCGGCATTTTTCGCCAAATCTATTGCGCATATCTTCCAGGAGTGGATTCGAAATTGGAACCGTGAAAATGCGAGAGTGAACCTACTGATTCTTTATAAGCAATATACTGTGATTCTGGTCGGCAACAGGAGAGGGAAACTCTCTCATTCTCTCTCCTGTTGCCGACCAGAATGTAGCTTTGACCTTTTAAGGTCGCTTATATTCTTTTTGTATGCAGTCTAAAAAACAGAATAACAAATATTGGTGAAAAAGAAACCACCATATTTACTAAAACTGAAAAAATCTTAAAAATCCACAATTGCTTCACAAGATAAATCGTGCATAAGTATTTTTAAGAAACGGATAAAAGGATAAAAGCGCCGTGTTGCCGTTTTTATCGAAATATTAAAATAACAGTTAAATTTAAAGTTTAAAGGGAATTCCAACTTTTTGACCTAAACGTTCACTTTATAATATAAAAAAACAACCTGTGATGTTTTAAAATCCTTAGAACAGTAGTTTTGGGTATGTTTAATTCTATAGAGATTTGCCGACTACTTATATGTGGATTCTGTTGAATTAAAGCAAGAACATTGACTGAATTATCTTCGGTCATACCTCTACTACGTCGTTTAAAACAAGGACGATGAAAATTACTAGTTTCTCTTAATCTTCTTGCCTTTCTTTCAAATACTTCTTTGCCATAATGTCTCCTGTTAGGATATCTTACAGAATATATACGTGAGGCAATAGCGGCATTTTGGTGACATTCGAAATAAACTCCAATCATATCACACAATTCTGCATTAGATATACTCATCACGAATTATTAGTACTGAAAATTAATTGCTAATATTACCAATATTAATATCTATTAAAAGGAGTGCTAATATTTGTTGTTCTGTTTTTTGGACTACATCCTTATCGTGTAGTTCTCCACCAAGCTTTACATGGGAGAGATTTTGATGCAAGGCTGGATTACTGCAATTGAATGTTAGGTCTGCTAGAAGAACAACTGCGTATCATGTCAAAGGTTTTGTGGACAGACGAGGCTACGTTTAATAGTGCGGGTGGTGTTAATCTGCATAATATGCATTATTGGGCTGAAGAAAATCCGCACTGAATACATGAGGTGCAGGTTCAAGGTAGATGGAGTCTTAATGTTTGGTGTGGTATAGTTGATGGAAAGATCGTAGGTCCATATTTCTTTGATAGAACTTTAAATGGCGAAACATATTTGAATTTTCTGGAAAATCAGTTGCCTGCTTTATTGGAAGATATTTCCTTACAAACAAGAAGAGATATGATATTACAACATGACGGGTGTCCTCCGCACTTTTCCAGACCAGTTCGAGATTACTTGTATACAAGTTATCCAAATAAATGGATTAGAAGGGGAAGTATATTTTCACGCCCAGCTAGATCTCCAGACTTAACATGTCTGGACTTTTATCTGTGGGGAAGACTGATGGAATTACTGTACCAAACTCGACCAACCACGCGAGACGACATGAAACAGCGCATTATAAACGCAATTAATAGTATATCAACAGCTGAGATTGAAGCAGCTGTTATGTCTACGCGCGAAAGATTACATCTTTGTGTGGACAACGATGGAAAACAATTTGAACATTTAATTGGACATTACGTTTTATTGATCGAGATATTTGTATGATCTTTTACATATTTAATTTTAAGTTATAATAAAGGGTGAGTCAATACTATACTTACTTATGCTTATGCGTTTTTATTCATATCTCGAGTTCGACAAAAGCTATCAACATGCGGTTTGCGCCATTTTGTTACGTATTTAATCTAGTTCCATTATAATTTACAATCAATAGGTGTTTCTATTAAATATTTTAAAGAAAAACAAACTTTAATTTTTTCTATTCGAAAGTACCCTCTACCTATGACAATTAAAGCTAAATGCAATGTTTTATAGTAGATGTAAATTATATCATCCACACTCTTTCTAATGACACTAATTTCGATAAAATCGGTTGATCACAATCAAAGTTATGGGTATTTATCCACAAATACGGAATTTAGGCCTCTTTACAGTTTACTTATTTAACACTTAGTATATTTGGGCATATTTCACAAAAAACTGGTTTTCAAAGTTTTCTTCACAGGTTACGCCCCCTAGCGGTTACCCGAGAAACTTGAAAGTTATTTGCAGCGATTTTTCTTGGCCACGTTTACTAAGGAATTTTTTCTCCTAAACTTATAACATGAATAGTTTCTGATATATAGCTGACAGATCGGCTTATTGGACCACCCGGTATATCCTACATTGCCTTATATGCCCAGTTCTTTTCATTTTAGTGTTAAAAATGATTTATTACATAATATAGTCTTTCATCATCTTAAATGTATTAAATAGGGTTACGCCCTTATGATTAATATAATTGTGACTAAACATAATACTAATGTTGAGAAATACACGAATAAAAATTTAATTTTAATATGTATGTTAGAGCTTTTTCTTGTTTTTAAATAACAGTACTTTAGAAATAAAAGTACATTAACCCAATGCTAATTTCCGATCATCTCTATTATTGTGTAAATAAGCAACAATCAGTAAACAAACTGTACAACCAAATGCAAATATTTTGGTTAAATTTATCCCTAGTACTTAAAGCAATAAAGGTAATAATGATGTCGTTATCAATAAACATATCAAACCAGTTTTCACGAAAAATATCAGATATTTAACCCGTAACATCAAACGTTTGGTGAATAACACAAAAAGTATTATTAAAACCCAGCAGCAAAGTTGTTTTTAATAGAAAAATATCAAGTCAGGTAATAATGTTAATTGATTTCACTAATATGGCTTGCATAATTAAAAAAGTAAATAACATAACTATGTTGTGCTTAAATAATTTATCCACCAAGGTTGTCTTAATATAAGAAATAATGACTTGCCACAACTGTGTCACCGGTCTCCAGCGTTATATTTTTCTTCTGCGTCATGTCCACAATGGCCACACTTAAGTTCACTCTCAAGGTGTAAAGATTGAAGAATCCAAGAAAGGCTAATAAAGCTACCATGTACCTTCTGGTCTTCCAAAATTTCCAAGATACATCTGATCTAAAACATAAAATTAATAGAAAATATATGTAATTTAAAAATAAACAACCGCCAACAGTATAAAGCACCAACTTATATCCAATAAATAAAAAAAGGCTTTTACAATTAGTCATAAAAGCGCTGTGCCGTATGAGGATTGATTGATTACTTCAGGCGGACGAGCCCCAGAATGGTGCCATTAAGGCGCAGTTACACGGCGCGCGGTTCGGCGAACCACGAAAGTGGTGCGTGGTTCGCATTGGCTTGCAATTGTGCAAACCAGTTGTGTCAAAATGATATGTGGTCCGTACAGATATGTGACGCATTTAGTTCGTCTTTCCAATGCGGAACCAAAATCAGTGCTGCAACAACGGCCATGGAGGCTAGACAACAAGTTATTGCGTCTGCTAGCTTGTTCATTATTTATGCGGGAATTATATTACAAAATAAAATAAAAAAAAACGCAAAAAGAAGAGGTGGTGAGTGGCATCGTATATGAGAGGTCGGCAGAGGTAAGTAAAAAAATAAGACTTTCAAATTGTGTACCTAACCTAAATTACATCTATTGTGAATTTATTTTTTAGGCTATGCCAATAATATTTGTGTATTTTATAAAAAAATATTATACTTATTTGAGTTTTTATGATATTGCAGATACAGTGGGTCCCACATATCATCAGAGTTTTTAAAAGAGCCTTCCGGATATTTTGAAAATTTCTACAGAATGGCTGCATCCGACTTCGAATTTTTATTGACAAAAGTTGTACCTTACATTCAAAAACAGGATACGAATATGAGGATGAGTGTGCCAATCGATCAAAGACTGGCGATTACGTTACGATTTTTAGCTACCGGTGATAGTTATAGAAGTTTGGGATTCCTCTTCAAATGTTCCAGACAAACTGTTGCAAATTGTGTTTAAGAAGTATGTAAAGCTTTAAATCAAGAACTAAGGGATGAAATAAAGGTATGTATATAATTCTAGTTATAACATCTATTTTTTATTACAACGTAAGCGAAAATAAACATTTAGAGGTAAACTATAAAAGAAAAATATTAATATTTAGTTCTAGTAACCCAGTTTTAACAGGCATTGTATGAATCGTATGTTTGATTGTTTTAAGTTGATTGGGCTGATCCATCATAGCCTGAATAATGTGCTTGAAGTTGCCATTGTGTAGAACCACCAAAGTTTTGAGCATAGCTAGGTGGTTCAGACATTGGAGAGGGTAGAGAATGTTGAGAATATGGCGACATCTGCTGAGAGTATGAAGAAGGTTGAGATTGATGTGAATGTGATTGTGATGTATGAGCTGATGTTTGTTGTCCTATATTATTCTACAGAATTGACCTATGAAGGTTTGAATTTCTTAACCGAAACATCATGTTATCTATCTCATGCATGGCTTATTCTTGAGTGTTACCATCCATTGCCCTCAATTTGGTGAGAAGCAGTTCAAAGAATAATTATAAATTATCCTTTACCGGCTTGCAATCAACATTTGTCTTTAAAATTTTAAGGGCCTCATCCATTTGATGTTGTACTTGCTCTGTTGGAGTTACTTTTCTTTTTTTTTCCTCTATACTATAGCCGTTTTTATGACAACTGGTGTGGGCGGTGTTTTATCTCCACCTTCTATATCATCCTGATTTTGAATAGCACTAGAAGCAGAAGGTGAATGTGAGAGTGCATCTTCGTTCTCAATAGGTTCTAAAACAGTCTCGTCTTCAGAGCCTTGATTTGTAATCTCCTGAAAAGATACAATAAATAATATGTAACAATTTATCAGTAGTTTGTTTATTTTTACGATGGTTTATTATTTCTTTTTAGATTCCCGAAACTGAACGACAATGGATAGAAGAAGCTGCAGATTTTGAACAAAGGTGGAATTTCCCGCATTGCGTAGGTGCAATGGATGGGAAACATGTATTAATACAAGCACCAAAAAACAGTGAAACAGAGTATTATAATTACAAAGGAACATTCAGTATTGTCCTATTTGCACTTGCAAATGCCAATTATTTATTAACATTTGCGGACATAGGATGTCAGGGACGAATTAGTGATGGTGGAGTTTTTCGCAATACAGTCCTATTTAAGAAATTGAACACAAACCAACTGTATTTACCTCCTGCAAAACCCCTAATGCCTTTAGGCAAATATATGCAATATGTTATAGTGGCCGATAATGCATTCGCTCTTAGTCCTAATATTATGAAGCCATACCCAGGTGTTCAAGTAAGGGGCAGTGCTAAGAGAATATTCAACTACAGGTTATCAAGAGCCAGACCCATAGTGGAAAATGTCTTTGGCATTATATCGTCGGTATTTAAAGTTTTCCGGAAACCTATTCTGCTTGAACCAGAAAAGGTCTCATTAATTACTATGAACTACGTCCTACTTCATAATTATCTGAGAAAAAGTATCCAGGTCAACATATTCGCCACCAGGTTCTTTCGATTCTGAAGAAAATGGAGGCCTTATTCCAGGATTATGGCGTGAGGGCCAAGGTGAAATAAACTCCTTTTTACCCCTACAAAAGCAACCTCGAAAAGCGACTCTTAACGCAAAAACAATTAGGGATAAATTTCCAGTCCAACGATGGAAAAGTACCGTGTCAAAAAGATCAATAAAAAGCCTTGAATTTTATACATAATAAACTTACTATATTTTTCGAATTACGCTGAATTTATTGTCCCCACTGGAACATAAACTGAATGTAAAAATCTGTCAATCGGTTCATAGAAAGTCCAAGCCGGCGTGTGAATGTCATCTGATCCACTCTTACTTTTTTTTGCATTGTGCCACTTTTTTTGCATATTTTCTATATGTAGCGAATAATCCATCCTTTTTCTTTTTTAGTTCTTTCATTGGTGTTGCAAATGTATTTTGTAATCTTGTCCATGCCCCGTACACAATGTTTCTGTCCTTATAGCCCTCGTGTTTTGGATTCCATATTACTTCTTCCAATTGCAACGCTTCAATAAATTCTAGTGATTTTTCTGCGTCCCATGCCATTTTAGTGTAATTTTATTAAAAAAACTCTGTAACGTACCTACCGTTTCAAATACACAACTGATGAATAAATTCGCCCTGTTAGCAAGAGGTTCGTATTAGAACAAACCTACACGAACCTTGTACGAACTGGCGAACCAAATGTTTTTGATCTGTGCATATTTACCGACTGCTGACGGAACCTACGAACCACGCACCGCGAACCGCGAGCCAATAGCAAATTGCCTATGTCCTATGTCAGACGGCACGTGGATTGTGGTTTGTTAGGCCAGTCTCGCCGAACCACGCGCCGTGTAACTGCGCCTTTATAGGTGCACAAACTCTTAGAAACTTAGCCTAATAACATGCGATATATTTTTAAAATAAATTGTATTTTTGTAGTGATAACATGCTTTAACTAGAAATAAAAAAAAGTTAACAAAACGTTCGAAGTTTTCAGAAAAATATCTAAAAGATAGCACACTTAACAGGCTTCACAAAAAACACAATAAATGTTGTTCATGATACGGGTGCAAGCACCCAACCATCTGGATGAAGTTGAGGCGACAAACAAACGAAGTACAAAAAATAAATCAGATTGTATTTATGCAAGGCAAATCAACAACAGATGCAATTGTTCTTATAGAACAATGGTGGAACGCTATAGGAATAAGAAATAAAATCTTTATAGAATAGAATACGAAAGAAATCACGGTGAATATAAGAAGTTTATTGAAGCTATTTATAAGGTTTAAAATTTAGTAAGAAGAAATCGATTTGAAGATGGTAAAAAATAAGATGATAACTGTAAATAATGAATGATGGCGAAAAATATTGCATATTTGATAAAGAGGGCAGTAGTTTGTTGTGTGTAGAAAAGTTGCAAAAAACAAAAGGGCAAATTTTATAGGATATACCGAATGCATATTCTAAAAATGAGAATGATTGTTTGGAGTAGTGACGTGACAAAAAGGTATAAAATAACAACAAACTTATTTGGATGAATTACGTGTGAAACTTATCAACATGGCATTGTTACATCATCAGTATATCAAAAATGATTTAACTAGATATTCGTCGTAAATGTTAAAACTTGGTTCCTCCCAGAAAAGAGATATTAAATGTGGAATAAATTTAATAAAATATTAAAATTATCAATAACTGAGGTAACAATTAACAATTTTAAAATATTGTGACAAGCGGTCTATAAGTTCTAATATTATATTTTCAAGTTTCGTATTTCATAGCCAACATCTACATCAATTAATGTACATGTGGTTTATAATTTACTGTTGGCTATTGGTTCGGTGCATTTAAACGTCCAGTAATAGCACAATAATTATTAGATGTCATAAATTAAATTAGTTATAAACACATGTTGAAAATATTAAACTAAAATTACAAAACATTGTTCGTCAACCTGTATTTATTTTAAAGCTTTACTCTTAATGAACACAAGTGGTGTAACATCTTCTTCAGCTGCAGTCGAGAAATGATTACTGTTTAAAATTTAAGTATATTTATATTGGAGAAAAAATATTTTTCTCCTATCGATGTCTCTCTCCTTAACCCTTACTCTACAGTTCTGTCCCAAATTTTCGCATTGTGTGCGACATTATCTTTATCCCCATATAGCTCTTACAGTCCTGAATGTCCCCTTTATCTTTATATTACGATACCATACACTCTTTCTCCTTGCATTGGGCATCCTTTCTCATATATCCTATTTATCATTTGCTACAAAGTATCAACCACTTCTTCTCCTAGAGCCTCTCAAACCTCCACCGGTATTCCTTCGGGTTCTACTGCCTTAACATTCTTAATCCTATTTAACGCCTCGACAACTTCACCTCTTGCTATCCCCGGTATTCCATTCTTATTTGGGATCACGCATCTTCTATCTCTCCTCTAGTGTTCTTAATTTTTCTTAACTTTCTAAAATACTTATACCATCTTGGCTTTATTTCAATATCAGTTCTTAACACTCTTCCATCCGCAGTCTTAATTTGCCGCACGTAGATCAAGTCCTTTGATGACTTGTCCCTTGCTTCAGCAATACTGTATAAACATTTCATCCCCTCGGGTAGTTCCAACTCTTCAAACAGCTGTGCAGACAATATTTCCTTTGCAGTAGCTACATCGCGCTTTGCTTTTCTTTGCTACTTTGTACATATCCTTATTTTCCTCTCCTTTAGATCTTTCATATCTCTTTCTGGTCTTCTTCTCTCTAATCTTCTGTTGTACTTCATCGTTTCACCCTCAAGTTTCTTTGTCTCTATAACACCTTTACGAGATGTTTTTCCTAAGACTTCCTTTCCCACTCGTACCACAACTTTACTGTTGGCTTTCCATCTCCATCAGTCATTAAGCTTATCTTTTTCTTCAAGCTCTTCCAGCACTCTACTCTTAAGGACTCTTGTCAAATCCTTATCCTTTAATTTTCATCACTTTACTTTCTGGTGATCTACTTGCTTTTTTTATGCCTCACCTGTATATCCGTATCCACTATTACTGTTCGGTGTTTAGCTACACATATATATATATATATATATATATATATATATATATATATATATATATATATATATATATATGTATGTATATATATATATATATATATATATATATATATGTGTATATATATATATATATATATCCGGTATTTTTAGGCGCCTCGCCCTTCCGGTAGGGATCTATGGAGGAGTATCACTGAGACGCAAGCCCTTATCTCTTGCCGTACTGCTCTACCATAGGCTGATCAGACACCAGCATATTCTATCTTGCTATTAGCTTTTAGCTGTTTAGCTACATACTAACCCTTTATCATATTACAGTTAGTAACTTCTTTTAGCTGACTTCTTTTGCACTGCACAAAATGTCTGGCTTTCCCTTCCTCGCTCCTATAGGTAACCTACTGGTCTTCTAATGATAGCCAAATCCCATGCCACTGTAAACTCAATCACACTAATTCATTTATCATTTCTTATTCCCATCCCAAACCTCCATGAACTCTTTCTACACACTCAATGAATACTCAATGAACTGATCTGGTAGAAAAATAATAAAAGGAAGACCGGATAATAAGCTGGTAAACAATTACGACAAGAGAATACGAACGAATCTAATGAAGTTGTAAGAATCAAGAGAAGATCGAGAAATAAAAAGGACTAGAGGGGATTTTTAGGAAAAGTTTCAATGGAATGGTGGAATGACAATAAAAGGATGCACTGATATAACCAATCAACTACCTTCCATTATTGGCAAAGAGACCACAAGGAACGCCAGGGAGAGAGAGTTAGAGAGAAGGAGACAGAGGAAGAGAAAGGAATCTATGTAATTCCCAGTAACCCTAATTCTAACTAATATCATAAAAAGATACATACTGATGTAAAAAGAAGTACTATTGTAAGAATAATAAAAATGTAAACGGCCAGTTATATAATTATTTTAATAGCACACTTTTGACGTAATCACTTGGATAGCGTGCATAAATTCTTAACTGAGTATTAGCCATCATTTGTTGTATTAGAAACCTATTTCAAAACAGAAAACAACAATAAAAATATTTTATGTTCCATTGTACATGGAAATGTTTTATCTATTTTATAAACTAACGATATTATTAATGAATAATGTGTTTTTCTCTAGTTGAGTAAAGGTGAATAATAAAAATATGCGATTGTGTTTGATTAGTACTTTGTATTCACATTGATAAATATGTATGGTAAAAAAAATTTAAGTCACGTAAAGTCAAGATTTAAGATTTAAAGATAAACAATAAAGTCACGGCGAAATCAGATCTAGGATAGAGCAGGCTAGAACAGCTTTTAGAAGGATGTCCAAGGTGTTATGTAACAGAGACCTAAAATTGTCATTGAGGATCCGCCTACTTCGATGCTACGTGTTCTCGGTCTTACTTTATGGTGTCGAGTGTTGGACTATGAATAAAATCGATCTAAATCGCCTTGAGGCTTTCGAAATGTGGTGCTATAGAGGAATTTTAAAAGTTTCCTGGGTGGAGAAGATTGGGAAACTCCACAATACTGGAACGTCTCAGCAAGACTACTGAGATCATAAAAAGCATCAAGCAGAGAAAGCTGGAGTATTTCGGACATGTAACACTATAAGCAAAGAAGCGATAAATCAAATAAATAAGACGATCACAAAGGCAATAAGAAAAGACATAAGAAACTACAATGTAGAAAAAACAAAACAGGCAATAGAGAAAAATAAGAACATGAAAGTTTTGAAGAGGAGCGTACAAAAGGGGAAAATAGAAATTAACAAACTGAGAAACAGCACTGGAGAAGAAACAACGAACAGAGATGAAATATTAAGAATAGTCGAAGAGTTCTACACAGAGTTATATAGATCAAGAAAAAAAGATAACAATACGGAACCTCCAATTACACTAAAAACTGGGGTATTAAACCAAGGGTCAGATTTAATGCCCGATATAACAAAATCAGAAATCAAAGAAGCCCTGAAGAAAATGAAAAATAATCGAACCCCGGGTTAAGATGGAATAGTATCAGAAGCACTAAAAATTGGAGGGGATGTATTACTTGAAAAAATTAAACAACTTTTCAATATCTGCCTTCACAGCGCCAATATTCCAACAGACTGGAACAACGCTACTATGATTCTATTACACAAAGCAGGAGACAAAGCAAATTTAGAGAATTACAGACCGATTAGCCTCCTCAGCCATATATATAAGTTGTTTACGCGAATACTAGTTAAGAGAATGGAAAGAAAACTAGAGACTTATCAACCAAGGGAACAGGCAGGATTCCGAAAAAGTTACGGAACAAATGACCATCTACAAAGTATAAAAACCCTAATAGAGAAAGCAGTGGAATACAATAAACCTCTAGTTCTAATATTTATCGATTTTCACAAAGCCTTTGACACAGTTGAGCTAAGCAAAATATTACAGGCGCTTAAAGAATGCAGGCTAGATTATAGATATACTAAATTATTATACAAAATATACCTGCAGGCAACAACCACTGTCAGATTACATACTAACAGTAATCGCATAAAAATAGAACGGGGGCTTAGACAAGGAGACCCAATGTCACCTAAACTTTTTAATACGGTGCTAGAACATGCTTTTAAGAATTTGGATTGGATGACAAAGGGAATAAAAATAGATGGAGAATATCTAAACAACTTACGTTTCGCCGATGATATACTTATAATAGCTGAAGATCTAGGTATGGTAAGAGAGATGGTACAGGAACTCGTTGTGGCTACAGAAAGTGTAGGTTTAAATATAAATATCTCGAAAACAAAAATCATGACCAATTTGGTACCCAACCAGAACATCAGTATTGGTGGAAAAGAAATAGAACTCGTAGATAGATATAAATACCTGGGACATGAAATTATGATTGGCAGGGATAACCAGACTCATGAACTGAAGAGAAGAATCGGCCTTGGGTGGGCAGCATTTGGAAAACTGAGAGAAACTTTTAAAAGTGAGCTGCCCACATGCCTAAAGAGAAAGGTATTTGATCAGTGCGTCCTCCCAGTCTTGACGTACGGAGCAGAAACACTTACCTTAACAAAAGCAGCAGCTACCAAACTGAGAGTCACGCAGAGAAGAATGGAGCGGTCCATGTTAGGAATAACTCTGCGAGACAGAATAACCAACGAAGACATCAGGAGAAGAACCGGAGTGACTGACATCATCGAGAAGATAGCCAGACTAAAATGGAGATGGGCAGGACACATAGCCAGAATGACAGATGGGCGATGGACAAAGAGGTTATTGGAGTGGAGTCCAAGGGAAGACAAGAGAAGCGTCGGTCGACCACCTACAAGATGGACTGACGATTTAAGAAGACTCAATAAAAACTGGATGAGAGCGGCGCAAGATAGACGGGGTTGGAAACATGAGGAAGAGGCCTATGTTCAGCAGTGGACTCTTGAGGCTGGATGATGATGATGATTTTTATAATTTCAGTTTAAAAAACTTTTAATATTCGAAATAATGTTTATTCAAAAAAATAAAAACCATAATAACGCAACTAACATTATTGAAGACAAAAAACAGAGAGCATATATGCTAGATATATAACAAAAATTGCTCGAAATACCAACTAGAGGAAATTTGTCTCAAATATAAATAGTTCAACACCTTGATCTACAGTCTAGCGCAATATTCGGAAAATATTAAGAAAAAAACAAATTTTATCAAATCCCTTTTAATACTCATAATACTAATGTAAAAACAAAACCTAATGAAATAGCTAATGCTTTTGATACATATTTTTTACATATTGATTAACTCCAGCAATAGCAACTATTCCCAAGAGTTTATACTACAAAAATCAACACAGAAAAACAACAGCTTGATTGTGAAGATAAAGATAGTAGTTCCATTAATATCCCTTTAACTTGAGATGAACGTAACTTTACCCTTAACAGGTTAAGCGCCAAGGATTTTTCACCAAAATGTTCCCCTGGACCAACGCAATACTAAACAAAATTTTAACATTTAATCTGCATTTAAATCGATTCCCCACCATTTGAACCATTTTTTGTTAACAGTTTATAAAAAAATAGAGCGGTGATCGGTGTCCGCTTTGGCCTGGTGCGAACTACGTATGGACACCGGTGTCCGCCATGCGTTTCCGCGTTTACTGGGCTACATGGAAATATTGCGAATGAACTCCATTGGGGATTATTTGTCAACAAAGTGGATGTTCAAAAATACTGTTGCTGCTAATATTATGAGCCGCAACCGATTTGAGTTACTTCTGAAAATGTAGCACTTCTCAGATAACTCTAGCCTAGAACGAGACCGACTGTGTAAAGTGCAATCACTTATAGACCAAAGCATAAGCAACTATTAAAAAATATTTACACCGGGAAAAACATTTTTCATCGATGAAACCATGGTACCGTTTGAGGGACATTTACTTTTCAATCAGTATAATTCACGAAAGTGCCGTAAATATGGCATTAAAATATTTTAATTATTTACTTAGAATGGTTATACGTGGAACCTAATTGTATATGCAGACAAAGAGAAGCAAGGTGAATTAGCAGCATCTACCAGTGCAGTGCTAAAATTATCGAGAGCTCTTTTAGGGTCTGGTAGAATTTGTGTAACTGCTAACTCGTAAACAAGCCTTCAATTAGCCCACATACTTTTAGATAACAACACCCATTGTCTCGGAACTTTGCGAAATAATCGCAAGGGTAATCCTTCTTTTTCATGTGCCGAGCTCGATTATCGAGCGTTGGCTATCAAATTGGCTATAATAATTTTGTTGACGGCAGCTCGGAAAAGAGATGCAGAGGATCTGTTAAACCAATCTCTCAGGTTTCTAAGCCATGACGTTCTTCTTCAACATGGCCCTCTCCTTCCGTATCGACCTTGCCTTGTATTATTAAATGGAGTATATGGTGTATATATGAGTATATGAGTATATAGCCAAAATATTCAAATTTGCGATTTTTAACTGTTTTGACGACTTCCGTAACTTTTCCCATCCGACGCAAAACCACTTTGTTACGAACTCTGTCCACCCAACTTAATTCGTAGGATTCTCCGATACACCCAGATTTCAAAGGCTTAAAGGTTTCTTGAGAAGTGTATCCATCAAAGTCCAACCTTCGACACCATACAAAAGAGTAGAGAACACATAACAACAAGGGTAATCCAGCCGAAGTAATAAAAAAAGACTTAAATAAGGTGAAGTAATTGCCAGAAAAAATAAAAGAGTAATATGTGTCCTCAAGTGGCATGGCAAAAAAGATGTTTTGGTTTTATCCACCTGTCACAACACTGAAATTGTTCACCTTCAACGTCGGGGAAATGATATTCAAAAACCGAAAGCGGTAATTGATTACAATTCAGGTAAAAGCTCCATTGATTTATCCGATCAGATGCCGAGTTACAGTACAGCGCTGCGACGAACTGTCCAACAAAAAAATAGCTATAGAAATTTAATTGGGTACTTCAATAGTTAATGCCCATTTCATCTACAAGGGAACCGAACAGACCAACATATCCATAAATGATTTACGATGTGCAGTTATTGAAGAATTGTTAAAATTTGAAGGCGGCCAGTTTTATGAACGTACACGTCGTGCAAAAGTAAACCTCAATGCTCACGCATTAAAAAAATTACACTGTAAGGCACGGAAAAAAAGACGGTACTGCAAGGGATGTTACAAGATAAAACAGGATGGACTGATAGATAAAAATAAAGTGAAGAAAGTAATAACGTACTGTGCCCAGTGCGAAAATAGTCCTAGGTTTTGTCTGGAATGTTTCAATTTATTTCACAAAACTCATTATTTTTTTTTTAAATAAATGTACGAGGCGTGTTTTTTAAGTAACTACCGTTTTGGAATTAAAAAAAGACGTGCAAAGATATGGCAATAATTTTATTTTTACATGAAAGCCTGTACCTTAATCTACTTTCCTACATAATTTCCGTGAATACTGAGGCACTTGTCATAACGTGGCACCAGTTTTTGAATACCCTCCTGATAAAATTCTGCCGCCTGACTTGTTAACCACTGCATCTCAAATGTTTTGACTTCGTTATCGTCTTGAAGACGCTGACCGCCCAGGTGTTTCTTCAAGTGCTGGAACAAATGGTAGTCGCTGGGCGCCAGATCAGGGCTGTATGGAGGATGATCTAGAGTTTCCCATTTAAATGATTTGATGAGATCTTTGGTCTGATTAGCCACATGTGGACGGGCATTGTCATGCAGCAAAACGATACCCTTACTCAATTTACCACGTCTTTTATTCTGGATTGCACGACGCAGATTTTTCAATGTCTCACAATAAGACGCTGCATTGATTGTCTCATTACGAGGCAGAAACTCCACTAGCAATACTCCTTTTCTGTCCCAAAAAACTGTGCACATGATTTTCCGGGCAGAAATTGTTTGCTTAAACTTCACTCTTTTGGGTGATGATGAATGTCGCCATTCCATGGATTATTGTTTCGAATCTGGTGTGACGTAGGCCACCCACGTTTCGTCACCAGTAACAATTTGGTCTAAAAAATCTTCACCTTCACTGTGGTACCGCTTAAGGAAAGTCAATGCACTGCCTAAACGTTGGGTTTTGTGCAAATCTGTCAACATTTTTGGAACCCAACGTGAACACAATTTCCGGTAATTCAAGTTCTCGGTAACAATGCGATACAAAACACTAAGAGAATACTGAGGAAAGCAGTCGGACAATGATGAAATTGTAAAGCGTCTGTTTTCTCTCACATTTTCGTCCACTTTTTGCACCAAATTTTCATTAACGACCAAAGGACACTCATTCCGTTCTTCATCATGCACATTTGTGCGGCCATCTTTAAATGCTCTCACTCATTTCCTTATCATTCCATCACTCATAATGTTTTGTCCGTAAACTTCAACGATCTCACGATGAATATCGATCGGTTTTACGCCTTTAGCACTAAGAAATCGTATAACAGCCCGTACTTCACAATCAGCGTGACTTACGATTGTTGGAGGCATCTTAAACACTGGAATAAACAAGTATACAATGAAGAATCAGACGTCAGAATCAAAGTAATGGCGTCAGTGCGTAGACAAGAGATGTAGGTAACCAGCGCTCATGCGCGGAACGCCGACCGTAGCGCTGCGGCGGCGGAATCGCAAAACGGTACTTAGTTAAAAAACATGCCTCGTATGTATATACCTATTATAGATATGTATTTCTATAGCTTATTTGTTTAATACATTTTTTCATCAATTGTAGGTATTCCTATTTCTATACTTAATGAAAGACCTCAAGTTAGTTTTTACACCAGATTTTTCTAATCGGACTTGCTACACAGAACCTGGTTCAACATTCTATATTGCACGGCTATAGCGGACATATTCCTATCTTAAAGCCGCATAAAGTCGTGTCCTCGCGGCCGAGTAAGGATGATTTGAAAAATTTAAAGTCAAGAGGACACCGGTGTCCGCATGGCACAGGCGGCGAATTTTAAATCGGACACTCGTGTCCTCTGTGGCGCTTAACCTGTTAATACTACTAAATACTCTACTCCTGGACCTGATAATATACCTTTAATTTTCCTGGAAAAAATTCCAGACAACGCTAAATGTGTTCTTTTAAAATTTTTCAATAGAATATGGTTAAAAATATTGTTTTTCCAACTTCCTGGAACAAATCAATAATTATACCTATTCACAAACCTAACAATGCACAAACTAAAAATTTCCTCATACAAACCCATCTCCCTTACCAATGTAATGTTCAAAGTCATGAAAAAAATAGTTAACAAAAGTCAAGAACATTATATTGATAAAATACTTGAACGATTTGAAATGACTAATTGTAGCATTATAAATACTCCTTTAGAACCGAATGTTAAGCTGTCTAATGAAGGAACTTTGTATGAATGTCCTTATCAAGAATTGATTGGTTCGATGATGTATTTAGCGGTTTGTTCAAGGCCTGACATAGCTTTCTCTGTCACTTATCTTAGCCAGGTTAATAAGATGCATACGAAAGAATATTGGTTAGTAGCCAAACGTTATTTTGAGATACCTAAAAGGTACAAGAACTGTAGGAATTAATTACTATTTAACTGGGAATAAGCCACAATTAAAGGTTAAAATACGTTTATTGACGTTTCAATTTCCACTTCGGAAATTGTTCTCAAAATACAAACATTAGTAAATTAAATAAATTTTGTTTTTGTTACTTAGTGAAAAATTCTTCTAATAATTTAATTTTATCTGACTCATCTATATTGACAATTCAGACATACATTATACATTTTAAAGTAGACGACTTTAAAATGATATTGCCAATATTGTTGAGTTGCGTTCCTGGGACGACTTTACTTATAAGATAGTTCATTCGATTACATGAAATCAACTTTAACTTGAGAATATCCGTCAGAAAAGATCATAACATGTAATTCGTCTTTAAAAATACAAATACATGCCATGATGACAGTAAAACTCTCCTGTTAGTGATTCCATAGTAAATTATGAGGGAAAAACCAGGAAAAAAACCTCATAATACTATCCCGACATGGTAAGTATTTGATCTTGCATTTAGTTTACCTTCAATAAATACCAAATTCCGATTTTATATGTTTGTTATTTAAAAAATATAAATGATGTATTCTCTATATGTTACTGACTTACCAATACTGGTATTTTCTTTTTAATAACTTCCTCTTTCAATATGGGTAACCAGATCCTACTACATTCTGCCGAGGAATTCGCGACACAATTAGTCTCATTTAGCATAATTAGAGCCGCTTCTTTGATTTTTCTCTTTTTACCATCCGTTTCTTTTAGGACTATATTTGAATCATTCCATTGAACCCTATGTTCATTATCCCATGCATGTTTACATATTTGAGATCTATCAAATTCTCTATTTTTAATATAGGATTGATGTTCACTTATTCTAACATTTAATGGCCTTGATGTTTCACCTAAATAAAACTTGAAAGAGGAAGTTATTAAAAAGAAAATACCAGTATTGGTAAGTCAGTAACATATAGAGAATACATCATTTATATTTTTTAAATAACAAACATATAAAATCGGAATTTGGTATTTATTGAAGGTAAACTAAATGCAAGATCAAATACTTACCATGTCGGGATAGTATTATGAGGTTTTTTTCCTGGTTTTTCCCTCATAATTTACTATGGAATCACTAACAGGAGAATTTTACTGTCATCATGGCATGTATTTGTCTTTTTAAAGACGAATTACATGTTATGATCTTCTCTGACGGATATTCTCAAGTTAAAGTTGATTTCATGTAATCGAATGAACTATCTTATAAGTAAAGTCGTCCCAGGAACGCAACTCAACAATATTGGCAATATCATTTTAAAGTCGTCTACTTTAAAATGTATAATGTATGTCTGAATTGTCAATATAGATGAGTCAGATAAAATTAAATTATTAGAAGAATTTTTCACTAAGTAACAAAAACAAAATTTGTTTAATTTACTAATGTTTGTATTTTGAGAACGATTTCCGAAGTGGAAATTGAAACGTCAATAAACGTATTTTAACCTTTAATTGTGGCTTATTCCCAGTTAAATAGTAATTAATTTAAAATGCCACAAGAAAATAGCTTCAGAACAATACTGTAGGAATTAATTACAGAAAGTCAAATGTTAGTTTAAGTGGCTTTGTCGACTCAGATTGGGCCAATAACACTTCAGATAGAAAGTCATTTTATGGATTTATTTTTTCGTTGGCTGGTGGTCCTATCTCATGGGAATGTCAAAAGCAAAGAACTTTGGCTTTAAGTTTAACTAAATATTGGCATAACTGAGGCAGCAAAAGAATCGTTATACTTAACATATTTATGTAAAGAAATATTTGAAAACAATGTGAATTGTAAGTTTTTGTTTGAAGGTGGTCCGATGGTTATATTTAATGATAATCAAAGTGCCATAAAGTTATCGGAAAATCAAGTATACCATAAGAGAACGAAACATATTTATGTCATGTTCATTTTATTCGTGAAAAACTTGCTAACAATGATATTCAATTAAAATATATGTCGACGAATGAAATGGTGGCTGGTATGTTGACCACGTTGTTAAATTCAAAGAAATTGCAGTTAATCTGTCAGAATTTGAATTTAAAATAATGTTTATTTTGTTAAGGTCTATTATTTAGCCTATCTACTTTTCATGTTGAGGGAGAGTGTTGGAATATCCAACATAAAAAGTGGATGTTGTCCTATAGTTGTTCTATATGAAGTGACAGTCAATGAGTTATATCAAAAATAGGTCATAAAGCACTGTCAGTCAAGTTTTGTATTGTTCTGTATTTAAGAAGGAATAAAGTAAAATTGTTGATGGCCAGACGTTTATTGTTGCATATTTCCTAAAGTACATATTTCCTTGTCTCTTGATGTCTTCAAACTAGAAGGAGGACTTCACCTAACTTAAATTATAACATTAACTATTGCTATTTTTTAATGTTAGTATATGTGTTTGTAAAGTTTTATTTATATTTCAAATATTTACATGTATTAGAAATTTATCTCAAAGGATTTTTGTCACTGTGTCCAGTGTTAATTACGTGATAAGCTTATTGTTTATTGTTTTTTTTTAGTTGTAAAAACATATACAATAAATAAAGGTGTAAAAAAATTAAAATTAGAATTTATATTTAATTTTCTAATATATATTTCACAAAATGGTGAAGTGATGAGAGCAGATAATATTTTTACAACCTTAGAAATGCAAGGGAGGAAGAAGAAGATGAGATGAGATGAGAGCAATTACATAAAAATGAATATTTGTACAATTTTAACATTACAACTTACCCATCAGTTTTCTCCGATCCCGATCCGACATTATGATGACTTTGGCTTAGCTTAATCTCTTTAAACACCATCTTTATTACAAAAAATTTAGTTCTAATGGCTCTAATGTGACGACAACCGGACTACAGTAAATACTGTGAGGGTCTACTAATAAGCGCGTTTAACATTTTTTTATTTTCAACACACTTAAGGTTGTAACAATAGACGATCTTGTTATCAAATTATTAGGAATTATTTGCGGTAATTGTCAACACTAATATTTGCAACAATTTCCTTTTCCAGTAAACATAAAATACTGTTGTGCTTACAGCTACACAGATAAAAATGTGTCATTTGATTTGATCTCTATATTCTTTTATATCGATATTGCAAGTTGAAGGTTATTTTTCATTTGGTATTGTTATACGTGACTGTGAAGTTAATATACAGGATGGTCACTTAATTCTGAAAAGTTAACCCGAGTCATACATTTCATGACTGTGTAAGGCACAATACATAATAGAACTGAATCTACGACAAAAGGACGCGGAAAACAGGACGCGAGACCAAAGGACGCGGAAAAAAGGACGCGCGAAAAAAGGACGCGCGAAAAGGGACGCGTGGAAAAAAGGACGCATATTATTAATTAATTACTATAAATAGTTTATTTTAATTGACATTAGCCATTACCCCCTTTTTATCCCCATATGTTATTACAGAAAATGATTCTACCTAACCTAAAATCGGTTACGGTAAGAGTAAAAAGTGAAAAATAATTATATGAAAAAAACTTGCCCTTACATTTTATCGAGGCTTAGGACTAAAATATCTTAAGTAAAATAATAAATACTAATATAATGTTGATTCAAGATTTCTGGTATTGAAACAGGTTAGATTTCGGGCAATGTACCTCCACGCAAAAGAAAATATCAAGATACAGCAAACAGGATAAGGGCTATTGTTGCCGATTATGCTGACAGGCCAACTTTAGAATATTTGAGAGGCATTGCTCACAATTTTCAGTTGCAAACATAAAAAAAATACAAAAAAAATTAATATCAAAAATAAAACAAAAAAAAATAAAATGACAAAAAAATTCCAAAAAAAGCAAAAAATTAAAAAAAAATAAAAAAAAAACTTAAGCGTAAACACGCCAGCTTCTGCTGCCAGTCCTAAGCCTGGATAAAGTGTGAAGGCAAGTTTTTTTCATATAAATATTTTTCTCTTTTTACTTTTACCGTAACCGATTTTAGGTTAGGTAGAATCATTTTCTGTAATTATATATAGGGGATAAACGGGGGTAATTGCTATTGTCGATTAAAATAAACTGCGTCCTTTTTTCGCGCGTCCTTTTTTCCGCGTCCTTTTTTATGCGTCCTTTTTTCCGCGTCCTTTTGTCGGTATACCAATAGAACTAGTCTGGGCCAATAAATTCAATAAATAGGCATAGTTGTAGATATATAGAAATACTTTTACTTTAATTTTTATGCAATTTGAGATTATCAGGAGAAAATACTATCAGTTTACACATGTTAAAAAAGGCGGTTTTTAAAAAAGTTACTATTTTTAAATAGCTGTGTCTGCTAAATTGATTTTAATTTACCAATTCTCGTTTCCAAAATTCTTTAATTTAGTGGTTTCCACAATTTTTTTCTTTGTTTGGTTAAATTTTGACAACTATATAAATATCATAAAATTTTATAGGATTTTTTTAACACTTTCGCTGCTGACTTATATGATAGATGAGTTGCCGGGTGCGGCATTTTTTTTCTAAAAATTTTAATATTTTGGGCTTTATAATTGCTTTAGTACTAAACTGAAGCCCATATATGGAGAGTTTAGTTGTTTTTTATCAATGTCACGCATGAGTGTCGGGCGCACCTAGGTATGAATTTTTTGCCATGTGCTGACTGACACGCATGCGTGTCAATATATTTTTTACTACTTTAAAAGTTTATTGAAGACAATTTTAAGAAAACTAAGTAAAAACAATTAAAAACAAAACAAAAAGTAATAAAAACTTAAACACTAGATAAACAATAAAAAAAATTTCAAATTCATAACATACATAACTACGTAATTTGTTTATATGTATAACACAAAATGTTGCACTATTGATGGTAATCGTTAACACATTCGACGCATAATCCGGGCTCTTTTGTACATTGTTGGCAGTGGTAAAGCGTCATTTTACAGATTTTCTTGCCAGAGCATACTCTACATCGCTTTCTTACTGTTTCTCCTTGGCCAAAATTTTGGTAATAATTTGGACTGTTTTAATTGTCGGCCTCAGCTTGTTATTCATCCCATTATTTATTAGTTTTTCCAAAACTGACAGTCGGTAGTCATAAAGGCTCATCGGACGTAAAACAAATTGTTTATGTAGCAAGTACGAATTCATTAGCATCAAGTGTATGTAATGTATGCCCAACTTCTTGTACCACCTTAATGATTTTCTTTCACAGGGTAGTAAGAGTTTAGTTGGTATTTTTGATCGACACCCACCATGTTTTCCAGGATAATAAACAGCAGACATTTTATTATTGAAGAACTTTATTATAGGTCGTACTTTGTACAATCGATCTTGAACTTCCTCTCCACTGGATGGGTTTCTAGCAAAATGTAAGCACCTCATTATGATAAGGAAACGATTCCTACTCATATGCTCCGAAAAACATTTTAAATTAAATAATGGATGAGATTTCCAGTAATCATTAAGTCTATTTAATTTGATGGTTCCAGTGTGAATCAATAGTGCAACAAATTTTAACATTTCTTCTCGTGAAACTGGCTTTCACTTTGTAATTCTTGATTTTTCTCGTATATGTTTAGAAAGGAATATCTCTTCTTTCCTCCTCGTCCTCCTCATCCGTAGATTCGTATAACAAAGCTAACATCTCACTTTCACTTAGTTTATTAGGATTTTTCACCAGTACTTTACATTTTGAAGGTCCCGGTATAGGGTCCGCCATTTTAATAAGACAAAACGGTCTATACGCTAACGTAACAAAATAAATAAGCCGACAACCAACCTTCCATTGCAACAATACAATCACACTGCTCGAATTCTTTGAACGCGTGTCTGACTTGACCGCGCTAATTTGTATCCCCTACTCTAGCATGTCCAAATGCCGAATGCCACGAATGCCGTCTCATTGGGAAATTCTGAAAACGGCAAACATATTTTAAATACTTTGTTCCTTAGTAACACGCTAACAAGATGTGAACTATCTGCAGCATACGCTGTATTTATATTTATAATGCTCTGTTAAATTTAACTGGTCAGATGTCACGCAAGTATGTCGTCAGCACCTGGCAAAATAACTTAAAGTCACGCATGCGTGACATCGGCAGTCAAAGTGTTAAGTTCTTGACTTCTTCTTTTCTACTTAAAAAAAAATTACTTTTGTTTTTCTGTAGATTATTTCATCAAACAGTTGGCATAACAAAAGAGATGAGGCATTGTGAATTAAAATCACTAAATTAGGCTTAAAGATATAGCTCTTCAAATATAAGGTAAAAGGGTAAAAAGCTCAATTTTTAGACAGTCAAAAAAAAATAGTTAAAGGCCCGGACCAAAAAATTTGATAAGTAGACATTGTTGTATATACAGTAATGTCTTGTTTTATGCGGTGGATACGTTCCACAGAAGAGCGCGTATAAAAAAATCGCATAAAAAAAAGGCATAACTTGCCTTGAAAAAGTAGTGATATGTTCCGTAGCCTTCTAAAATTATATAAAACCAAGACAAAAACAAAAATTTTGCAGAAACTAAAACAAATAGGCTGCGTGATAAATTACTTCGAATATCCGAAAGAAATTCATACAAAAGCTTAAAAAAATTTGTATTCAATACTTAATTAGTTTTAATTTATGGGAAAGTAATAGGTACAAATAGTTTTACATGTAAATTTTTAACCATTATCGCTATCTAATAATGGTTTGCACCGTTTGCAAAGTGGCTCAAAATCATCTGTCTCTGCAATAGATATTTGCGGTAACAGCGATGGATTTTCACAAACGTCATTCTTGTTCTGTGTAGCTCTTCATTTTTTGACAATATAATCAGTAATTAAACTTTGCGATTATGATGCTATAATGTAGCTTACGATATTCTGACATGCAGTTCTGCAGCTCACGTTGTAATTTAAAGGCTAGTTTAAAATTGGGATCATTAATAAGAAAATGACTTTCTAATTCACTGCAAAGTTGAACACCATCTCGAATTAATTTGGCAGTGAGGGGGGTTGGTTTTTCTTCCTCATCATTATTGTCTTCTAGACTCACGATGGCATCTAAAGTTAGATCTAAAGTTTGATCAATTATAGCATGGTCACTTAATGCATCATTCACAAGTAATTCATCTATATCATTATGGCTGAAGGTATTAAAACCATCTCCGCCAATTTTATGTGCCAAATTAATTATTTCATCTGATAGTGTTGATGTTTGAATGGTTGCATAGCTTGTTACAAAAACCATTCTCCAACAGGCATTTAAAATTCTTGGTCTTATTTTAGCGGAAGCAGATGCAAACATGGATCAAACAATCGAAAATAATTGCTTTCACACGTCTTTTAATGTTAAGGGTTTATTTTCTAGTTTACTTACAATAGATATGTAAGTTGCCTTTATGTAATATTTTTTAAACGATGCAATTATGCCTTGATCTAATAGCTGAATAAGGCTTGTTGTATTGGGTGAAAGAAATCCTATTTGAACGTTTGGATGTTCTAAGTGTGGATGACCTGCTGCATTGTTAATAGTTATTAAAACTTAAAAATCCAGAGATTTTTCCTTCATATGGGCTTCTACTTCTGGCACGAAGCAATTATTGAACCATTCTGTAAAATTAGCTGTTGTTACCCAGGCTTTCTTGTTAGTCATCCAATGCCCTGGCAGTTGTTTTAAATCTTTGTTACTTATTTATTAAGAGCGCGGTTTCAACATCCGATCTCCTAAAGGTGAGTACACATATGCGAGCAGAACTGTTCACGAACCGTTTGTAAACGCTATATTCGTATATCTGTACGACGGTACGAACCGCTTGCGAGCTGTTCGTTCGTTGCTCGTCAGGAACCACGGCCTGTCGGTTTTTGGGACGAACACAAAGAATGTTCGCAGTTAAATTTGGACGGTGTTCGCAGCGATATTGTCTGTTCGTGCCGTCGTCGAATCAAGATTGTATGACTTGTTCCTAATTTGAATTTAGTGGATATTTTTTGGCATGAACCCAAATTTTCCATGATTGCACAGTGGTCCGAGAATTATATCAGAATAAGAATCCGCTTATTCTGGGATCTGAAAGACCGTGATCATTTTCGAAAAAACTTAAAAGATAATGCATGGCGCGAAATAGGTGAGAATGGACATCCCACCAGAAGATTGTATGCCGAAAATGATAACCCAATCAGCATCGCTTATAGTTTATTTTTATGAACGAGAGAGTAATTAGCATAATTTTAACTGGTAGCTCCGACCACTCCATGGGCGTGCTCAAGATTAATTGAAAAATTACTTTGAATAATTGTAAAAAATAAATGAATTATTTCAGTGTTATAAAGTGTTATGTGTATGTAAACAAAAGTGACCTCTTTTATCACACACTATATTAGAACTGACTGGCCTACATTAAAAAGGGTTAAAAAATTACAAAAGAGAAAAAGAGTTTTTAAAACCGTCTAAGGTATGTTAAATAGATGAATAAAAATATTAATATAAAACTTACAGCTACTTGTTACAAATCCAAATCAGATGCAGAAGATGAACTTTCAGAACCAAGATTTATAATAACTGGCTCGATCATTTTATCAGTAATATTGTCCAGCTTCCACATTTTTTCCTCTTCTTTAATAGTGTGATTTACTGCCTTTTCCCAGTTTTCAGGTTTTACATTATTTACGGCCTTCAAAAACAACTGTTTAACATCATGAATTTTAAAAGTGGTATTTTTTCTTGAAACTTCACTCTTTATCTGTGCCCATACCAGTTCAATGGGGTTTAATTCACAATGATATGGTGGGGATCTAAGTACTGTCATTCCACGATTTTTGGCAATTTCATCAATTTCGTATTTTTAAAATTTTTCTTTATGAAGGGCACACAACGAATAAAGTTCCTTTCTTATAGATCCGGGATGGTACGTAATATTTTTTGAACTCAGCCAATTCTGCAAGTCTTTTTTTAACCACTTGGTTGTGGGCAGTCCTTCTATAAGTCTGGAGTGATAACTTGCATTATCCATTACAATTACACAGTTCTTATGAAGAAGATCTATCATTTGTTCGAACCATTCTTAAAAGACATCAGCGTTCATGTCTTCATGGTAGTCACCGGTACGAGTTGATTCAAAAGTTAATAAACCACCTTCAACAAAACCGTCTGAACTGCCAATGTGTACTATTATCAGCCTGCGTCCCTTTCCTGATGGTGGGTTTAAACCAGTAGATAAGTTATTTACAAAAGCGTGCCTTTGACTTGTAACAGTTTCATCCTGCCAAAATTTATTTGGTGTATGACCCTCGTTGATCCATGTTTCATCAAGATAAAATATTTTTCTTTTTTGGTTTCTCATTTCCTTTATGGTTCTTAGAAAATGTCTTCTCCATATGACAATATCGCTTCTTTCTAATAAAATAGACTTTCTGGGATTCTTTTCCCAGCGGAAGCCTATTTCTTTTAAAAGTTTCCATAACGTACTTCGACTCATTTCTGGGTAATCCTTATCATCTCGAACTGAGACAAGAACTTTATCCAATGTTGGAAATTCTTGTCTAAAGAAGAATTCATGCACTTTCCGTCGAAGTCCTTCTTTAAAATGATATTCTATTTGAAATTTTGGTTTCCCTGGAGCATTACGTGGCATTTGAAAACTACCACATTTCTCTTCTTTAATAACTCTGTAAATCGTAGATTTCCCAACACCAAGTGTACTGCTAACTAACTCAACGGTCTCATCAACACTTTCACATAAACGTTTGTCTGTAAATGATTTAAAACAATTAAATATTAATGTTTTTTCATTAACTGTTAGAGGACCAATTTTTCGGCGTTTACACGGCACTTCCAAATTTTCCATAACACAAGTATACACAATAAACTGCACCTTGCAACTGAAGTACCTACTTTTAGTGAACTGTTAAGAATTTTGAATACGCCACTTGGACCTTCCTATATACAAAATGGAAAAACCCACTATCACATTTTCTGTGGAATAAGGTAGAAGGTAATTATCTAGTCAATTACTGTCGTAGATTCCTGGAATTAAAGAATTAAATGTTTGATTGTTGAAACCCTTACTTCGTGGAATGCACTCATTTCAGATAAAATAAAACGTTTTATTTTATCTAAAGAAATAAACTTTATTTTGCAAATAGGCAAAGAATTAAACTTTATTTTGCAAATAGATAAAATAAAACGTTTTATTTTATCTAAAGAATTAAACTTTATTTTGCAAATAGGTAGGTACTTATTAAACTTTTATTGGTTATATATAACCAATAAAATAAACATCTTACATTTCTTGCAAATTCATTAGTACCTGTTAACCTCCATCACTCCGACACTGGCAACCTTATTTAGGGATTAGTAACCCTTACAACTATTGTATTCTATTCTGCTCCAACCTTTATACCTGGTGGTCATACTCAATTTAAAATTGTTTTCCTATATACTTCTGTAAACTTGTTGACAAATATCTTTTTTTCATTGAGTCACCCGTATCAACAGTTTAGGGATTTGCATACATAATTTATTGTTTTATTACTCTCTCATACATAAAAATACACTATAGGCGCGAAAAGAAAAAGGTCTCCACAGGGACCGGTGAAATACGAAAGGGTGAGTTGACTAAAACAGAAATTCTAAAAGCATAAATTATATTTTACCAAATTGTGTTCAATAAAAATGAATAAAATAATTATATTCATTTCTACACAAACAAATCTGTTACTTCACACAAGTTGGTTCGTCGCTTTCCATGGATCGCGATGAGTTCGCTGTAAACATATTTTCAACGAACTGTTCGTGAACAGCTCGCGAGCATTTTAATGAATTGCTACAAAGTAATAATGTTACTCGATCTTAACTTGCTTTACGCCAAATTGAAGTTTTTTCATCCTTTGCGATGTAAGTACGTTTAGTACAGTCCCGTTTCATTAGCGTTAACTACTTGATCGGCACGATAGTCCCCATCTTCAATAACTTTCGCTAATTTTTCATTTAAATATTCTTGCAGCTGCTTCATCTGCTGTAGCACTCTCTCCTGTAATCTTGATATTATAAAGTGCACTTTTTTTATAAACCCGGTTAGCCATTTTTTGCTAGCTGAAAATTCTTTACCAGCTTGGGAAGTGGAATTTGGTGGCTCTGACTGTTTCAATAACTCATAAACCTGAACAACGTTTTCCTGGATTAAATAACCACTTACAGGAACTCTTCTTTGAATTAGTTAGTCAATCCAAATTGCGATGGCTCTTTCTGTCCTTTCTAGTAGTACATTTCTTTAGTTAGATGAAAATTTGGCGCTTAATTTTGTACCAGTAATTATACATTTTCTTATAGCAACTTCATTCTTCTTAATTGCTCTTACAGTTGGTTCGCATAATTTATAATATTTTCCAATTGTCGTAGGTAGATCCTTCTTCTTTTCCTAAGCGATCTAAAATTGCAATTTTCGTTTCCAACGAAATTGATTGTCTTTGCTGTTTTTTTTCTCCATTGTACCAAACAAAATCTTAAAAAAAGAAATAAAAAAAATTAGACTTAGAATTAGAAGATTTGTTAGGTGTTGAATAAGGATCTTGCTTCCTTAACTGACACCTATGCCAAAGATTCTGATGTATCGTACTCATCTTCATCGTTACTTTTTTCATTCATATCTGTCGCAGATAAAATTTCATTATCGGTTAGTGAACCTAAGACAGCAACATCTTCATCCACTTGAACAAAGTCAGAAAAACTCACACCGCTGATGTCAACTAATGGTTCTATTGCTGGTTCTTCATCATCCATAAGTATTGGATCTATTGATCTTTTAAGAATCCGGATTTTTTGAAGCAGTTAAGAATTGTTAGGGGTGTTACACCTCTTAATGCCTTGTCAATCAGGAAAATAGCTGCCAGAATCGGGATATTAGCAGTTAGCTGCGTGTCGGGAGATTCTAAAACGAGCTTAACAATTTCTTTGTGATAGAACGTCTTAAAATTATGGAATCCCTTGGTCCAATGGTTGCAATTTGGAAGTTGTATTTGGCGGATAGAAGTAGAGTTCCACGTTGGACAATGTAAGAGGACTGTTGTGGATAGTGCAAATGTCTAAAAATAAGAAAATTTTCCGCTTTTGCCGTTTCATGTCCCCGTTAACTATTAAAAGTAAATTGTTAAAAAGTCCTGCCGTCATCCAAGCTTTTTTGTTAGCACGATAATCCGTAGGAAACGATTTCACACCTTTGAAACATCGCAGTTTCATTGCTTTTCCTATCACTAAGTGTTTAGATTTTTCCGATCCGTCCATATTTACTGCAAGTAAAACTGTCAACCTCTATTTACTATGTTTTCCTTCATAACATTTTTCATCTTTAAAAGAAAGCGTCTTGTCCGGTAAACATTTGAAAAATAGGCCAGTTTCATCAGTATTAAAAATGTCTCGGGCATCACAGTTTTTAATTAAGGTCTTCAATTTACCGTGCCAATCTAAGCAAACTGCATCACTAACACATCCACTTTCCCCATAAACTTTTTAAACACAACTCCATTTCTCTTTTTGAAATTTGTAAGACACCCTTCACTTGTGGCAAAGTTTTTGATGCTTAGAGTAGACATGAAATCTTTTGATTTTTTCTTCAAAAAGTTTTCGTTAATAGACACTTTTCTTTCTATACACTGTCTTAGCCAAATGAGCAGACTTTCTTCCAGACGAGGAAATTCACCTTTAGTAGTTCTTTTCCGTACTTCAGCAGTTTGAGCAGCATTAATTTTCTCCTTGTGCTTTATTATGGTTGAGAGAGTACTCAGAGGAGTCTTAAATTCTTTTGCAACATCACATTTTTTCTCACCTTTCTCTACTTTTTGGATTTACTACAATTCGTGGGAAGTGTGTAGTTAAATTAATCATAACAACAACAAAGGCGCGTTGATACAAGCTTGAACTGTACTTACTACATACAATCTTTCCGCCTCTTTCTCTCTGCAACTTTGAATTGTCGAGTGTTGGACGCCGATGAGTTGGACGCGTCATTTTGTTATATAGCAATGATTTTTTTCGTTAGAATTACCAAGTGGATAAAAATGTATTGATTTAGTTAGAAATATAAAGAGATTTATATTGTAGGCAACTCGTAATAATCTATTTAATTATTTAGTTTTTTAGTGGCACCTTTTGCTCGAACCACTGAAAGTGGGAAGATTTTGGAGACATTAGTTGTACTTTTCGGTTTGAATCGGAAACAGCTCGAACGGCTGACGAAGTAGAGATACTGTTATATTGTTATTGATTCCGATTCAGTCGTAAAAAGTTTGTAATAAGCAGCCGTTTCCACATTGCGAATATATTGTAATAACGACAAAATTAACTTAATTAAAAATTTATTTAATAAATACACAAATAAAACAACTAAGACGCTACTTCGGACTCAAAGTCTTTGTTTTCGTAACTTTGTACTTCATTCGTCTCTTTATCAACAGGTAAAATGTTGGAATTGTTCCAAGATTGTTGCTCACCGGATCCAAAAACTCCAAAGGTTATAGCTCCAAGTAAATATATACAACTGGCTATGTAGAACACAAGGCGCCATTGTTCTACATTAGTCTGAAAAATAAGAAACCATGTTGTTATTATCAATTTATGATATTTTTATTATGATAATATTTAAAACGGTTCAAAAAAATCTCGTTAGTATTTTAAATTTTATAGTTAACTCATTTTAATCGAATGTTCCTCTTTCCTTTCTTGTGACAACTTGTTAGTTGAGGAGCAGCTAGGATAGTGTGAGGGATAAGGTTCTTTGCTGATTTTACCTTATCTCTGACTCAAAACTTAACTCAGAACTATGTTCAATTTAATATTTACCGTTTCTATAAACGTCTTTGCCTTATGATGTGATCGTCAACTTTAATACGCATGTGTAAGCAAGGCTACACTTGAATTGTTTGCAATTAGGCAAACGAAGGTATTTGTTTAAACATTTCCAGTTACACAATAACGCAATGTAAAATATGATTCAGATTATTTACTAATTTTAATATACTAGCAACAATATCACAAGGTCACTAGGTAGAATTTCCGCTTATTGCAAATATTTTTTAACCTCCTTTCCTATAGTGAATAAGATGATAATTTTGGAATTGAAAGGTTAATATAAAATGTCTTTGCACTTTGAGGATTCTTACATTCCAAGTAACGATAAAACGTCATTCTCCGGTTTCTCATATTGGTAACAATGTCTTAAAAATCTTAATATAACTTATGATTGTGTCTTCCACAAAATTCTTCATTTTTCTTTAATCGGCCCTAAGATTTTTTTAAAAATTTTGCCATCTTTTATATCTTTCCTATAATTTTTTTTTCTTGTTTGTTAGACTTACTTCTTCGGTAACGATATATCCTGTTAAAGTTGGAGCTAGAATACCAGAAATAGTTCCAAATGTATGTGCTATACCTCCTATAATACTTCCATATCTTTGACTAAGATCTAGAGGATTAACCCTAAAAAAATAATTAGTTTCTTAAAAAATACGATATTTAGTAAATTGCTTAGATTAAAAATACTTGAGGTGCAAAATATTAGCTATTTACAAGCTCAAGTAGCTATTTAAGAGTAATAAACTAGTAATGTAAAGAAATAGAACAATATTTAAAAGAAAAAATATAAAAACTAATTTTTACTAAAATTTGACAGTACTTATATACAAGAAATAGTACCTCTCGAACAATATTTTTAAAAGATATACCACACTGGACAACTTAAAAGAAACCTATCTCGACAGTAAAAGAAAAAACGTGAGTCTTAATATAAAACTTTTACCAATTCTTTCCCTCCTTCTATCTTAAGTCTTGACCACCTGAAGGGAGTGTAGTGGTATTTATATCGTATATGGTTCGCCTGCATAGTCTCTGGCAACTTCTATTATATCGTGCGTAGGTCTTTTACGACTTTAGTAATTTGTTTAATTTATTTTGTTGAAGATCTTTCTCGTGCTCTTCTGCTTTCTACATACTTGAATGATGATTTTCTCCATATTGTATATATGACCTAAAGACGTCCAAGTGATCTTTAGTTCTCTTAGAATATAATTATTTATTCTATTGTTGGTCCATGGAATTCACAACTTTATACAAATTATTTTACTAACTATTAGAAGAAGCCCATTTCAGTGACGTCATTCTCCTTTTTGATTGCCTTATTGTCCATGATTCGCATCCATATGTCTACTGAAAATATTAAGGAGTTAGCCAACCTTATTTTTAGAGTTTTTGAAATATTGGGGTCCACATAGCGATCTTGGCTACATCACATCTACGTTTGATCTACTGCTGGACTCTCAGAACTTAAAAAGTCTATAGGTTACTAAAAATACAGAATTCGATCCTTTGTTTAAGGTGTATGATATTATTTATTGATTCTATGTGCAGATAGGTCCAATTTATCATATATACTGTGACAAAAGCTAACGATTCTGACAGTCTCTTCTTTGTTCACAACTCTTTACTTTTGGAGACTTTAGTAAGAAAGAAGAAATCTTATATCAATACAAGTTTATCAGCCCAAATGTTATACAATAGACACAGCCATATTTTGTGCAGCTGAACTCTTCACAAAGATTAGTCTACACATACAATCTTAATTACCAGTAGGCAAGAAGAAAGCTTAACATAACTTGTATGTGGTAAAAGCCTTTGGAACATTGTTTTTAACCAACATACTTGAAAGTGAAATTAAATAGAACATTTTATTTTAAAAGACACTGTAACGACACATCGGTCCCGAAGGTGGATGAACCAATATCTTGGTTAATGGAATAAGGATGCAGAAGGCAGGGGGAAACCACTACATTAATAATTCCCATGGATATCCCTAGTACACTCATTATAGTTTTATAAACTAATAACGGCGTTACTGATCATGGCCCTCGGAAGCCAAGATCTGGCATTGGAAAAGAAAACAATGACTTTTAGGTCGTCAATCAGCGAATTCCTTGTCAAAAGAACGTACACAGAAATGCACAATGTTATTCAAGAAATGAACAGGTTGAATATCGATGTACTGTGTATCAGTGAAGCCAGGTGACCCAACTCAGGTTGTTTTTCAACAGACAAAGCCACAATATATTATTCCGGTAGCAAGAATAACCAACACCTACGGCGAAGGCCGACAAAGAAAAAGTGGAATTATTTTACCGGAATATCGAAGAGGCACTGGCAATAAAGAAAACAAGAGAAATCACGATAGTCCTAGGTGATCTCAATGCAAAGATTGGAGAGGGACAAAGCGGAAGGGGTATAGGAAACTATGGTCTGGGAAATCAAAAAGAAGAATAGACACAAGAAAACTTAAAGAACCTAACGAAAAGAATGCCTCCAACATAAACTGCATGTGAACTGCAGCAAAATTTAACAAAAACACCAATGATATTGAAGAGTACTGGGATCGACTAAAACATTGTCTACTGGAACCCTGTAAAGAAATACTTACATTCAGGAGATCAAAATAATCAGAATAGAAAAGGCTAGAGCAAATTTCAACAAAATGAGTTTTAAAACTGGAACTAAATTTAGGTTAGCGAGGTGCTATGTTTTTTCGACTTTGTTTTATAAAATGGAATCTTGGACCTTGAATGCGACATCAATGAAAAAACTGGAATCATTCGAGCTGTGGGTGTATAGAAGAATTCTGAAAATATCGTGGACAGAACACGTCACAAACAAAGAGGTTCTGAGAAGGATGAATAAAAGAATAGAAATTTTAAATACAATTAAATCAAGAAAATTGGAATATCTCGGACATATTACACGTGGAGAGAAATATACCCTGCTCCAACTGATTACGCAGGGAAAGATCCAAGTAAAGAGAAGCATAGAGAGCCGTAGAATGTCATTGCTGTGCAACACGAGAGAGTGGTACAAATGTACATCAAATGAACTTTTCAGAGCAGCCGTCTCAAAAGTCCGAATAGCTATGATGATTGCCGACCTCCGCCGCGGAGATGGCACTTGAAGAAGAAGTTTAAGTAACGACACAAAATCAAAAATACCTTTGAGAAATAATATAATTTGCAACCTAATTAGCGCAAATTGAAGAGATCAATGATTTCTCCTATAAACCTCAGTAATGACGCATTATTTATGTGTGGCAACATACTCAGCTTCAGTATGATTCCTATGTGCACATATATATCTGAAAAGTCTATAAATAACTCGGTTAGACTAATATTGGGATGACTAGAATCCATTTGTAAATAAAATTTACAGCTTCAGCATATTTGGAAAAAATCTTATCGAAGGTGTAAAGAAAGAAGCAGACAAGAGACTCAAAATACTTACTGTTCGGTCTGTTAAGACAACTCTTAAGTTAGATGTTTAAGATAATTAATTAAAACACTGACTAGAATAATCGCAAAATTTGAAAGGAGTGCTCACCAGTTGATGCCTAGAGAAAAGTTGTCAGCAAAATATGAATTACAGTATCCTACCTGGAGAACTCTAAACAGATTAAAAATAGGAACAACGTAATGTGAAGTTATACAGACAATAACAGATTGTTACCGGGGAGGTACAAGAACACCATCATCGCTTTAATTGCCTGAATCTGGAAAAAGTTTGCGCGTTATTAGGTCTCCCCCTGGCCAAGAAAAGAGCCATCCGTATGGCGAAGTGTTAAAAAAAGTAATTTGGTAGCTTCGGTTTGAAAATAAAATTATAAGTTGGTCATATTATGTAACTAGTAATAATTATATTTAATAAACTTACGTAAAAACAGCCATCGGCAAACCGCCCAAACCTACAGCCATAATAAGGCAGAAATTGCTGCCAAAGATGGATAACCAATGGACGACGAGCACCATAAAAATGCACTGGACCAGCAGTCCTCCAACGACTAGAATCTTTCTCACATTGGTAGTAGTAATAACTTGCTTTCCTTCGATATAATCCGAGAACCGTCCAGTGAGCTGAATTATCACAGACATAGCCAAATATGGCATAGCTGATACAAATCCTGCGTCTTTGAGATCATAATTTAGACAATCTAAAAAATAAATTATAAGAATATTTTAAAATACTATATTTTAGTGTAGTGTGTTTTAAAATGATTAAAATTAGCTTCGTACCAAGAAATTTAATATCAAATCTATGGAAAAAATCCATTAAACACTTGATTTTCACCTTCTGTAAGATAACGTTGCATCTGTTATATAAGTTGTAAGTTATTTTGATACTTTTGAAAATAGCAAAATCTCTTTAGTTGACTAGATTTATTATTTTTAAGCCCTTTTTTTTGCGGTGTTACTTTTTTTTATGTCATCGATTCGGGTATCCATTTGAGATAGATCGATGACAAACCCTGAAGGTGTAGGTGTATGAACCTAAAGGTGGCAATTATCAAGAAGAAAGAAGTTAAAAAAGAAAATTGTAATATTGTATCCAGTCGTCAAGAAAAACCATTTTTAAGGCTAATGCATCTATAATCTCAGAACGTAAATTGTGGCTTTGTAAGAAGTAACGAACTATTAAGTGCTTTAAAGATGTATAAAGTAACTTCATTACCGCCTGTACTAATTATTCGAGAATTTATGTTAAGATCTCCAAATGTCAATATTACTTGACAGAGAGGAAACCTAGAAGCTACTCCGTGCAACCAGCTATAACACTAACGAGGCTCTGACGACCGAGTATGGGAGTAAAAACTCTATTACAGTAAAATATCTGTCAAACGAGGAATTAGGAAAATGTAATTCTCAATACCCTATTGACCCGCACTGAACAGCATGGTAGGTGTATGGCTATAAAAAAAAACATAAAAAATACATTAATAGAAAGAATAAAAAATGGCCCTCAATCTCGGACAGCTCAGAAATTTCTGACTTTAATCGCGGCCAAACCAGACCACGACAGGAAGGTGCGATCAATCTCCTGAGAAGACTGCGCTAGAAATAAAGATGACCATTTCAAATAGGTTTTTCGTACGAACTTTGTTATCCAATCAGAAGCTCCTAAAACTTGATAAAGGAATAAAAAAATTAAATTGGACGACAAAGGTCTAAGACAAGTCAGAAGAAGAGGAAAAAACTAACAGATCCTAAAATCAGATTACATGTTACATTACAGAGAACATGAAACCATTTCAGAAGATGTTATAGGCTTTTTGGTTTACAAAAGATATTCAAAAAATATACAAGACATAAAAATTATAAGCCCAAAGAGCCTTATAGAGAAAAGTATGAAGTACATATAAACCTCTTGCCCTAATATTTGTATATTATGAGAAACCGTTTGATACACTCCACCAACATAAGATGCTTAAAAGTGTAGCAGCCTGTAGAATAGACCACCGATATACTACAATTATCAAACATATCAATGAAAAAGCTATAGCAAGTATTAGACTTCATGAAGATACTAAAAAATATTGAATTGAAAGAGGAGTACATCAAGAAGAGACTAACTTCTCCAAATTATTAATCGCAGAAAATGAAAATATATGCAAACAAATAAATTGGAAAGACAGAAATACCAATGGTGAAATGCTATTGAATTTGAGATTCGCCGATGAAATAGTCCTAATAGAACGCCCTATCGATGGGAGCGGAATCGGATTTGAATCTGGCCCGGCTCTTGGCTTTCATGCATAAGTCTTTCTTGCTACCATCTCTATCTGCTTTTACGGTCAAGCAGCGCTAAGGGCTTTAGAAGCCCTAGTCAGCTCTTAGCTGGTTTTTGAGCGCAAGAAAGCACTTCTGATATTGCCCTGACCAACAGGATTAATTTAGTATGAGTACTGGGACACACAGACGTGGAAGGGAACGAACGGGCTGACGCCCTGGCAAGATAGGACCTATCCACTCTGTCTGTAGGACCCGAACCTGTGATTGAAGTGCCCTTCAGTACTGGTCGGGGTAGTCCCGAAGAGCTTCTTCTGCGGAGGTTCCAGGACTTCTGCGCCGGTTGTGAAGGTATAAGACAGGCCAGGCTCCACATAGTGAGGCCATTCAAACGGCTTACAGCACCACTTCTCCTTCTAGACTGTGGAAGATGTCTAGTGGTCAGTATGCTTACCGGTTACTGTAGACTCAGGCGGTACCTTCATTGGCTTGGATTGGCGGATGGTCCACGGTGACGTCTTTGTGATGGGGAGGAGGAAACCTCTTCACATGTCCTCTGAAAGTGCATGCGTCTGGTCTATTAAAGGTGGCAGATCCTAGGTTGGGCCTTTATGCAACCAAGCCACATGCGAGAGTTACCCTTAAAGAGGTTTGGATTTGTAGATTTCTATGAGGCCACAAGGTTACTAAAGGATTAGATGCTCGGAACAACAGGAAGAGCTGAGATTTGGAGTCCCTGCTGATTATAGCAGATATGGGAGCCCAGAACAGCCTGGGCAGCAGAAATGCCGAAGAGCACGTCCTTGTGGGCCTAGTCCGTATGATAGGGTGATATAGTGGACCCGTTTGAGGAGGTATAAGTGTCCGAAGGGTTCACAAATGGGCCCTGCATCGATCTACCATAACGATAACCGTAACTCCATATCGATAATCTAATGAAAATACTGAAGAAATTACATGAAGTTTTGCGACAAGCATCATCATCAATGGCGTTACAACTCTTCGTGAATCTTTACGGCGTTTACTATTGCGTTTAATAATTTTCGGTCCTGTGCCACTATTTCTCATTGTTTCACTATAATTTTTTTTTAGATCATCTCTGACTGCACCTTTCCACCTTTTTTTATGCCGTAGTACAATAATTTTTTAGGTGTTCGCAATACGAAAGCTTAAAAATAATCGCTCAAAAACATAATTAATGACAAACTTGCTTCACAGCGAAAGTATTGACATTAATCTTAAACGAAAGATTTTCAATCAATGTAACCTCCCTGTGCTCATATAGGGTGCAGAAACTCTAACCCAGACAAAGACTTTCTTAGGTAAAGATTGTTAGATTGCCTTACATACATATAACATAGAAAAAATTTCTCTGGAAGAGATTTATTTTCAATATTTCCATTTCGAGTTTTTGTTCTCGAATTTTACCGCCATCGTAGATAACACGTGGGTAAGCTGCCACATAAGTGGAACAATATACATATTGGTCTTGACAGTCATTGTGTTTAATTAGATTGAATTAGATATTGACCAATATATTCAATGTAAAAAAAATTAAGGAAATTAAAATAAACTTACATTTAACGAACTGTGGCAAATGACTTAACAGAGCAAAGAAACCCCACGCCTTACACGCCACTGATATGGTCAATGCCCATACTGGTACGGACGTTAAGATGCACCACCAAGGAATTACAAATTTTTCTTTTGTCGAATTTTCTTCTCCATTTTGTGTGATATAAAGTAACTCCGACTGTGAGATACGCGAGTCTTGAGCTGGTGAGTTTGATGTAAGCGTAAGCCAAAGAATCGTCCATAAACATCCAAAAAGTCCTAAAAAATAGTAATAAAATTAAGTGTATAGAGTTTTAGTCTGTTTATTTCAAAATTATAGATCAAGAAATGAATTTATGTAGCTGTTTTGCGCAGTTACTACGCAACACTAAGAAATATTTGAATTTATATGAGTTTGTCATATGAAACAGAAATGGGTTCTCACAAAGTTTAAATTGCGGTGTTAGAAATATACTAATTTGCTTTCTGGATTACCGCATAAATAATTGAGAGAGATTTTTTGTATTGTACTGTGAACGGACAACACGATAAAATGCAATTTGGGCAAAATCGAAGTTATGGCACTGTGTGATCATAGAATTGTGTTTCTTAGCGATGTCAGAAAGCGAGAAGCGAACAAGAGTTGTTGTTACGTGACATTTAAGGCTTGGGGGGCTGCTGAATAGGTAATAAGTGCTATAGGATATTCAGACGGAGTTGATTTATAATTGAGAACATTTTAATAATTTCTCTAGTTAGGTGAATGACATACCTGTTGTTGGGACTTCTTACAATAGTATCAAAAAAGTGATTATTATCTGTCTCGCCGCGCAGCTTTGTGTCACTATTTTTATAGCACGTTTCTAGCAAGTTTATAATGTAGATTTTTTGGTAATTTTAGTTAAAACATAAGATAACTGAAATTTAGATAAGTAACAGACATATAAACATATATATTTCAGTCAAAAAACGTATTTAATTTGGAATTAAATAAGTCGGCGTTTTTATCCTTCGTTAGGTAACACTTCTGGTCTGATTGAACAATTAAAAAAATAGTTTTAACTTGATGTATTGTACGTATTTTTAAAAATGAAAATTACCAAATGCATAAAAAACACTTTCCCATCCTAAGTAAGCTGCCAACATTGATGATATTGGTAAACAAGCCAGGGTTCCAGCATAACATCCAGAAAACCCGATAGTTACCAATCGGCCCTTTTCTAAAGACGGAGCCCATTTTGCAAAAACCTCGTTGGCGCAAGGAAAAAGCATTCCCTAAAAGAAAAAATAACATGTCATCGAAAAAAAAAGGAGCAGATTTAATTCTTAAATGCTGATGGTTGGCATTTTAGCGATTTTGTAAATCATACATGTTATCGTGACCTAAATGACCAATGGGAAGAAAGCTCACGTGGTCGATAAGCCCGGCCCATTAGAAAGAGATGCAGGTACTAATTGGGAGAACGGCTCTGTATTGCAACAGTCAGTCTATGATTAAAACAATTCGAATAATAAGCTAGGTTATGTAAATGTCAGTTTATGCCATTCGCATATAATGCAAATAAATTAACCTCTGAAATACAGACCCGTTCCCCCAGAGAAAACTAACGAAAAGCAGTCCCTGTATATTTTTCTAATAGTCCGTGTTCCTTCCCATTCCACATGACCTTCCCATTGGCTATTTAGGTCATGTACCTCATATTTTATTTGAATTATTTAATATTTATTACTGTAGAAACAAGTAATAAAATGGAACATAAATATTTAGCAAAAGGTGTTTACCTCAAAAATGCCTTGTAGGACCCTGACTGCTAATAAGGCATACACATTCACCCTTGACAGCAAAGGAGTAAGCAGATTTAAGATTGAAACACCACCAATTCCTACTGCAAAAACAGGTTTGCCTCCAAATTGAGTGGATAAATAACCGCCTATCACCTGGGTAAGGAGGTATCCATAGTAAAATGAACTGAGAATGTGGCCTTGGATTGCTGTATCCCAATCAAAGTCTCTTTGCTACAAAAATAGGAAATAATAATATTTGTTAGGATCTAGGCGAAAATAATTCCGTTAATTGTGTTATTATTTATATAAAGAGTTATAGAAATCGTAAAATGGGAGCACATAAGTCATCCATCTGTTCCATCGCATATTACAGTAGATTCAACCAACTTATTCTCTAAACTCGACTCTAAACTCAACCTCTAAATGATTAATAGGATATGCAGACAACCTTTCGTTGTCGTAAAAGGCACAGTAAACTGCACTGGTGTTCTCCATAATCTTTTTAATTACTTACTATGTTTAGAATATTTTTGCCTGTATTATCAGTATAATAATACATAACAATATCATAATAATGAATGTATAAATAGCATGTTAACCTGCTGTACAATTATTTTGTAAATAACATTATAATAGTGTACTTACTGATTATTTAAATTTATAAATCATCATCATCGTCACTAAATTCACTACCGCTATCATTATGTAAATTTGTAATCACTACATTTTCCCGGATCCACCACTCTTCTATTAATTTCTCTCATTTATTTACAGTGTTTGCCCAGATTTCTGGAGTTGCAGTTTTAAGAGCTTCTTGCCACATTTCCCTAACTGCATCGTCACTGCATCCACTGCATCCAACGTGATTATCATAATACGTTTTACATATAGCCCAGATGTGTTCGATGGGATTACACTGGCAATAATACGGCGGAACCGTAGTACTTGATGTCCATAACTTGATACAATTTGATCAACTATAAACTGTTGGTTTTTCATTACGTTTCGAGATTTCCAGTAACTCAGATTTGAAGGCGTATTCCGGAAAGAATATTTTTAACTAAAAAACATTAGTGCGAAGTATTATGACATATGGGGCCGAAAATTGGATCATAAACAAGAAAAACAGCAGTAAGATAATAGCAACAGAGATGGAATGCCTGCGAAGATGCTGCAGAGTAACAAGAATGGATAGGAGAAGTAATGACGAAATAAAGCAAAGAACATCAATAGAAACAGACATACTAACATATATAGAACAAAAAAGACTAAAGTGGTATGGACATGTAAGAAGAGCTAGCGACAGCAGATGGATAAAAAGAATAACCGAATGGAGCCCCATAGGAAGGAGGAAAAGAGGACGACCCCGAAAATCCTGGAGGAACGAAGTAGACGACGCCATGAGCAAGAGAGGACTAAACGATGGAGAATGGAACAACAGAGAGAGATGGAAACGGTTGAGCGAGGGAAGGCAGTGAATACTGTAGAATCCCTAAATATATATATAATATTTTTAACTAACCAATTTTTTATGCTCGGAACGTTCCACGACTGTTTTGGTTGTTTCTCCAAAATCTTCGAATGGTAAGGTACACTATCTAACGCTATAACTGATGGTTCACTTAGACTACGTAACAGTTTCTCCTCAAGCCATTTAACAAACATATCTTCTCTCTAACATTCATATTTTTATGGTAATCAGCAGATTATGAAAAGAAAATCAAATCTGCGTTTTCTATAAAGCCTTCTTTACCTTATGCATGAAGAATTGTATGTCTTTTGCCTTTGCTATCTGTGTGTTTTATTGATTTCATGCTGTCGTCTTGCCAAATTCTTTTATTTCCACCCTTTGCAAATATTCATGTCTCCAGTGGCGCACCCGGGGGGTGTGTTTGGGTGGTTAAACCCCCCCCCCCCCAGGGCACTATTCCGACACTGTTACACAATTTTTTTAAGGACTCAAAATGGAGGTAGCATAAAAAAATTTCGGTGTCCAACCAAACCCTCCCCCCCACAGGAAAATTCTGGGTGCGCTACTGCATGTCTCATCTAAGTATACAAATGTTGCATTTTCAGATTCAAGTCTAGTATATTTTGTCAAAAGTTCTACTCCTTTCGCATTCTTCTTCTTTGAGTGCCTCTCCTATCGGAGGTTGTATATTATTAGGGCGATTCTAATTTTATTTACTGCTGTTTTGAATAATTCGTTAGTGGTACAGCCAAACCACTCTCTTAAATTTCTCATCCAGGACATTCTTCTACGGCCTGGATTTCTGCGTCCTATTATCCATTATTTTGTAGGAATGTGTACTTTTGTCCTCTCATCACGTTGCCTATATATTCAAGTCTTCTCTTTTTTATATCCAGTATAACTTCTGGAACGTTATTTATTCTACGTATTACCTCTTCAAATGTAATTTTATCTACCCAACTTATTTTTAGTATACGGCGGTAGCACCACATCTCAAAAACCTTAAAAGCATAAAAGTAATCTATTATTTCCTTTTTTGAATTTAAATTCTAAAGCTCTTAACACTTTCCAAAGGCTAGTCCTCTTAATTTCAGGAATTTGTCGTTCTCTTACTTTGGCCAGTACAGTATCTAAACTGTCATCTTGATTGTTTTTACGAATTCGATACAAAATATTGCGAATTTTAAATTTTTCTCCATCAGGTAAGTCAATGATTCTAGAGTTGTTTTCTTGTCTTCGTGATACTCAGTCACAGTAAGATCTTCTTGAGAATCTCTGATAGCCTTCATTACAGTTTGTAGCTTACTTTCACTTATCCCGAGTGCGTCACAAAAGTTTAGAAATGGCTGGAAACCGTACATAAACAAATTAAAATGTTGCCCACAATTATTTTATTTTTAGTACAAATACGACGAGAACCAGCTTTTTTTTAGAGTTCCCTGTTCATTTCTGAATGTCGGCAACAATTGTAACAAATTTTCCTTTATCCTATGTAGCTCTCAATAAGGATTGAGTATCGAGCCCCCTTCTCTCCACGATGTTTTTTAACCATGAACATTTTCTCCTACCTGGATCTCCGCTTTCTTTAATTATTCTCTACATCAACAACCTCAAGAGCTCATAATATCTTCCTCCGTACACATATCCTAGATAACTGGTTTTGAGATTCTTGATAATATTAAGATAGATATAAGAAGTTCTCTGTTTTGACCCATTTTATGCAATACTGCCTCGTTAGTGACATCAGTCCTTGGTATTTTCAGGAATCTTCTTAACACCAACATCTCGAAGGCATTCAACGTTCTCCTAGCATGTAGGTTCACTTTCCAAGCAACTGTCCCATATAAGGGAATAGAATATATATATATATATATATATATATATATATATATATATATATATATATATATATATATGTTTTTTTGAATTTATACTTAGTATTTAGTCAAAGGATTATATAATATACGCATTTCGACCTTATTAGGTCCCTCAGCTGGATGTAGTCAGTATTTTGGTCGTATTTAACAGTCCAAACCTCATGTACATGCCATTGTCAACTGTATACAAGATACCTGGTGAGGTATCACCAAAAACAAAGTACTCTAAAAAGAGTTGCAGTTGTCATTTGCATTCATTCAAATATTCCTTTATTCATTTGTTTACATTTACTCTTTTATACATTTATACTATCTGGTTGACATAAAAATGAGCAAAGATACAAAAGAACAGGGAAAGGGGGATTCGGTGACTGCCGTGCAGCCAATCTTTCAATGAAAAGGGACTTATTTAAAGCCCAACTTACTAGATACAAAACTTAGTAACTAGTTTTGAGCTACTGTTATATTTAGTCTAATTTAAGAATTTCAATTTTAGTTTCCTTACCAGAACGGTGGTTCCATTTTCTAGAGTAACATTTTCATATTGGGTCATAGCTACGACTGCTACACTCATATTTACTCTCAGAGCATAATCGCAAAAGAGTCCAAAAAATACCAATAGAGTAACAATATATCTTCTTGCTTTCCAAAACAGCCATACTGGAGGATGGTGAGATTCACTTAAACAAAAAATAGAATAATAAAATTTAACAATTTAGAATTTGATAACTAACTATTAGATAGATTATTTGAACATGAAATGGAGTCCTAATAAATTTTAGGGAAATATGGCTAGAAACGTTAAAAATGGATTAATAATGTCCAATAAAGAGTGTTAAAAAAATAGGTCTGATTCTTCTTCATTAAGGGCCGTCTCCCGATAGGAGGTTGGATATCATCATCACTATCTTTACTCTATCTACTGCTGCTCTGAAGAGTTCTATAAAACTGCATTTACACCAGCCCCATAAATTCTCCAACCATGACACATTCCTTCTTTCTATACTCCGTCCTCCTCTTATCTTTCCCTGTATTGTCAGCCTTAGTAGTTCATATCGCTGTCCCCTCATTACGTGTCCCAGTATTGTAACTTTCTTATTTTTATTGTGTTTATTATTTCGCATTCTTTGCCCATTTCTCGAAATACTTCCGTGTTAGTTTTCTTCTGTGTCTATGCTATTCTCCTGTAATACCACATTTTAAAGCAACTTATTTATGTGTTCTTGCTTTAATGGTCAGCTTTCAAGTCCATATTTCAGTTCGAATCTAAGGTCTTTGTTTGAGAGAATTGTTTTCATTTTTACAAACACATTTCTTGCTATTTCTATCCTGGCTCTTATTTCGGTTGTTTGATCATTGTTGTTTAGAATCCAGGTCCCTAGGTATTTGTGTTTATCAACCCTTTCTATCGGTACATTTACCAAATACATGTTTGTTGGTATATTTGTTTTCTTTGTTATTATCATGTATTTGATCGTTTTTATATTCATTTTTAATCCATATTTTTTACAGAAACTGTTTGTTTTGTTTAGCAGTAATTGGACTTGTTCAGCAGAGTTTGCCATAATCATGGTGTCATCTGCATATCTTATGTTGTTAATAGATCTTCCGTTAATTATTATTCCTTCAATTTGAGATAGTAATGCTTCTTCAAAAATGGCTTCACTACATACATTAAATAGTAATGGGGACATAATACATCCCTGCCTAACTCCTCTCCTGATTTCAATTTCTAGACTGGGTTCGTTATCTATTACGATTTGTGCTCTTTGATTCCAGTAGAGGTTTGTTATTATTTGTAAGTCCCTATGGTTTATGTTTTTTGTCTTTAGAATTTGGACTAATTTTTCATGTCTTACTTTGTCAAATGTCAAATACCATATTAAAAGCAAATAACGCTTCTCTGGTTCCTAGTCCGTTTCTGAACCCAAACTGACTATCATCTATTCCTTCTTCCAGTTTTTTATTTACACGACCATGTATTATTTTCAGGAATAATTTGAGAATGTGACTTATTAGTGATATTTTTCTGTATTCACTGCAATATTTAAATGTGTTTGTATTCTTAGAGATAGCACAAAAGGTGGAGAGTAACCATTGTTTCGGTATGTGTCCTGTTTTGTATACTGAGTTAAATAAGTCTACTATAATGTCTAAGGTTTCATCATTTATGCATTTTAAGGTTTCTATAGGGATTTGGTCTGGACTCTGGACCTACTGCTTTACCATTTTTGCTGTTTTTAAATGCCATTTTAATTTCTTCTTTAAATATCTTTAAAACCATATCCTCTTCCACTTTTATCTCGATCTGTTCTGTTCTATTGTCTTTGAACAGTTCATTGATGTATTCTGTTCATATCTTTAATTTGTCGTTAGTATTCAAGTCAAGTTTCCCATTTGCATCTTTCAGTATTCCCGGTTTTCTTGTTCTATTGTTGTGAGTTAATTTTTTAATTTTTTTATGTGTGTTAAAACTATCATGTCTTTTCTGGTATTCTTCTATTTCTGCGAATTGTTCTTTTGACCATTGTTCTTTCGCTTTCTTAATTCTGTATTTTACTTGTTTATCCACTTTCGTTAGGTCTGATACAGATCATTAAATTTGTCATATCGCTAATAAGAAAGGAAAAGTAGCTAAGCCAAAAGCTCAAACATAACCTTAAAAAACTTAATCTAATGGAAGTAAGCCACAAGTTTACTTTAAAATAAGTTTATTTGACGTTTCCATTTCCACTTGTTGTTTCCGAAAATCGTTTTTAAAGTACAAAATATTGTTACTTGATAAAAAATTGACTCATTCATATCGACAATTCGAAAGTTGAAATGGAAACAATTCATGAAATTGAAGATGATCACGTACTAATAGAATATCTACATAGAAAAAAATAGACAGTGAAATAGTGAGACCAGAAAACAATAAAAGCTCAGGAGTAAGAGAGAAACAGCTTCAAAAAGAGATACGTGAACTGATAAAAAGCATATTATACCTATTCACGTTCACTGCCTATTGGCGACATGAGTTTTTTTTGTGTTCGTTTGCCGTTTTGTGTTTTGTTTTGCATACTACGGTAGTATAAAAAAAATACTTAATTATGGACAGTGAAGCCGGCCCTTCGGGTGTAAAAAGGCCGAGATTTCAGCCTAAAAATCCTAAAAAATTAACTGAGGACGAAATGAAAATATTGGCGGACCTTAGCGAAGATGAAATTGATCCCTTTGAGGATAGTGGTAGCGACTGGACTGATGAATTTACTGACGGAGAGGACATTAACGAAGACAATAGTGCAGAAACAGGTAAAAATACGGAGTTAGTTATGGCAGCCTTACAAGCAAAAATAAATATCTTTTTTTAGATGATGAACTTAATAACACTCCTGCGCAAACGTCAACAGGAGATGAAAAGACAACGATGGCTCCGCCTACATCGGCAACCCCTACATGGCAAAGCGTTTTTGCGGGATTTAAAAATATATTATTTTCAAAACGTTGTGAATTGTTACACAGTGTCCCAGGAAATGAACCGATTGATTATTTTTTATTTTTATTAGACGAAAATATTTTAAATGATATAGTTAATTTTACAAATGAGTACGCACTAGAAGTATTTTTTGCAAAAGCTGAAACTGAATCGTCTCGAATTTCGCGATGGAAAGATTTAACGGTGCCAGAATTTCTTAAGTTTATTGGGTTAATTCTACATACTGGAACTATAAAACTTAATAGATACCAAGATTATTGGAAAAAAGACAGGCTTTTTAATCTATCCTGCTTTTCACGCCATATGAGTAGAGATCGGTTTCTACTTATTTTGCGTTGTTTACACTTAGTAAAAAATCCAGACTCTTCTGAATCAAAACCTGAAGATCGTTTGTACAAAATACGTGGTCTTATAGATTATTTTAACAAAAAAATGTGCGACGTATATTACCCCAGTAAAGAACTTTCGCTAGACGAAAATATGGTCCTTTGGCGAGGGCGGCTAGTTTTCCGCCAATATATTAAGAACAAAAGACACAAGTACGGCATAAAACTTTATAACATCTTTAAAAGCATTAAGGCAGGACATATATTACCCTATGAAAAATCCTCTTTCTAATTTTATTAATTTCTCTGGATTTTACAGCTCTCCGGAGTTCACCGGGTTCTTGAATAAGAATACGATAAAAACGAACCATTAGGCTTAGTTTTTTATTATATATTTTAGTATTCATATAATTTATTATTTTGTTAACATTCTTATAGTACGACCCGACCACCTAACAGGTAGAGTCTGGAGAAGCGTTTTTTTTTTTAAGTGGTATCCCCATTAGGCCTAATTCATTGCCAAATTTTCTGATGGTATAATACTGAGCATATTATATATTTAAAAAGTTGTTTTCTAGCTACTGTTTATTTATTTTATTTGATGGACCAGGCTGCGGTTCAGGATCTAATTCAGTATCGAAGGTAAATGTTTGAGAGAGAACGGAAGTTAGAATTTCCATGATATCACTGCAGGTTTCACCAGAACAATTAAGGCACACTGCAGAGCATTTGAGGCTTACTTGTCGGCAACAACACATACTTTCACAGTTTCCCTTGCAACTGTAGAAAATGAATTTCAGAAGTTCGGGAGTTGCTGGATTGAAAGTTTTGATTGGTATTTTTAAGTCCCAATCTTTAGGATCGCAGTATTTCCTGTTGATAAACTCTAACACTGTGAAAACGAGCTGCATTTTGGGTTGGCGGAAGCCAACAAAGTCTTTCATTAAACAAACAATAACATATACCTTACTCCTATATCATCTGTTAACATCTATCCCCTCAAGAAACTTCCTCGTTAATAGTCAGACAATTACAACATTGACCAAAGATCACCCATTATCAGCAATACGGGATAGTTTGAAATATGTATCACCAATCCTTATATAAAAATTCTTGTACTGGAATGTAAGTAGTATTTTGTTTATTTCTAATTTATTACAATTCAATAGATTATCTCTTACCAATTTGTGGGTTGTTACTTTGTCTGCTGAATCAATTTTATGCATATTAATAAACACAGACATTTAATATTGGCATAATTACTATAACTTTTTTGATGTATATTTTTATAAGACAGCACCCTAATATGGGATTTTTATAATTTCATCATTTAATTTACTTTGTATCGCTTGACCTGAAGATGTTTTGCAAATTTTAGAAAGCGAAACCGGTCGTTTTGGGTAGTAAAATTAAATTGATAACAAGGCTTTAGTTCGGGAAGATCATGCACCGACACTATATTTATAATGAGGCAAGTGCAAGAGAAATTAGAATACAACAAGCATATCTATGTTTCGGGGACCTTAAGAAGGCATTTGATCGGGTCAAATTAAAAGATGTTATTTCCTTACTATACGCAAGAGAGATATCTCTAGGAATAGTCAAAATGATCGAAAATATCTACCAAAATAACACAATAAAAGTAAAAGTAGAAAAAGAATTAACTGACCCAATTGAAGCAGACAACGGGATAAGACAGGGAGATTCCCTAAGTCGTCTAATATTTAACATAATTATGGATGAAATAATAAAAAAAAATAAGAACTAAAAAAGGATATCAAATGGGAGAAAAACGACTTAAAATAATCTGCTATGCAGACGACGCAATACTACTCTCTCAAATTGAAGATGATTTACAACGTATGCTGCACCAATTTAATATAACCGTCAGAAAATTTAACATGTTAATTTCCTCAAAAAAGGCAAAATGCATGGTTATAACAGCAAATTTACGAAGATGTCAGTTGTAGCTGGAAGGTCAGATAATAGAACAAGTGATAGAGTGATATACAGGCATCACATTATCTAGCTACGGAAAGCTCTAAGACTGAAATAAAGATCGAGTGAATAGAGTAAAGAGAGCCGCAGACTGCCTGAATGAAACAATATGGAGAAATAAAAATATCGGGAAAGAAATGAAAGGCAGAATTTACAAAACAGTCATCAGACCAATAATGGCATAAACAGCAAAAACAGGACCTAATACAGAGAGAACAAAAAGGATGTTAGAAACAGAAGAGATGAAAACACTTGAAAAATGGATGGTAAGACACTATGGGACAGAACTAGAAGTACAGATATACGACGTAGATGTAAGGTGGAGAACATCAAGAACTGGGTAAGAAATAATAGAGTAGAATGGAACGATCATATAAGCCGAATGACAACAAATAGAGTAGTAAAGACAGCAAGAGACGGTTCCCCAATTTAGACAAGACGATCAGTAGGAAGACTACGACAACGATTGAACGACAACTTACTGGAGGCACATTGAAAAACAGACAGAGTCATGTCTATATAAAAAGAAGAAAAAGTGGAAGATATCAGTACAAAAATATATCTTTATCTTCTTCTTGGATTATAAAAATTCCAACAGTCAATTGCCGTCTATTAAAATATATTCATATAGTCTGTTACAAATATCATACTCTATCTAATAACTCCCATTTCGATTACATAGTATACTATACAGACGCTTTTAAGTCTGAAAATGGAGCCGAAGTGGCAATAATTACCAGCACAGAGGTTCTCAAATATAGAATTTCAGATACTAAACCTATATTAACAGGAGAACTCTATGCAATTTACCAAGTGATACGCAGATGCAAATAAGATGAACAAAATATGAATCGCGACAGATTCTATGTTATCACTACAAGTAATCAGGAAAATATACACGCAGCATCTATTAGCTTTATCAATAAAGGAAGAACTAAATAAATTGCATACTAAAGATACAAGCATCAAGTTTCTCTGGGTCCCATCACATGTTAGAATAGCAGGCAACGAAGTAGCAGACAAAAATGCCAAAGAAGCTATAAACGACAACAGTATCCCAATGTCACAACAATCTGTCAGTTTGGATCTAAAAAGCTACTTCATAAAGCACCTGTTCGAGAACTGGAACAATAAACGGAAATCCACACCATCAAAGCTTCAGGAGATAAAAAATAAGATTTTACCATAGCAACCTCCCGAGGTATCCAGACGAAAGCAAATAATTATTATATACCCGTTTACGATTTGGACATACCCAGTTTTCTCATGAACATTTGTTTAAGAAAGAAGAAGGCCCAATTTGTTCATCGGTTCACCCTTTACGGTACTGTGCTAGTGGAAAAGTGCGAAAAGTTAAATCATCAAAGAATTGAATACCATTTACCAAACAATCTTAAAGACATTTTAAATTCAGAAAACACAATAGATAACCTACTTTTGTTTTTAAAAGGCTTTAATTTACTAGGAAAAGTGTAATTAATTGTTATCGTTTCGCTAATAACCTCATTAGGTTAAAGCGGGTTTTTTTTAACTAAAAAAATGTATAGCATTTTTAAATGATCTAACACTATTTACGACAAATAAGAATTAACCAAAAAATTTAATAAATAATACAATAAAAGAGGCCAAAAAGACAAAGGAGAAACATACAAAGGATAAGAAAACAATTTTACATAAGAAATGGATGGAGAAAATATATGCATACTCAGAAGAGTAATTTTTACTTACCTTACTATAAAAATAGATGAAAAGAGACAAGAAGAACACCAGATAAAGGCAAAAATAGCAAAAAGAAACAAAAATTATGGATTCAGGAGATTCAGGCCAACGGCTACATATCCACGCAAAATATGGGTGCTTAAGAAACTATAAATAGAGCTTTTAGAAAAATTGGAGAGAAAAATACAACAACCAATATGTGGAGGTATGAAAATAGATGGTCAATGAAGAAGAAGAAATAATAAAGAACTTAAAGAATGATATAAAGAGCCAAAAATAACAGTAATTTATTACACATTGAAAGAATTGAGAAAAGAAAAAAATTCCGAAAATGGTACTCTCACGAAAGCCAACACAAAAGAGAAGGAAAGGTACACCAAGACCCAGAAAGAGATGAAAGGACAGCGTATACAGGGTGAGTCATAACTATTTGGACATAGACTAAGGACAAGTTATTTGGACCAAAATATGGCTATTGGGCCAAATATGCCTTAATAAAATGTTGCTGAGAAAAAAGATACAGGGTGTTAAAGTTAATTTTTGTTTTTCGTTTTTTGCTAATAGTTTCCCTGTATATTTATAAATTGCTATCAAAATTGGCACAGAGGCATAATCTTAGACAAGAAATAGTATTTTATTTAAAATTCCACTATCAAATACCAAACTAATAAACAAAGTTGCAACTAACGTAAGGTTTCCGTTTTGACGATAAATCAAAACTAAACACACTTTAACTTAAAAGAACTCACAAAAACTCAAACTAAATGTTCTACATGGTCTCCTCCGATTTCTATGCCTTTTCTAATTCTTTTTATAAAGGATTTTCGGACGTTAAAAAAAAATATTATTCTGTCCCCTTATAAGATTAGCTGCATTTTGAATGTATCTCCAAAGTTCGTCTCGTGTATTAATTTCATTGGCATAAACTAAAGACTTCATATGTCCCCAAAAATAAAAATCTAGCGGGTTGTACTCAGGACTTCTTGGTGGCCATTGAAAATCACTGCCTCTGCCAATCCATCGTTGAGGAAATACGTCATTAAGATGATTTCTAACAGCTAATGAAAAATGAGGTGGCGCTCCATCCTGTATAAACCACATTTTTCTTCTTACATCCAGTGACAGATCATCTAAAATATCACTAAGAGTATTTTCCAAAAAGAATAAATAAGAATCTCCATTTAAATTCGGAGGAAGAACATAAGGCCCTAGTAGTTGATCGCCTATAATGCCACACCAAATATTCAATTTAAACTCATGCTAACAATGTCTAGCTTTAATAGCATGCGGGTTTTCTTCTTCCCAATAATGACTATTTCGCCAATTAAAAACCCCTCGTCTGGTAAAAGTTGCTTCGTCGGTGAACATAATATTCTTAATAAAGTGTCTGTCATTGCTTTGTTCATTCAGAATACATTGGCAAAACTGTAACCGTCGTGGAAGATCTGTTGGAAGTAAATTTTGAACAGGAGTGAAGTTATAAGGATGGAGGTTCTCTTTTTTTAGAATTCTAACAATAGACGACTGACTTACTCCTGTTGCTGCTGATAGATGTCGTGAACTTATTTCAGGATTTTCATCTACTCGAACCAAAAGTTCATCTTCTGGATTAGGTGTGATTTGTTTCGGTCGACCACCCCGATTTTTAGTGTGAAATGACCCAGTTTCACCTAAACTACGATATAATCTTGCAAAAGTTTTGTGATTTGGTTGCCTTCTGTTTGCGTATAACATTCCATACCTTCTGGTTGCCGAGCAACCGCAAAAATTTTCTTGTGCGTATACGCAAATCATATCTCGCATTTCTTCATTAGTAAAATGATTGTGACGAGGCATTTCAATCAAAAAAAGTAATGATTACTTTTAAAAAATGCAACATTACACTACACTGTCACATCAAAAATAATTTACTCTGAACAAATGACATTTACCAACAACAATTATCTGACAGTCCAAAGCATACTTTTCATAAATGAAATAATATTTGAAATTCTTTTTTAAGACTGTAAGCAGTTCGACTGCGTTTTTATCGAAAACGGTTGAAATTATCATGTTTAAACAAAAGTACCAATTTTACGTAAAAATGATGTTTACGTCATATTTTTTAATAAAAATTACTAAAAAGTTTCATCAGAAAAAGTTTAGACTCAATTTGATCATTAGGAATGACCAACATGGCGCCCTCTATGACAAAACGTAAAATTGTAAATAAAATACTATTTCTTGTCTAAGATTTTGCCTCTGTGCCAATTTTGATAGCAATTTATAAATATACAGGGAAACTATTAGCAAAAAACGAAAAACAAAAATTAACTTTAACAGCCTGTATCTTTTTTCTCAGCAACATTTTATTAAGGCATATTTGGCCCAATAGCCATATTTTGGTCCAAATAACCTGTCCTTAGTCTATGTCCCAATAGTTATGACTCACCCTGTATATACTTACAAAAAAGTAATGTTGAGGATTGGAAAGAAAAACTATTGGACAGAAGTAAATGTAAGGAAGTGGTTAGGAAATGTATAAAAAGACTATGAGAAATATTAAATGTATTTTATATAATTAAAACAAAATTTAAATAGTAATTGTAATGGCAAATGTAAACTTATCAGCTCTAGACCTTTACGGCCCATTAAAATTTAAATTTAAATATCTATCAGCCTCGGAGAGCCAATGCTAGTAATAAAATACACAAAATCAATAACGTAATTGTTTATTACCTTTCAATTTCTTCAGTTTTACAACTAACGACAGCTTCAGTATTTTTGTCAGTCACATAAACCATTTTTGCCACATGTTTTTCACTACTAACCGCTACGAGCAAGACCCGCTTACAAATAGTACATTATACGTGATATTTACTGATATGTTTCCGATAATTAAAGCCATTATACGTTCATTTTCTTCAAAATACTAAAATATCTACGAGTAAAATACTGGACAAAAACACGAGCCATACGTTTTAATTGCCAAAAAGTAGCAAGTGGTTCCAATGATCCGTCATTTTTTATAACCATTTAAGTGTATAATAATTAAATTATAAACATATAAACTGCCTAAATGGTTTATGGATTTTAACAATGACTTTATTTGGAACATTTATAATGTGATAAAGGATCATTAGGACTGGTTTCTTTCTTTAAAATAAGAGGTCACTCAAAGATAATTGTTTTTATAGTTACTAAATTACTTGATTATTTTGGTAGTTGGAATGCAAATTAACTTATTTTTAACTAGCTGCTTGTTAATCTATTACTAATTGTTTTAAATATTTTAAAGATAGTTATCCAAGGGCAATTATTTTTTTAATGTGTACTTGTTATTAGAAAATTTAAAAATAACAAAACAAACAACACTTTTTCTTTCGCCTCCTTCTTTGACCAGAGTAGTAACGGTTTTCCCAAGACACTATTTGATCTACAGAAAGCTTTATCTACAACATTATTACTAAAATGCTTTTGTTTTGTCACACCAAAAATATTCTATGCAGATTTATTTTGATAGAATAGAATAGAATATTCTTTATTAATCCCATCAGATCACATTGTGATATAGGACACGTCATATAGTACATAAAGCATAATCAACAAGTTATATAGGACAATTACATAAAACAAAATCAATAAAATATAAAAAAAAAGATATGCGATATAGAGCGTCTCTGAACCCGTCGGTCCTCATTCCCTGTAGTCTTTTATTAAGTCAAAATAATCATTTAAAAATCTAAATAAAGCAAGAAAAGAATTTAAACCAAGGATCGGACTATGTAAGGATAAGGAGGGGCATATACTCAATACAAAAGAAGAAGTATTGAAAAGGTGGGTGGAACACTATAAAGAACTGCTTACTATCGAAGTAGAAGATCCAAATTAACCACCCCCAGGAGCAAACAACAATACACCATTGGAGCATCCATCAATTCAGGAAGTACGGGATGCAATAAAACACTTAAAATATAATAAATCTCCAGGAAGTGATGGTATACCCGCGGAACTTATTAAATGTGGAGGTGCTACTCTGACTAATCATATATATAAAATCATACTGAGAGCCTGGAATGAGGAACAAATCCCAGAAGAGTGGTGTATTGGGATCGTTTGCCCGCTACCCAAAAAGGGCGATGAATTAGAATGTAGAAACTACAGGGGAATAACCCTCCTTAATACAGCATACAAAATATTTTCGAGTATTTTATATGGTCGCCTGAGTGAATATTCAGAGGAGCTTCTTGGAGAATATCAAAGTGGTTTTAGGCCTGGTCGATCAACAACAGACCAGATCTTTGTGCTAATGCAAATACTGGAAAAAACCAATGAATTTAATATCGACACATACCATCTTTTCGTATATTTTAAATCGGCCTATGATAGTGTCCTAAGAAATAAATTGGATGAAGCCATGGATGAATTCCACATCTCCGATAAACTGATAAGATTGGTTAAGGCTACAATGCGTAAAGTTGTTTGCAAAGTCCAAATACAGGGCGAACAATCACAGGCATTTGAAACGCATGTTGGGCTGCGACAGGGAGATGCGCTGGCGTGTCTCCTTTTCAACATAGCTTTGGAAAAGGCGGTCAGGGATGCCCAAATAGACAGCAGAAGAAACATTTTTAATAAATCATCCCAAATTTTGGCATATGCAGATGATGTTGATCTAGTTCCCGCACAACACGCAAGCTAGAAGAAAAATGTATACCACCTTGTCACACGCCTCAAAAAATATGGGCCTGCAAGTAAATGAAAATAAAACTAAGATAATGGCATCAACACCCAACAATAGAGCCAGAAACATCGGCCACCAATTCACGGTTGATAATTCTACCTTTGAAGTAGTGGACAAATTCACATACTTGGGCTCCCTGATCACCAAGGAGAACGTCATGACGGAAGAAATCAAGCGAAGAATAATCCTCGCAAACAAATGCTATTTTGGACTGAGTAGACATATGAGAAGCAGAAACTTAAGCCAAAAAACAAAAATAACCATATACAAAACCCTTATACAACCAGTGTTGACATATGGGTCGGAGGCATGGACCATTTCCAAGGCAGATGAAAATCTCCTGCTTATATTTGAACGAAGGATCCTGAGAAGAATATTTGGTGGCATCTGTGAAAATGGTGTTTGGAGAAGGAGGTACAACTACGAGATATATCACAGATATAAACATATATTTGGTAGTAAAGACCTAGTATCCTTTATAAAAATAGGAGGACTAAGATGGGCAGGACATCTGGCAAGATCACAGCAGAACAACCCTCCTAGAAGAATCCTTATGTCACAACCTGTGGGAAGTAGAAAAAGGGGTAGACCAAAACTCAGATGGAGGGATGGTGTAGATGAGGATGGTAGACAAATAGGCGCAGCAAACTGGCAACAGTTGGCAATGGATAGAACTGACTGGCGTAATAGACTTGGGAAGGTCGAGGCTCTTTTATAGGGCTGTAGCACCAATGATGATGAATAATCATTTAGGTTGTAAACGCATAATTGGATCAAGCATGCTTTTAATTTATTTTTGAATTTTTGAATATTATTTTCATTTCTTATATTAAGTGGCAAACAATTGTAAAATTTAGATCCTGCAAAATCAGGGCTAGTTTCAAAGAGAGTTGTGGAGTGTTTACACACGCTTATCAACCTCCCGTGTCTTGTCGGGTAATTATGAAAGTCAGAGTTGAGGGTAAAATTTTGAAATTTAATTTTGACGTGAATAATACACTTATAAATATATAAAGCATGAAAAGTCAACAGTCTGTGTTCAATAAAATATTTACGACATGATTGTCTATTATCAATATTGAATATCAATCTAAGAATTCTCTTTTGAGTTATAAAAACTCTAGAAGAGTTTCTAGAGTCTCCCCACAAGACAACATTATAGGCCATATATGAATAAATCAATGCATAATACACACTTATCAATTGATTGGTGTTAAATAGAGTTTTCAACTGAAGGATCGCATAGTAACCCGTATTCATTGTTTTGCAAACTTTAGTGACATTTTCATCCCATGTCATATTACTTTCTAGAATGCTACCAAGAAATAGTGTTGTATCACTAAAGGGTATTTCCTCAGAACTGACTGTGATTTTATAACCATGGGATGGCTTACAGCGCGAGTAGAACTGCATACAAATAGTTTTCTTTGCATTTACCATTAAAGAGTTCCTTTTACACCAGGTTGTAAATTCCTGTGCTACTAAGTTCATTTTTGAAATGAGTTCGACTTCAGTTGACTCGTCAACTACAATTACTGAATCATCTGCATAAAGAACTGTATGGTCTGCAGTTAAAAAATTTATCAAATCATTGACATATAAAAGAAATATTAAGGGTTCCAATACGGAGCCTTGCGGTACACCCGATCAAGATTAAAAATAGATGACTTCTTATTATCGACTTTTACTAGGAATTTACGATGTTGTAAGTATGACCTTAACCAGTTCAAGAAATGATCCCGAAAACCAAGGGCTTCTAATTTATGCAGTATAATTTCAATGTCAATAGAGTCAAAAGCCTTAGTTAAGTCAAAAAAGAGTGCACCCACATACCTTTTTCGATTCAAAGCAGCGTGGATATAATTAAAGAATGAAATAGAAGCACTCTCTGTAGATTTATTAGGAAGAAACCCATGCTGGCATTTATTTAAGATATCATATTTATTTAGAAAATTTAACATTTTACTGTAAATACACTTTTCGATAATGTTAGAGAGTACACTTGTTACGGTGATTGGCCTGTAATTATCAACCAAACATGGATCTCCCTTTTTGAAAATTGGACTAACTACTCCCGTTTTAAGGTCACTTGGAAACTTGCCATCCTTAACAGATAGGTTGATGATGTGAGACAGAACAGGAGATATATATGAAGAAATATATTTAATTATTTTAGTGGGGATTTGATCAATACCTACTGAGCTGGTATAGTTTAAGGAAGATATAGCATTTTCAATATCAAATGGTGAGACCTCAGAAAAAAAGAATGTGTTGTTAATTGTCATAGTTGTGAAATCATTAAAGGTATAGTTATTGAAATGTTTTAATAATGTGCGTTTGACTGATGTACAAAAATACTTACCAAATTTGTTTGCTATGTGTTCTGGATGTATCAATAATTTATTATTGTCAGTAATGCTCCACTCAAAATTGTTTTTATTTTTACCAGTTTGACGATTCACAGTTTTCCATATCTCCTTCCTTCTTTTATTATTATTTTGATTATATAGATAACTTTGATATGGTGCTTTTTTATATCCTTTAACTTTCGGATAAAGTTGGTCTTTTGTATTTTATAGTTATACATTAAATCTGGATTAATACTAACATTTGCTAGCCAAAATAAATCCTTCAGCTTTTTACTAAGCTGAAGAATTTTAGTATTGATCCATTTTCTGTTGGTATTAGTAGTTATGCGTTTTGATATTAAAGGACATGTTGTATCAATATGATAGGTGACAGTGTTCAATGTCATGTAGCAGTATTGTTACTCTCAGATATGTTTAAACTAAAATGAAGTCCTAGATGATCACCTAAATTGTAGTTCACGACAGCCTCATTGTATAATTGAGGAATGTTGGTAAGAAAATAATCTAGTTTCGATCGTGAAATTACACCGTTTTTGTTTGTAAATATTCTAGTTGGTTCAGTATTTTTACAGTTAAGTCCAAAACTAATCATGAAATCCATCAATATAGATTTTTCCCTTGACTCTTTAAGATACTCGATGTTAAGATCACCACAAAGAATAACAGAATCATATTTAACGTAACAAATATTAAATACATGATATAATTTATGTATAAAAATATCAATATCCCCATTAGGGGAGCGATACACATTGAGTAAACAAAATTTTTTTGAGTCACATCTAAAACTAATACAACACTCAAAGTTAAAATCTTGACAGATGTCCGTGAGAAAACTTGGAATATTAAATTTAGAATTAACCTTTACAAATATAAGTACACCACCATGTATATGATCACTTCGATTACAGTACGAACCTAAGAGATAATTAGGAAGATAAAGGGAATTTATATTGTTGTCACTACACCATGACTCAGACATACACAGCAAATCCGGACTTTCAGTTTCAAGCAATAATTCGATAAGACTTATTTTGTTTATAATAGATTGAGAATTTATACATACGATCTCTAGTTGATTGGTTCTGCCTCCAAACTTATTTGTAGCATCTAGATTGCCCAATTCCGGATTCGTAACAATCATATGATATTACGAATGAATACGAAAAATGCACAATAAAACGTTTTAAGACACACCAAACGGTACAATACGAATAAGCTACACAGTAAGTGTTAGTCACTTAGTAATAAATAGGCTTCCGTCTAATAGTTGTCATAGTTTCTCCACGGATGGTAACAACTAAAAACTGATTAATTTTTTCTTAATCTTAATCTTAATATATTCGTTATTTCCTCCCCTTTTATTTGCTATATCGCATGAATTCGATCAGTTGCTTATTTTGTACTCAGCCGGAGGCCTTCTTTAATGAAATAAATCAAAATTTGTCTTATAGTAAATCTATTTATAATCATAGTGATCCTATGATATCTCTTATGTCGCTATACGTTCATTAATAATAAAGATATTGTGTAGTGCCTTTTGGTATTCGCTTTGTTTGTTTTTATATATTCGTTATATCCCCTACTTTTGTTTGCTGTGTGTTAGGATTCGATCAGTTGTTTATTTTGTACTCAATCAGAGGACTTTTTAAGTCAATAAATCAGTCTTACAGTTAATCTATTCTCCCCCTTCGTTTGCTATGTCCCATGTTAGCATTTGATTAGTTGTTTATATTGTACTTAGTCAGAGGACTTATCTAGGTCAATAAAGCAAATTTAGCTTATAGTGTATCTATTTATCAAGAATAGAAACAAGAAGTGGGGGTGATAGACAAGTGGTAGGCTGGTAGGACACTGATATGCCAAGCGCATTCATTTATTTTATATTTCAAATTTCAATCTATGTTTGCATGTTGATAATGTCGCATCGAAGAACGCTAACGCGAAGATAAGCTTCGCGAGCTCGCGAACGTGTCAGAGAGTGATGAGTGCGTATCAAAAACAGAAAACAATACAATTAGTGAGAGTGAGGAAGAAAGTAGTGATGATTCTGCTGTTGAAACCAAATTATAAATATGACCAACATGGAAGGACAGCGTGTTTTTGGAACCAACTGGAAAGACTTGGATAAAATTGGTTTTCCAGCATACATTGGTCTTTTATTGTTAGCTGGAGTTTTTAAGTCCCATGACAAATCAACTAAAAGTTTGTGGAATGAAGAAACGGGTCGTAGTGTATTTTAAGCAACAATGTGCCTGGAAGTATTTACAAAAATTTCGCAAGTATAGGAGACGTACTGATAAACTTGCTGCAATACGTGAAATTTTGGAGAAATGGGTAGAAAATCTACCAAAATTTTTTAACCCTGATGAAAATGTTACTGTCAACGACCAATTAGTTGCTTTAGAGGCCACTGTTCCTTCAAACAGTACATTTCAAGTAAACCAGCGAAATATGGCATTAAAATTTGGGCTTTATGTGACAGTAAAAGTTCGTAACCTCTAAAATTGCAGATCTATAGAGGAAAGGAAGCAGGTGCCGCGCCGGAAGTGATAACTTTTTTACATCATACAATTTAGGACAACTTCTTCTAAAAAGAAAAAATACAATGCTGGGGACTATAAAAAAAATAAGCCACAGCTTCCAGCATAAATTGCGAATAAAAAAGTTCATAGTTCGTCTCTTTACTTCACTACTGTTGTTAACTATATTCCTAAAAAGAATAATTCCAGTAAGGGAACAGTGGATACTCTAGATCAGCTTGTTGGTACATATACATGTAAGAGGAAGACAAATCGCTGGCCTATAATTGTTTTTTATAATATGCTGGACATTTCTGCCTACAACGCGTTCGTTTTATGGACATCAATAAATCCCCAATGGAACACCAACAAACTAACAAAACGGCGAATTTTTCTTGAAGAATTGGGAAAAAAAACTTGTGAAACCACTTATCCTTTCCAAGAAAAATTTACCAAGAACTAAAGACTTACAAGAACTGTAAACGTAAAAAGAACACTAACACAAGCGAGTAGAGAAGATGAAAATTCTAGTGAACCGTCTATGGACAATCCAACTCCGCCTGCTAAACGAGCACGCTGTAAATTTTGCTCTAAAAACGATAACAAGAATAATATTTTATGTTGTAAATGTCACAAACATATTTGTAATACCCATTCTTTTTATTACTGTCCCAGTTGTAAACTAAATTAAATTTTGTAGGTATTTGTTCTTAGGCTTTTCTAAGAAAGACAAAAATGCCTTTTATTTTTGTTAATAAGGTTTGATTTACATTAGCCACATATTTTTGTTGCTACAAATTCACATACTTAGGCTCCCTGATCACCAAGGAGAACGTCATGACGGAAGAAATCAAGCGAAGAATAATCCTAGCAAACAAATGCTATTTTGGGCTGAGTAGACATATGAGAAGCAGAAACTTAAGCCAAAAAACATTAATAACCATATACAAAACCCTTATACAACCAGTGTTGACATATGGGTCAGAGGCATGGACCATTTCCAAGGCAGATGAAAATCTCCTGCTTATATTTGAACGAAGGATCCTGAGAAGAATATTTGGTGGCATCTGTGAAAATGGTGTTTGGAGAAGGAGGTACAACTACGAGATATATCACAGATATAAACATATATTTGGTGGTAAGGACGTAGTATCCTTTATAAAAATAGGAAGACTAAGATGGGCAGGACATCTGGCAAGATCACAGCAGAACAACCCTCCTAGAAGAATCCTTATGTCACAACCTGTGGGAAGTAGAAAAAGGGGTAGACCAAAACTCAGATGGAGGGATGGTGTAGATGAGGATGGTAGACAAATAGGCGCAGCAAACTGGCAACAGTTGGCAATGGATAGAACTTACTGCCGTAATAGACTTGGGAAGGTCGAGGCTTTTTTATAGGGCTGTAGCACCAATGATGATAATGATGACATATTTTTGTTTAATCAACTATAATTTTTTGTTAATAAAGTTTTGTTAGGACCATTAGCTTATTTTATTTTAATTAAGGACCGTAGACCATAGTTGGGTCATATTGACCCGAACAGTACATTTGCATAGTTGACTTGAACGGTACAGTAGGATTAAATATGACAAATACTCTATTATTAACGCCCAAGACAAAATTTGTCTTCAATTCTAAATTCTAATGTCTAAAACCTTATATTTTTAAAAAATCGAAATAAATCCTGTATTTAGATATAGCTTATATTTTACTTATATATCCTTTTAAAAGTATAGCTTGTTTTTTACGGACAATTCAAAAATGGAAAAAATAGAGTATTTTAGAAGAAAAATTATAACTTTGTTATTTCACTCTTTTTTGGAGCACCCTGCATAATTCAGATTATTTTTAAATTGTAGCGTTAACGGTTCTATATGGTTTTGTGAAGGAAAAAGCTATTTGCCATACAGAGACCGAGTCATATAAGACGGGCCACCCTGTATATATTCCCGATAATAATCAATTCCTTTTCACAAAAACACTGCTTTTATTTTAATCTTATTTATTTCTGTTAAAAATATAGTTACAGTTAAGCTAATCAACAAAATACGACAAAAATACATCCAAAAAATAAAATAGACATAGTTAAAACTTATATATTAATAAAACACAAAACACCAGTAAACGTACTATAATCACAGTTATTATTTATGTTTTTTTTTTGTTTGTTTTCTTTATAATAGTCAGCTTTTAGGGATATTCTCTTCAGACTGAAAGTTTGGATTGACGTAAGTTTCTTTTGCAGTTTCCTTTAAGTCACCTGGTATTTTATCCCAAGGCTGTAGATCACCCGATCCAAAAATGCAATAGAACAATCCTCCGATAAGATATATACCACCAGCAATGTAAAATATTATCCTCCATTGTTCAATGCTCGTCTAAAACCAAATAATGTTTGTCATTACTTTGTTATCAACCCCTCTAAAGATGAAGTTTAATAAAATTTTAAAAATTGCTACTTAAAAAAATATTTAGCCAAATTTATAATACAAGAATGACAATGATACCTTTATTATAGATACAGGGTGGTAAATCGTCAAACGGACCTTAGGAAACTTGATGGGAAATTCTAAATTGTTGAATTCCTGCTTCCCTAATTATTTTACACCAAAAGTCATAGCAAACTATTTGTACAGGACTGAAATCTGTATTTGAAAACAAATGTTAAAATTGCTCTACGAATTAAACGTATTCCAAAATTATGATACATTTTTCAGGCTCCCCTTAAAGTCAGGTCACACGCAGTGCAATAATGTGTATGATGTGTTGCGTTTGGTCATATTGATGTTTCTGATATTTGACAATATTTGAATTGCCAAAATTTTTAGTTTGTGATTTATTGTTTAAAAAACAATAAAGTTGATTAAGAAATGTACTCAGTTGAGGAGAAAGTAGCTAGAATAAATATTTTATTCAGGCAATAGTGCGCGAAGTGTCAAATCTTTATTTTGCGCAAGATTTACTCAAAAACAGCTTTAATAATTGTTTGATTGGACCTAACTGTAACATTAAGTAGCCTCCGAGATTGGGAAATCTAGCTCAAAACGATTATTTTATCTAGGGGTATCTATTATCAAAAATCTATTCTAACCAAAAATTTTACAGATATTGAAGCATTAAAAATGCGAACTATTGAAAAGTGTGCAAAAATAACGCCACGCGTTCTGGCTAATGTTAGACGAGAATTTTACAATTGATTGTAATACTGTTTAGTACAAAATGGCGGATTTATTGAATATTTGTTATAGTTTTATGTTAAATTATCATAAATTATTTTTGGGAATAAGGATCACAGTAAAACTATACTAAAATTATTTAAATTGTATAATCTGGAATTGGATTGGAGTGTATTAGAATTAGTTCAGGAAATGAAGCTCGAAAAAAATTAAAACCTCGCAATTTTTTTGTCCTGCATGGATTGAGTTGAAATTTTAACAGAAGGTAGGTGATAGCCCAAGGATCAAAATCTATATCGAACCGAAGTGCGCTGAAGGGTTTTAGGGGTAAAAACGACCCCTAATTATCAAAAATTATAAACTAACATATTAAACCTGAATATGGGTAAGATTTGGTTTTCTTTAGTTAAATAATGATTATTTTATACTTTTGAATAGAGTTTCATTATATTTCAACCCTTAAAAAGCAACCCTTGTTAGAGATTAATGTAAAAAAAATACTAATTCTAAAAAAATGATTTCGCCTTGGATCGATTTGGATAAAAATTTGGATTTAAGCTCAACTCACCCTGTGCTTTATAGTTTATGTCATGCCGATGAACCTTAATTGTTCTTAGGGGTGAAAACTACCCCTAATTTTCAAAAATTGTAAAATAACATTACAAATCTTAAGATGAGTGAAATTTGGTTTGGATTAGTTAAATAGTGTTTTTTTATACTTTAAAATACAATTTCATAAATTTTCAACACTTAAAAATCAATTGTTATGAGTGCTATAGGTAAAAACAATTTTTTGCCAAAATTTTGCAACTTTTCAACTTTTGAAAATCACCCTTTACAACATTTCAGTTTTTATAAACTAATTTAATAGATATAAATTGAAAAAAGTAGAATTAAATACAAAAAAATTTATCAACATAAAAAGGCACCATATATTCTTATACATTTACATAAATAGTTGAAAATATTTACATTTATAGGTAAAACAATTAAAATATTAATTTTATTCGTCATCAATTACATCTTCATCGTGATCTATGTCATCCTCATCTTCTTCAATTATTGGTGGACTATTATTGCACCCTTCACCTGAGCACCCAGAACAAGCAGAGTTACAGTATAAACCCACTTTTCTGCACCCACATGAAACGCCGCATCCTTTTTTGCATTGGCAAAAAATAATTTTCAAAAGTTCATCGGGTGCAGGTTATTTGTTCATGCGTACGGGTAATAACAAACCATCTTTGGAATACCATCCCCAATCTGTTGCTCTGATATTTTCATTGCCAAGACACTGTTGAATTTGGTAATAGCATCTTTTTGAATGCTCATCTAAGGCATCAACAGTGGGCAGAAGGGATGATAGATTAACCGCAGAGTTTTTCGTTGTAGCTTTGATGAACTGTTCGTACCGCATCTGCTCGAGAAAAGCTTCCAAATCTTTTATTTTTTTTTAACTTGGTAAGCTGCGTGTCTTTAACAGTTCCGTACAACATTATTGCACAGTAACTGCCAGCATCTAAAATATCTTCAAGCTTAGCGGTACTACTGTAAAAAATTTCGGTATGTTCCCTCATGTCCGGTCTTTTATTCTGTTGTATGGGATTTCAAAATAAGAACGCTTAAAATTTCGAATGTATAACGCCCCACTACCTAATATACCGGTTTTGTAGATTACTATGCTCCGAAATGTACTATACTAATGGAATTTTCCGGAAAAAAATTAATTGGTTTTTTTAACGTATTTCCTTCATTTTTAACGATAGAGTGTTTCTTCAAAAAAACTATTTTGTAGAGGTTTTTAAGAGCTAAGGATCTGTGAACTAAATCTTTTTGGAACCCTTGGTTTTTAAATGGGGTGAGTTTAAAGGGCTCGAAAAAGATAGTGCTTGATCGTAAATTGATGCTTTAAATGGCTATATCTCGCCAAATATTCATTGAACAACAAATCTAAATAAAGGAAAATTTTATTCATTAAAAAAGCTACAATTTAGTACATTTTAATTTTTTTCATATATTCAGTATTTTCGGGGATATTTAAAAAAAGAAGGGTAAAAAATATGAAATTGTAAATCGTTTCTCGCTTTAAGCTGTACTTTTTCTAAAACTAAGCATTTTAAATGGGTCAAACTTCTTGGACATGTTAACAATACATGTACAAAGAGAATTGCAAAAGGGTGAAGATCGATTTTAATTATGGGGGTGGTTAGGGGGTTGTTTTCACCTATTATATCGCAAAAACATTTTAAAAAATGAATTGTATTTGTCTTTTTAAAAGCTATTAATTTGTTCTCTACAATTTTTTTGATAAAATGCACCGTTTTCGAGTTATTCGGGAAAAATCGATTAAAAACGTCGATTTTTTCGTCTAAAAGTTGTTACTTTCAATCGCGAATAACTTGAAAAATATCAGTTTTACAAAAAAAAATGTATGGAACATTTTTTGTTTAGAATCACTTTTTTAATCGAAACCTGTGGTTAAAACGTAAAAAAAAATTTTCACCCCCGAGATGGGGTGGCAACCACCCCCAAGGCTTTGGCGCACTTTGGTTCGATATAGATTTTGATCCTTTGCTCCTTTTGATCCTCCTGACGAAAAAATTGCGAGGTGAAATGCTTCATTTCCTGGAAAAAATGTCTTACGCTAAATAAAGATCTGGCAGTGCTACTAGCACTATTGCCTGAATACAACATTATTGTGATTTTTCGTCAACTGAGTACATTTTATTAACTTTATTGCTTTGTAAACAATATAATTTATTGTTAACAAAGTAATATTTATTGTTCAGTAGTAGTAATATTTAGTAAAATTTCTATGTTTATTAGTTAATCATAAAATAAGAATATTAACAATTCAAATATTGTCAAACATCTTACATTAATATGGTAAAACACAACACGTCATACACAGTCTTGTGCTACGTGTCGCCTGACTTTTAGGGGTGGCCTAAAAAATGTATTGTATTTTTGCAAACTTTTGTAGTTCGATTAATTCGTAAAACAATTTTAACATTTGTTTTTAATACAAATTTCAGTCATCTACACATAGTTTCTTATGACTTTTGATGTAAAATTATTAGGGCAGCAGGAATTCAACAATTTAGAATTTCCCATTGAGTTTTTCATGGCCCGTTTGACGATTCATTGAAAACAGGAAACACATTGACACATTGAAAAAGGAACAAAATATAGTAAAAGTTAAAGGAAAAATAATGTACGGGTGATCTGACGCCCAGAAATTGAAGGGGGTGAATTTATAAGGTTAAAAGAAACGCTTTCTCGCCATTTCCGGTAACATCACAAGTCCTATAGAAAAAAGTGAAATAGCAAAGTTCTAGGTAATAAAAAGATATACATTTTCCCTATTCCCTAATAAATACCTAAGTACCCTATATATCTGCTTTTTTTTTAAAGACTACTAAAAGTACCTTTTTTTCCACTCTAGCATTCATATACCCCGTGATTACTATTTTCGCTGTGCAATCATTTATTACTTCTCGCAGTTTGAACCAGAACTATTTTTTTTTGTTTTTTGTTGCATTTTTATCAGGCCCATAGCATATAATTAAGTTTGTAATTGCTTTCTTTGCGCCTATTTCTATATCAACTCTAAGTATAAGCTCACTGAAATATATCCAATTCCTTATTTTATTGATGATATTTTTCTTGACCATACATGATATCCCTACCTGAGCTCTCTTTTTCTCTTCTACTCCACTGTATATTAAAAAATTTCCGTTTTCCAAAGTCGTAGTTTCACTTCCTTTTCTTTTTGTTTATGTTATAGCTACTTCTTCAATATTTTTGTCTTCTATTTCTTTTCCCAGTTCTACTTATTTCCCATTTATGCCTCTTAAATTCCATGTTGTCATTTTTAAAATAGCCTTCTCCTTGTTTGCCGTGTTCATTATGTTGCCCTATTTAAATGTGGTTTCTTTGTGTGTGTGTGTGTGTGTGTGTGTGTGTGTGTGTGTGTGTGTGTGTGTGTGTGTGTGTGTGTGTGTGTGTGTGTGTGTGTGTGTGTGTGTGTGTGTGTGTGTGTGTGTGTGTGTGTGTGTGTGTGTGTGTGTGTGTGTGTGTGTGTGTGTGTGTGTGTGTGTGTGTGTGTGTGTGTGTGTGTGTGTGTGTGTGTGTGTGTGTGTGTGTGTGTGTGTGTGTGTGTGTGTGTGTGTGTGTGTGTGTGTGTGTGTGTGTGTGTGTGTGTGTGTGTGTGTGTGTGTGTGTGTGTGTGTGTGTGTGTGTGTGTGTGTGTGTGTGTGTGTGTGTGTGTGTGTGTGTGTGTGTGTGTGTGTGTGTGTGTGTGTGTGTGTGTGTGTGTGTGTGTGTGTGTGTGTGTGTGTGTGTGTGTGTGTGTGTGTGTGTGTGTGTGTGTGTGTGTGTGTGTGTGTGTGTGTGTGTGTGTGTGTGTGTGTGTGTGTGTGTGTGTGTGTGTGTGTGTGTGTGTGTGTGTGTGTGTGTGTGTGTGTGTGTGTGTGTGTGTGTGTGTGTGTGTGTGTGTGTGTGTGTGTGTGTGTGTGTGTGTGTGTGTGTGTGTGTGTGTGTGTGTGTGTGTGTGTGTGTGTGTGTGTGTGTGTGTGTGTGTGTGTGTGTGTGTGTGTGTGTGTGTGTGTGTGTGTGTGTGTGTGTGTGTGTGTGTGTGTGTGTGTGTGTGTGTGTGTGTGTGTGTGTGTGTGTGTGTGTGTGTGTGTGTGTGTGTGTGTGTGTGTGTGTGTGTGTGTGTGTGTGTGTGTGTGTGTGTGTGTGTGTGTGTGTGTGTGTGTGTGTGTGTGTGTGTGTGTGTGTGTGTGTGTGTGTGTGTGTGTGTGTGTGTGTGTGTGTGTGTGTGTGTGTGTGTGTGTGTGTGTGTGTGTGTGTGTGTGTGTGTGTGTGTGTGTGTGTGTGTGTGTGTGTGTGTGTGTGTGTGTGTGTGTGTGTGTGTGTGTGTGTGTGTGTGTGTGTGTGTGTGTGTGTGTGTGTGTGTGTGTGTGTGTGTGTGTGTGTGTGTGTGTGTGTGTGTGTGTGTGTGTGTGTGTGTGTGTGTGTGTGTGTGTGTGTGTGTGTGTGTGTGTGTGTGTGTGTGTGTGTGTGTGTGTGTGTGTGTGTGTGTGTGTGTGTGTGTGTGTGTGTGTGTGTGTGTGTGTGTGTGTGTGTGTGTGTGTGTGTGTGTGTGTGTGTGTGTGTGTGTGTGTGTGTGTGTGTGTGTGTGTGTGTGTTTACACACCTTATCATCTTATCACCTTTATATTCAGGCATGCCCTTATTCTGTTTGTAGCTTTTTCTATTATGTTTGATATTTGGTTCCAATCCCATCTTGTGTCTTCTATAATTCTTCTTCTTCTACTTCTTGGAGATCTTTCGATCTGTTTAATTCTGAAGCTTTTAGGTGGTCTTCCGGGAAGTCTTGAACCGGGCGGGTTGTTTTCTAGGGCAATTTTTGGAAGTCTATTCTCATCCATTCGTCATAATCATGTGGTACATGATTGTACCACATCCTCTTACGCTGCCTTCCCCATCTTACAATATCTTGAATTTTGCACTGCTCTCTGACGTTTGTATTTCTCACCCTGTCTCTTCTTGTTTTGCCCACTATTGTTCTTAGGGTTTTCAGTTCGGCAACCCCCAGCATCTGTTTCGTTTTGTTGGTATCTTCGCGCACTTCTATACCATATGTCATGATCGGTCGTATGGTCTTGTAGATTCTAATTTTACTGTCTGTGCGCATATAAGAATTTGACCAGATTATCTCACGCAGACATCCCGATAATGCGGATGCTTTGTTGATCTGACTCCTTAGGTCCTTTACTGGGTCGTTTGTGCTTGATATATCTATGCCCAGATATCTGAATTGCATCACCTGTTCTATGGGGTTGTTCTCAACCACTACCTTACATCTGAGCGGATCTTTTGCTATTGTCATACATTTAGTTTTGTTGGTAGAAATGGTCATATTTAGTTGACGGCTTATTTGAAAGAACTGAAAGAGCTGTCCTTGAAGATCATCTTTTGATTCAACAATAATTGCTGCATCATCTAAGTAACACACCATACCAATTCTTTTGTTGCCCATTCTGTATCCGAGATTGAGAGATGTTACTTTGTTTATAATTTTGCCCATGAGTAGGTTAAACACGAAGGGGCTTAAACTGTAGCCTTGTCTAATTCCTCCCGGTGTTGGAATATTTTCAGTAAATTGGTCTCTTGCTCTAACTTTGGTTACATTGTTGTTATTTAGGTTATGGACTATCTTTGTCTATGGACTAGAAGAATTCAGATATGACACGTTAGATGAAATGCATGAACACATAAAAACCTGCCTGATTTCAGCGGCCTTAGAAGCTCTTGGAGAAGACGACCAAAGGAACACCCATCAGAATATCAAATTAAGGGAAGACACATTGAAATGCATAAAAGAAAAGAAAAAACTACACATAAAATACCTAAACACCAAAAAACAGGAAGACTTAGACCTATATAGAGCGAAAAACAGAGAGGTAAAGAAAAGAGTAACAAATGAAAAGAACGAACGATGGGAACAAGCATGCACAGAGATAGAACGACATATCGGAGGAACGAGAAATTCAGAATCATGGCGAATATTAAAAGCACTTCAACGAAATAAGACAGAGAAAACCCAGATCGGCAAAATTAGTAAAAACGAGTGGCAAGAATACTACGTAGAACTACTTACAGAAAACCGTCCCCAATTTCAGGAACAGAATATAGAACATGCAGGAAATGGGGCATACGACCAGATAGAAATAAGCCTGGCAGAAGTTAAGAGAGCAATCAAGATATTCAAGAACAAAAAAGCAAAAGGACCCGGAGGAATACCAAACGAACTAATTAAAAACGGAACGGAAAAGTTATTCCGCATGCTACTGAGAATGTTCGAAAGAGGACTAAATGGAGAAGAAATACCTGCGGAATGGACACAAGCATACATCACATCCATACATAAGAAAGGAAACAGGAAAAAATGTGAAAAGCTATAGAGGAATTAGTATAATATCGTCGGTAGGTAGACTTTACGGGAAAATTATTAAAGAAAAACTAGAAACTGAAATAATAGGAAAAATTGGAGAAGACCAAGCAGGGTTCACAGTAGGAAAATCATGCCTAGATCATACGTACACATTAGAACAACTGATAGAGAAGAAAATGGCAAAAGGTAGACCGGTCCATCTGGCCTTTGTTGATCTAAAGAAAGCATATGACTCAATACCTAGAGTCAAATTATGGGAAGCAATGAATGATCTCGGAATCCGACAAACACTAATAAAAGCAGTTAAAGCACTATACAAAGAAAACAAAGTAGCTATTAAATGTGGAAATAAATTAAAATATTCTTGGAAAAGATACTCAAACCATGGAGGAGAAAGTGCGAAGGAATGGGCATACCAGTAAGAGACGAATACCTATACACCTTAAGTTTTGCCGACGATCAAGTAGTCATCGCACAAGATGAAGAAGATCTCAGCTTTATGCTCAGAAAACTAGAAGAAGAATATAAAAACAACGGAATGGAAATAAACTTAGAGAAAACCGAATACCTAACAACAGAAAACAAGGATATGAGAAACCTAGAGATAGACGAGGGAAGACAAATAAATGGAACAGATAAATTCAAGTATTTAGGAACCATAATATCGAACCAGGGAACAACAGAAGAAGATATAAACAACATACTGGGACAAACAAGAAACTGTATAAGACAACTAAACTCAGTGTTGTGGGATAAGAACATTACGATAAAGACAAAAAAGAGAATATATAACACCCTGACAAGAAGTATCCTGACATATGGGTCCGAAAACTGGACAATAAACAAGAGAAATAGAGGTAGAATAAGAGCAGTAGAAATGGAGTTCCTGAGGAGAAGCTGTAGACTTACAAAAAGAGACAGAATTGAAAACGCAGAGATTAAGCGGAGAATGGGAGTGCAATCAGACATAATCGACTATATAGAGGAGAAGAAACTATCCTGGTACGGCCACGTCAGAAGAGCAGACAGAGGACGCTGGATAAACAAAATCACAGAATGGAGCCCGATTGGAAGAAAAAAGAGAGGAAGACCCCGAAGGTCATTCAGAGATAAAATCGACGAGGCTATGGAGAAAAGAACCCTGCGAGATGGAGACTGGAATGACAGGGAAAATTGGAGAAAACGGTTGAGTGAAGGAAGACAGTGAAAACTGTGGAAATCCTTAGTAGTAGTAGTACTATCTTTGTTATGTTGATCGGTGTTTTATTTTCTATTAATATATTTAGAATGTCTCCTAGACAAACACTGTCAAACACCTTCGTCAGATCAATGTAGCAAATATCCGCTGGCATGCCAAACTCTATAGCTTTTTCTTTTATTTGTTTTATTATGAATACTGCATCTGTAATAGACCGCCCTCTTGGTCAAGGTAAAACCTTGTTGTTCTTCAGCATTAGTGATTTGCCTTTCCAATTTGTCCTTAATAATACTCGTGAAATGATTCATCGTTGTATTTAAGAGGGTTATTACTCTGTAGTTTTGTGGGCAAGTTTTTGTCCTTTTTTAAATGTGGGTGATATGGGGATTGTGATATGCCATTCCTCTGGTGTTTCTGTGTCGTTTAAGATTTTGTTAAATAGTCGTGACAGTTTACTTGCAAGTTTGCTTCTACCTCTTCGTCATTGATTGTAGCACTTATATCTGCTTCATATTCGTTTATATTTAGTGTTTCTTTAGCATCATATAGCTCTTTAAAATTCTGTTTCCATGTCTCCATAGGTACTCCCTTGGTCTGCACGAACTCGTTAACTGGTTTTTTCCTGTTTTGAAACATTTTCCATACTTTCTTTTGGGCACCATGTAGGTCGTAGTTCATGTCGCTGGTAAATTTAGCCCAATGTTCTCTTTTGATTGATTTTATTTTTGTGTTTACTTTGTTTTTTCTTCTTCTTAAAGTGCCTATTCGTTCCGGATGTTGGCGATCATCACGGCTATCTTTACTTTATTTATTGCAGCGCGGAACAGTTCAGTGGTAGTCGTGTTATACCACTTTCGCAAATTTTGAAGCCAGGAAATGCGTCTTCTTCCCGGTCCTCTCTTACCATTCACTTTCCCTTGGAGAATCAGCTGGAGAAGGCCGTAACGTTCTGGATTTCTCATTACATGTCCTAGATATTCCAACTTTTTAGTTTTGACGGTCATGAGAATTTCACATTCTTTCCCCATTCTACGCAGGACCTCCACATTAGTAACTCTGTCAACCCAGGATATACGTAAGATGCGCCTATAACACCACATCTCGAAAGCTTCGAGCCGATTCATAGATGCAACAGTCAGTGTCCATGCTTCCATTCCGTAGAGCAGAACTGTGAATATGTAGCAGTTCAATAGACGGCATTTTGTTTTTAATGATATGTCTCGACTGTTGAAAATGGTTCTCATTCTAACGAATACTGCTTTTGCTTTTATTATTCGCTGTTTAATTTCTGTTGAGTGGTCCCATTGGCTATTTAAATTGGTGCCTAGATATGTATATTGCTCGACTCTTTCGATATTCTGTTGGTTGATTGTAAGTTGAACATATTCGTTTCTTACTTGAACATATTCTGCGAGAGCTTCTTCTGATTGTGTGCTTTTATATCTCAGGTAGCATAGGTAGGTTTAATTCAGAGAGTTCTTTTACTTCTTGACAAAACCACGGTTTGGTGTGGTTTATCGCCCTCGTGTTAATTTTCCAATTGCTTCTTCTGTTACATGGTTGATGCATTTCCTGATTTTTTGCCAAGTATCTTCTACTCCCCATTCTGGTTGTACCTAGATCTCTTTTAGTTTGCTGGTAATCCTGTTCTCATAAAGGAGTTTTGTACTCTCTGTTGCTAGCGACTCTAACATCAAGTACTTGTGACGGTGTTATCACTCTTCTATAATTATGTGTATAAATGTATAACCTATTTTTGTCCTTTTCCTATTGGTTCGTTCGTTTTCTACTATCTTCCAAGTTTTCTTTGTATTTCTATCTATTTTAGTGCCAGGTCACCTTCTATGTATACTCGGTGTTTCAATACTTTTAACTTCTCTTTAATTTTTTTAAATTCAATGACACATATCATATTTTTTTTGTTATTATCTTCAATTCTTTGTTTATAAAGTTTTGTATTTCAATTTTTGGGTGCTCTTTATCTGATATATCTATTGGTAAGACTTTTATTGTTAAGTTCTTTTTCTTCATTTCTTTCTGGCATACGTGTATAGTGCATTCTATTTTCTTCATTTTTTGTTTTATGATCGCCATTTCCTTTTTTAGATTTTCGTTTTCTTGTATTTCTTTCTTGAAACTCGTTCATTAGCAGTTTATATTCACTATTCTCCTTCCTGATCTCTTGGATTTCCTCCATTATAGTTCACATCATATTTTTAATATCCTTAAGGTTCCTTTTTTTTCTTTTTACTAGTTGTCTTAATAATTCCATTTCATTTTGGTTATTTGTTTCATTTATTTTTGTTTTATCTTATCAGGTGCTCGGTGTATTTTTTTACTTTTGTCGAATATTTCTTCTGATTCATGTTTTTTCTTGTTTTACTTCTTTCTTTTTGAATATTAATCTTCCTTTTAACTTTTTATCGTTTAACTTTTATTTGAAAAGAATAATAAAATACACAAAAAATAGCTTCAAAACAATAATTAGCTAAAAATATCGTCACTTACTTCGTCGGTAACAAGATATCCGGTTAAAATGGGACTAATAATCCCTGGCAAAGTTGCAAATGTATTCGCAATGCCAACAATGATACTGGCATAGTTCGGACTCAGATCCAAGTTATTGACCCTAAAAAATTATTGCTATCATAATTAATACATTATATCCGGAGAAATACTTACGCAAAGCCAGCCATTGCAAAGCCTCCAAAGGCAATCGCTAAGACGAGGCAAAAAGTCGTAGTAACTGTCGAAACCCAATGAACAGAGATGATCATGAATGTGCACTGAAATGAGAAACCAACTCCAAGAAAAATTTTTCTTAATTGGCCAACGGTGAATACGTTTTTAGACTGCACGTAGTCTCCAAGATGGCCTGCAATTTGTACTACAAACGTTACTGCTACATAGGGTAATGCTGATACGAATCCTGAATCACTGAGATTAAATTTAAGAGCATCTAAAACAATATACAATTTGTTTTTAATACATTGTGTACCACTCTTGGTAGATTTCATTTTTAAATTATTTCTGCTCTAAGCGATTACTACCCAATGTAAATTAACTCTTAACTTGGCAACGTATGTTATATTATACATAATATATCAATTTTTTTTATATGACGATCAATAGAATTTGAAACCCAGTTCTTGGCACCTTATAGTTGAGTATACACAACCGTATCAGCCCGAAAGTTCTTAATTCCACGCATTTAGTTCTGACGGAATGGATAAGTCTCGACAAAATGGGTGAGCAAGCGTGTTGTTACAACCAACAAGGGTTAAGGGTTTATATCAGTTTATTGTTTTTTATTATACAGTGCTAATTTTTGGGAAACTTATTTATTATACTGTTTATGTATAAACAAATTTTTGGTGTAGTGTAAATATTTTTTCAGCAAATCGAATCAAAACTTTTTGTATTGTATAGTATACACCGCCCGATATGGCTTATTTTACATTAATTTTTTTTTAGAATAAAATAAGGATAATGGCTCTTTTGCCTCCAGTTGGTGCTGAAAGCGACCCAGAGAGTAGTAGGGATGACGAACAAGAGGTATTAGTAATTTTTTGAAAGAATTCATGGAAGACACAGATGATGTTGAAGAAAATATAACTATCAGTGCAGAAACCTTTATCGACGGTTTATTTCGAAAATTATTTTACAAGGTTAGAACTTATTACATATCTTCGAAGTGAATTTGGCTTACTTTCTATGGATACTGTTAAGAAAGACAGACTACAGGTTTCCTCACTTGAATCTGATAAGGAAATAAAAAAAGATGGGAGAGATTATTTTAACCAAAGAGTAGACAATGATAGTCGCATTGTCATTGTAAAGTGGTACGATAACACATAGCCTCCATTCCAATAGCAACCATACAAAGATTCTCCAAAATGGAAAAACAGGAAAATCCACATTCCATGTCCACAGTTAATAAAACACTATAACAGTCATATGGGTGGTGTGGATTTGGCAGACATGTTGATTGCTCTATATAGAATGCGCTTCAAAACACATAGATAGTGTATGGGCATTTTTTCTCAAATTATAGATATATCCATTAATAATGCTTGGCTACTATATAAACGTGATGCAAGCATTCTACAAGAAGATATAAAACAGTCATTCCTTTAAAACAATAACAATTACAAACATAAGGTAAAAGAAATAATAAATTAGACTTACTCACAATCAATTTAATTTAACTATCAGACGACCGGTTTCGCTTTCTACAATATGCAAAGCATCTTCAGGTCAAGATACAAAGTTAAATAAATGCTGAAAATAATAAACCCATATTAGGGTGTTGTCTAATAAAGGTAAAACAAAGATAGGTGATATAAATTATATAAATTAGAGTAATTATGCCAATATTACATGTCTGTGGTTTTTCAAAATGAATAAAATGTTTAAGCAGACAAGGTAAGACCCACAAATTGGTAAAATAGTCTATTAAACTGTAATGAATTAATAAATAAACAAATAAATAAAACATTACTTACATGCCGGTACTCTATTAATTGATGGTTAAAAGAACATGGTTCAAACTATCTTGTATTGTTGATTGGAGAACTCAAGTCAACTATTGTAATTGTTTAACAGTAAACGGGGAAGTTCTTGAGGAGACAGATTTTATCCAATGAAGTAGAGATAGGTAAATGTAATTGTTTGTTTGATGAAAGTAATGTTCTATACCATTAAGTTCTTTAAAGTTATTTATATTTATTCTGGAGATATATTTATGAAATGTGTGTTATTTATTGAGATTTTTATTTTTGTTTTGGAAGGTGACAGTTGTGAGACAATGGATAAGAATAGATATACAAATTGTGTGGGTGTGCAATTATATCAGCTTGTAATTATCAAATTTCTTTGATAAAGTTATGTTGCAATATGTGGCAAATTGTTGTAAAGTCCAATATATAAAGTTGAAAATTAAAATTGAGACACTTTAAGACACACAGAAAAACACACAGAAAACACTTAAAAAACGGGAGGACGAAACAGACATTAAATTTAAAAAGGGGGGAAGGATTTTGAAAGAACTACATCTCTTACTTGGAGAAGTAAGAGATGTAGTTCTCTCTCTTTTAAAATCCTCCCCCCTTTTTAAATTTAATGTCTGTTTCGTCCCCCGTTTTTTAAGTGTTTTCTGTGTGTTTTTCTGTGTGTCTTAAAGTGTCTCAATTTTAATTTTTAACTTTATATATTGGACTTTACAACAATTTGCCACATATTGCAACATAACTTTACCAAAGAAATTTGATAATTACAAGCTGATATAATTGCACACCCACACAATTTGTACATCTGTTCTTATTCATTGTCTCACAACTGTCACCTTCCAAAACAAAAATAAAAATCTCAATAAATAACACACATTTCATAAATATATCTCCAGAATAAATATAAATAACTTTAAAGAACTTAATGGTATAGAACATTACTTTCATCAAACAAACAATTACATTTACCTATCTCTACTTCATTGGATAAAATCTGTCTCCTTAAAAACTTCCCCGTTTACTGTTAAACAATTACAATAGTTGACTTGAGTTCTCCAATCAACAATACAAGATAGTTTGAACCATGTTCTTTCAACCATCAATTTATAGAGTACCGGCATGTAAGTAATGTTTTATTTATTTGTTTATTTATTAATTCATTACAGTTTAATAGACTATTTTACCAATTTGTGGGTCTTATCTGCTTAAACATTTTATTCATTTTGAAAAACCACAGACATGTAATATTGGCATAATTACTGTAATTTATATAATTTATATCACCTATCTTTGTTTTACCTTTATTAGACAACACCCTAATATGGGTTTATTATTTTCAGCATTTATTTAACTTTGTATCTTGACCTGAAGATGCTTTGCATATTGTAGAAAGCGAAACCGGTCGTCTGATAGTTAAATTAAATTGATTGTGAGTAAGTCTCATTTATTATTTTTTTTACCTTTTGAAATGGACTCACACAAGCAACACATTCATAATTACAAACATCTTACTTGTCCTTCATAATTTAAGATAATATATAGATGTTATATTTTTTTTGTTTTGATATAATATTTGTATGATTCCCAAACAGCAAACATACTGATTTTCAGATTATTAGAGTAAAAATTAACCTTTTGCCAAGTTAAAGGTTAATATGTTTTTATTTACATATACTAACATTTCATAAATTTTGGCAGCTGTGTCAACAGTGTATAAAATCCCCAAATTTCACTAGAACTTGCAACGATCAAAGCCCAAACAGGAGGAGATGTTATAATTGACCATACAGGAATATTTCTACTAGTATCTCCTTTATATCCTTCCAGAGAATTGGTTATATATTTCAGTTCTTCGTTGGAAATTTTTGAGTCTTCCGTAGGGGAATCTTTTATTAACCATAACCAGAATACACACCATAAACAGCCAACGGCACCTAGAAGAAAGTATTATTTATAGGTTTTGTAGTATTTATTTTATTAAGTAAATTAATACTACAATCGTCAGAAAGGAAAATGTCACTGAAACTCTAAAAATTATACGAATAAGCTGAATTACATATACATATACCCCCGGGCATACTAAAGAGTGGAGTCATTACAGAAACAAATTAAACTAAACTAGTAGATAGAAAACTTGTATGTATAACATTCATCGAATCTTCTTTACCAATGGAAGTCATAATCAATAATTGTATTTTTCCGGTGGAACCGTACATGTATCCTGTTATACATTGTCAGAAATGCTTAAGGTAAGGACACTGCTCTACCAGGTATAACACTTTGCCAGGTACGTAAGTCGTCTACAGACAATTCCGAGTCCCAACATCGAAAAGATTATAATACCCATGTTCGTCCGTCTAAAGATCTGGTCTACTGGCAAGAATCAATCCCACCGCAAACCGATAATCTCGGAAATAAGGGCTCGTGCGACAATCGTAGCGAATTACGATTGCCTAATAAAGTCACATTGTTTTGAACCTTTTGACTCTCGGCACTCCAAGAGATATCGTTGCCACTTTTGATTAGAAAGAATACAGCCTTAGAGGCGTTCAGGCATAATCCCACGGATGGTAGCTTCGCACCATTACCCGCTCGAGTAAGTGCGTCAACTAAATGTCCGAACCTGCGATTCCTCTCGTACTAAGCAGGATTACTATCGCAACAACGAGTCATCAGTAGGGTAAAACTAACCTGGTTCACGACGGTCTAAACCCAGCTCACGTCTCATGGCTATGGGTGAACAATCCAACGCGTGGCGAATTCTGCTTCGCAATGATAGGAAGAGCCGACGTCGAAGGATCAAAAAGCGACGTCGTTATGAATGTTTGGCCGCCACAAGCCAGTTATCCCTGTGGTAACTGTCTTTCTGACACATCTTGCTGACAACTCTTTAAGCCAAAAGGATCTATAGGCCGTGCTTTCGCAGTCCCTAAGCATACTGAACATCAGAATCAAGCCAGCTTTTGCCCTTTTGCTTTACGCGAGGTTTCTGTTCTCGATGAGCTGGCTGAGCAGGACACCTGCGTTATTCTTTGACAGATGTACCGTCTCAGTCAAACTCTCCGCCTGGCAGTGTCCTCGAATGGAATCAGGCTAGAGGTAAGTTGACAGTCAAAACGAAGCACACGAACGCTAGGCGGGTATCCGAAAGGCAAGCCTTATTCGAACCACGAAACCGACGAACGGCACAACGCAACGAGACGTCACTCTGTGCCCTGGGCTCAAGAATACCGTGACAGTCGCCGCCTCGTGAGCGAACGACGCACGAGTTTCGCCTTACCGAGTAAGTAAAGAAGAGATGAAACATATTATGACAAAACAGTGTAAAGGAAAAGAGCGTTGTAAAAACTGTGGTGGAAATCAAATTAGTACTGATTGCTTTATAATAACGAAATGCATTGACGTATTGACAAATAATAAATTCTTGTTGTTGGCTAATGATTCTAGCAGTTTTCCTCCACCACCTTCTAGAAATGTTAAGTTACCTTTAGTATGCAGTATCTCTAAACCAAGAGTTGTGAGAATAAATTCCACATCAAATAATAGCACTAAATCTTAACAAAAGACAGAGTACGCCATGATAAGCTAAGAGACATTCTTGAAAGAAAGGACATAGATAATAAAGATCTGCGAATAATTCTCTCAATCTATATTGGAATCAGAAATCTGACACCAAAATAGAAAATAATATATCACAAACAATAGAAATACGTAGAAGAGTACGACAGGGATGCATTTTGTCATCGCTGCTATTTCATGTTTATAGTGAAAGCATCTGCCAAATAATATTCGATATGCAGACGACACTGTACTAGTTGCAGGAACAGTAGAAGAATTACAACGATTACTTACAAATATAAATATTACCTGCAACAATTATGGCATAAGTATCAATATTCAAAAAAAACAAGTATATGGTCTTCAGTAAGAACATGACACAACCAGCACATATTAGTATAAACGGCATTCAGATTGAAAAAGTATCAAGTTACAAATACTTGGGGACTTCAATAAACGAAACTGGAGACCAAAACAATGAAATAAAAAGACGTATCGAAATTGCCAGGGCCACCTTCACAAATATGAGGAAATTCTTCTGCAACAGAGATATAAGCATCCCTTTACGATTAAGAATGCTAAAGGGCTACGTATTTAGCACGCTATTTTACGGTGTAGAGGCCTGGACTCTCAAACAGAACAAAATAAAAAATATTGAAAATTTCGAGATGTGGTGCTACCGTCGAATGCTGACGATAAGTTGGGTTGAAAGAGTCACAAACTTTGAAGTAATGCGAAGGATAGGAAAAGACCCAGAAATTTTATCAACGATCAAACGAAGAAAACTCGAATATTTGGGCCACCTGATGAGAGGACATAAATACGCATTACTTCATAATATAATGCAAGGAAAAATAGAAGGAAAACGGAATCCAGGCCGTAGAAGAATGTCATGGTTGCGTAATTTGAGAGAGTGGTTTGGCTGTACCACTAATGAACTCTTTAGGTCAGCTGTAAACAAGGTCAGGATAGCCTTGATGATTTCAAATCTCTGATAGGAGTGACACAAGAAAAAGAAGATTAAAAAAAACTAGACGACAGCGATAATATTAATAATGAAGGAGTTTAGAAAAATACGGCCAGTTCGTCGATCTTACCAAATTCTTATAGGGATGAGTTGATGATGCTCAAAGAAAAAATAGTTGAAGGCATTTCTAATATAATATTCAGCTTTCTCCCAGATGTTTTAACTTGTAATGACAGTTGACACAATGATCATATTTTAATTTAAAAGCACATTTTTAATTTATTGGAAAATTTATCCACATCTAATGCCTCATAATAGTTCCAAGAATTTAAATTTAATTCAATGGAATAGTCGTTCTACTGTATCTAATGCGCAAACTTTTAAACAATTTCTCTATTCTTTTGCTAACAATATTGCTAATATCATTTTTCGGACCAAGATTTTGAGGCACCCCTTATATTTACAGCCCAAAAACGAATAAATGCTCATTTATTTTGATATTATAATTAAATTTTTTACCAAAAACGTAGAATATGCTCTCCCATCCAAGATGTGTAGCCAGCTGTGCTGACAAAGGTAAACAAATAACTGTCCCTATATAGGTTCCAGAAATAGCTATTGTTATTAATCGACTTCGTTCTAGCTTTGGAGCCCAGTTTGTCCAAATTGTCTGACTGCATGGTATAATAACTCCCTAAAATAAATCGAAATGTGATTATTACATGTAAGTTTTACAGAATATCTGTATTTATTTAATAATATATAATTGTTACAACATTTTACAACATTAGAATGTGAAAACCTTGAATTATTTATGTCTTTCTGTCTGTTCATGAACACAACTACCCTGATATTAGAACAGATAGAATAACAAATGAGAGCTTATAACCCAAAGTTGGTATAAAGGTGAGAAATTTGACCTCGAACTTCTATAGTTCCAAAGTTGCAACTGGAAGTACTGTTTTAATGTCGCCGAAATAGAACAAGCGATATATTATTCGATATTTCGAATTTCGATATATTTGGGAAACACAGTTTGCACACTGAAACCAGTCAAAATGGACTCAGGGTGGCACAGTTCGCAGCAGCAAATAATTACGTAGTTGTCAGTACTAACTTTCAGAGAAAAGATATCCATAAAGGAACATGGAAAATACCAGGAACAAACGAAGCCAATCAAATTGGCCATATACTCATCTCAAAAAGATGGGCAACAGACATAACTAATGTCAGAACGTATCGCGGGGCGAACTCTGACTCAGATCACTATCTTGTAGGGGCAAAATTACGGCAGAAAATAGCGACAGTAGCAAAAGGGAAAAATATTCAAATCAAAAAATGGAATGTCGAAGGATTCAAAAGCGCAAAAAAAAGACATTACAGAAATGCTCTCCAAATAAAACTCAACCGAACTAGAGAGGAAGATACTGCAGAGGAGGAATGGAGACAATTAAAAACAATTATAACGGAGTCAGCAGAGGAAACTGTCGGAAAAGCCAAAGGCAAGCTAGGCTTAACCAACTTCAAAGAAATACAAGAAATAGCAGTGAGATTTATAACGAAAAAAGAATACAAGCGACTAGAATATGCAGAAGAAAGAAAAGAGAGGCTATGAAAAAACAAGTACAAGAAATCGTAAAGCATAACAACAGACGCGAAAGCAGAAAATTCTATAAATGCATAAAAGAAAGCACACAGTCATTTAGATCAAAACTAACGATATGCAAAAACAAGGACGGAGAACTACTAACAGAGAAGCAAAAAATTATAATGAGGTGGAAACAATATTTCGAAGAAAATCTAAATGCAGACAACGAAAATGATCAGAACGAGACAATATATTATACGGTGGAGCTGCACATCGAAAATCCAAGTTATGAAGAAGTAGTTCAGATAATAAATAAACTAAAAAATAATAAAGCACCAGGAACGGACGGAATCTCGGCAGAATTAATTAAAGCATGCAGGATCCGAACTCTGGGAAAGAATCCATTACCTAATAACATTAATATGGTCGAAGGAGCAAATGCCAGAGGAATGGACAGTTGGCGTCATACAGCCAATATATAAAAAGGGAGATAAGAGGAAATGCCAGAATTATAGGCCAATTACATTGCTAAATGTAATATACAAAATTCTTTCTGGTATAATCTACAATAGATTATTAGAATACTCCGAAAATATAATTGGTGATTATCAAAATGGATTCAGAAAAAATAGAGCCACTACAGATAACATATTCATACTAAGAACGATACAAGAAAAAGCTTATGAATACGACATAGACCTATATAATATGTATATAGACTTTAAACAAGCTTTTGATAGTGTGAAAAGAGACAAAATGCTGGAAGACCTTTGTAATCTAGGTATACCTAAGAAATACATCAGCCTCATAAAAATGACATTGCAGGGTTCAAAAGCCGCGGTCAGAGTAGATGGAGAACTGACTCCCTTGTTTAACATCAACATGGGAGTAAGACAGGGAGATGCCCTATCAACCATGCTATTCAACCTAGTTCTTGAGGCAGTCATCAGAAAAACCAATACAACCGGCCATATAAACACCAAATCAGTACAAATTACTGCATATGCAGACGATGTAGCCATCATTAGTAGGAATAAGCCACGACTAATGGAAGTGTTCAAACAAATTGATCCTGAAGCAAGAAAAAGAGGTCTCAAAATAAACGAAGCAAAAACGAAGTATATGACAGTCAAAAGAATAACTGACAATGAAAATAATATCACAATAGACAACTATACTCTCGAACGAGTGGATGCCTTTACATATCTCGGCACAGAAATCAATCAGAATAACTCCGTAAGTAGCGAAATTAATGCACGTATTTCCAGCGGTAATCGCACATACTATGCTAATAAAAGATTGATTACATCGAAATTATTAGACAAAAGAACCAAAATGACTATCTACAGAACACTGATTAGACCCGTAGTAACCTATGGATGTGAAACTTGGGTAATGACGAAAAAAGATGAAGCCCAACTCAGGACATTCGAGAGAAAAATACTGAGGAAAGTATATGGCCCGGTACAAGAGGAAGATGGCACATGGAGAATCAGGAGAAACGACGAGGTTAATGAGTTAAATGAAGTTTATGACATTGTAAGATTTGTGAAAAGTCAAAGACTGTCATGGCTGGGACATGTGCAGAGACAAAACGATGCAAAAACAACAAAGAAAATGTTACAATGGAAGCCCATAGGAAGGCGAAAAAAAGGAAGGCCCAGAACGAGATGGTTGGATGACGTGGAAGACGACCTGAAAACAATGAACATAAGACAATGGAGAAGAAGGGCACAAGAGAGATCTGAATGGAAGAACATAGCCAGACAGGCAAAGACCCATCCAGGGTTATGATGCCAAAAGAAGAAGAAAAAGAAGAAGATATATTATTCGATGCATCTTAGCAAGGCAAGAACAAATATACGCTTCCGATTTTTATATCACTTCTGGTTAAAAAGTTTTAACCAGAAGTTTATTCTTTAAAAAAAACGCGTTAGGATTTATTTTTAGATTTTGGACAGACAATCTAATAAATATGTAAGCTTGTCATAAAGTTTTCTGTTGAAATATCTTATAAATAAGTTATATCATTACAAATTAGTGAAGACACGTGAGTTTTGGGAGCACTGTGTCAAAATTCTAAAAAGTCATAAAAGCTTCATTTTCTTTGAATTTACAGAACAATTAACTTCATATAATTTGCTGGCTATTTGTGCAGTGATGGAACGTTGTGATATAAATATGGAAAAAGTTTTAAATCATCAAACACAAGAAGTAATTTGTAACGTTTTATAATTGTTAACCAAAAATGAAGCAGAAAATGGACAATTGTTCATAGATTTAATGTTCATAGTATAATCCAGGTAAAAATTTGGATAACTGTTTTAAATATTTGACTCTGAAAAATAAAGATATCATTCATTTTGACCCGTTTAATTTTATTCGTGAATTGATTTTATTTATTTTTAACTATTTAAAATTAAACGTCACTTTCTTTTAATGCATCTTCCTCTCTTCAACATACTTTGTTATAGTTTATTTTTATGAACGAGAGAGTAATTAGCATAATTTTAACTGGTACCTCCAACCACTCCATGGGCGTGCTCAAGATTAATTGAAAAATTACTTTGAATAATTGTAAAAAATAAATGAATTATTTCAGTGTTATAAAGTGTTATGTGTATGTAAACAACAGTGACCTCTTTTATCACACACTATATTAGAACTGACTGGCCTACATTAAAAAGGGTTTTAAAAAATTCACATTTTTTTTAATTTTTAAAAATTACAAAAGAGAAAAAGAGTTTTAAAAACCGTCTAAGGTATGTTAAATAGATGAATAAAAATATTAATATAAAACTTACAGCTACTTGTTACAAATCCAAATCAGATTCAGAAGATGAACTTTCAGAATCAAGATTTATAATAACTGGCTCGATCATTTTATCAGTAATATTGTCCAGCTTCCACATTTTTTCCTCTTCTTTAATAGTGTGATTTACTGCCTTTTCCCAGTTTTCAGGTTTTACATTATTTACGGCCTCCAAAAACAACTGTTTAACATCATGAATTTTAAAAGTGGTATTTTTTCTTGAAACTTCACTCTTTATCTGTGCCCATACCAGTTCAATCGGGTTTAATTCACAATGATATGGTGGGGATCTAAGTACTGTCATTCCACGATTTTTGGCAATTTCATCAATTTCGTATTTTTTAATTTTTTCTTTATGAAGGGCACACAACGAATAAAGTTCCTTTCTTATAGATCCGGGATGGTACGTAATATTTTTTTAACTCAGCCAATTCTGCAAGTCTTTTTTTAACCACTTGGTTGTGGGCAGTCCTTCTATAAGTATGGAGTGATAACTTGCATTATCCATTACTATTACACAGTTCTTAGGAAGAAGATCTATCATTTGTTCGAACCATTCTTGAAAGACATCAGCGTTCATGTCTTCATGGTAGTCACCGGTACGAATTGATTCAAAAGTTAATAAACCACCTTCAACAAAACCGTCTGAACTGCCAATGTGTACTATTATCAGCCTGTGTTCCTTTCCTGATGGTGGGTTTAAACCAGTAGATAAGTTATTTACAAAAGCGTGCCTTTGACTTGTAACAGTTTCATCCTGCCAAAATTTATTTGGTGTATGACCCTCGTTGATCCATGTTTCATCAAGATAAAATATTTTTCTTTTTTGGTTTCTCATTTCCTTTATGGTTCTTAGAAAATGTCTTCTCCATATGACAATATCGCTTCTTTCTAATAAAATAGACTTTCTGGGATTCTTTTTCCAGCGGAAGCCTATTTCTTTTAAAAGTTTCCATAACGTACTTCGACTCATTTCTGGGTAATCCTTATCATCTCGAACTGAGACAAGAACTTTATCCAATGTTGGAAATTCTTGTCTAAAGAAGAATTCATGCACTTTCCGTTGAAGTCCTTCTTTAAAATGATATTCTATTTGAAATTTTGGTTTCCCTGGAGCATTACGTGGCATTTGAAAACTAGCACATTTCTCTTCTTTAATAACTCTGTAAATCGTAGATTTCCCAACACCAAGTGTACTGCTAACTAACTCAACGGTCTTATCAACACTTTCACATAAACGTTTGTCTGTAAATGATTTAAAACAATTAAATATTAATGTTTTTTCATTAACTGTTAGAGGACCAATTTTTCGGCGTTTACACGGCACTTCCAAATTTTCCATAACACTAGTATACACAATAAACTGCACCTTGCAACTGAAGTACCTACTTTTAGTGAACTGTTAAGAATTTTGAATACGCCACTTGGACCTTCCTATATACAAAATGGAAAAACCCACTATCACATTTTCTGTGGAATAAGTTTAGAAGGTAATTATCTAGTCAATTACTGTCGTAGATTCCTGGAATTAAAGAATTAAATGTTTGATTGTTGAAACCCTTACTTCGTGGAATGCACTCATTTCAGATAAAATAAAACGTTTTATTTTATCTAAAGAATTAAACTTTATTTTGCAAATAGGCAAAGAATTAAACTTTATTTTGCAAATAGATAAAATAAAACGTTTTATTTTATCTAAAGAATTAAACTTTATTTTGCAAATAGGTAGGTACTTATAAAACTTTTATTGGTTATATATAACCAATAAAATAAACATCTTACATTTCTTGCAAATTCATTAGTACCTGTTAACCTCCATCACTCCGACACTGGCAACCTTATTTAGGGATTAGTAATCCTCACAACTATTGTATTCTATTCTGCTCCAACCTTTATACCTGGTGGTCATACTCAATTTAAAATTGTTTTCCTATATACTTCTGTAAACTTGTTGACAAATATCTGTTTTTCATTGAGTCACCCGTATCAACAGTTTAGGGATTTGTATACATAATTTATTGTTTTATTACTCTCTCATACATAAAAATACACTATAATTGGAAGGTAAAAGTCTATAGCAAACAATAACAAGTAAACAGAAATTGTATCCTCATTTAAAACAATAGTTAATATAATAACAAGCTATTAACAAAGACTGTTCTTACCTCAAATAATCCTTCCAATATCCTCACAACCAACAGCAGATAAACATTTAAATATGCAGCTACTGGTGTAAGGATGGTCAAAATAGATGCCATGCCGATTCCTACAGCAAAAACAATTTTTCCTCCGAATCGGATACCCAAGTATGCTCCAATAAATTGAGTAAATATATAACCATAAAAAAATGAACTCAAGAGATAACCCTGGATTTTTGTATCCCAGTCAAAATCTCGTGTCTAAAAAAAATTAAATAAATTTTAAATGTACATAAATTGAGTTTAAAAAAGGACTATGTTAATGGTATATTATAAAAGAAAAATAAAGTTGTTCATCAGGATAACATTTAGTTCTGATCCACGTAAGATATAGGCACATCCAGAGCTTCAGTGGCATCATCTGTATTCTTCCTCACTTTCTTCATCTTCATTGGGGTTTACTTGAGGTTGAGCCAACGTCTTTATAAGTAAATTCTTGGTAACCATTGTCGTCAGCTTCAATCCATTCTGTAATTACATAATTGATGGATTCGACCGTTACTTGATGGAAATTCATTTTATGTAACAATAAAACACTGAAAACTTTGTTTTCAAACTTCCACAAAATTTATTTTAAATTCTTATCACTACAGCTGTTTCGGCTGATTGCCTTTCTCAAGTGATCTGTTTTTGGTATGGGTTTACACTTTATAGTCTCTAATGGAATAGGTTGAGGAGGGGAGAACTGTTTGTCTTAAGCTGGTCATTCAGAAATATATCTGTGTTTTTTAATTTGTTGATTTCCATAGATTCTAACAAAGATAGCTTAAGGCCTTTATTTTGAATGTGAAGTATTTTAAATTCGTCATTAAAAGAATGATTATGATCTAGAAGGTGAAGTGCGTATGTAGAATCTGTTTTTCTATTATTGAAAGCCCTTTTATGTTCTGCTATTCGTTTATTAAAATTTCTACCTGTTTGACCAATGTAAGTTTTTGGGCAGTCGCCACATTTAAGTTTGTACACACCACTGTGTAAGTGTTTTTTATGTTGGCTCTTGTTGTTTTTAATATATTTGCCTAGGTTGTTATTTGTTCTGAAAGCTGGTGTTATTCCTTTCTTTTTTATGTGTTTGGCTATTTTTGTTGATATTTTGCCTGTATATGTAATTTCCAGTAATTGTAATAGTATTTCCACCACCAGAGAAAAAACCCAGTACCTTCTGCTCGATTACATATACAGGCAAAATATCAACAAAAATAGCCAAACACATAAAAAAGAAAGGAATAACACCAGCTTTCAGAACAAATAACAACCTAGGCAAATATATTAAAAACAACAAGAGCCAACATAAAAAACACTTACACAGTGGTGTGTACAAACTTAAATGTGGCGACTGCCCAAAAACTTACATTGGTCAAACAGGTAGAAATTTTAATAAATGAATAGCAGAACATAAAAGGGCTTTCAATAATAGAAAAACAGATTCTACATACGCACTTCACCTTCTAGATCATAATCATTCTTTTAATGACGAATTTAAAATTCTCCACATTCAAAATAAAGGCCTTAAGCTATCTTTGTTAGAATCTATGGAAATCAACAAATTAAAAAACACAGATATAATTCTGAATGACCAGCTTAAGACAAACAGTTCTCCCCTCCTCAACCTATTCCATTAGAGACTATAAAGTGTAAACCCATACCAAAAACAGATCACTTGAGAAAGGCAATCAGCCGAAACAGCTGTAGTGATAAGAATTTAAAATAAATTTTGTGGAAGTTTGAAAACAAAGTTTTCAGTGTTTTATTGTTCTGTAATTACACTTTCTTCTTCGTTTTCACATCCTGGAAGTTGTTGTACGACTTTAAAAATGGAGCTTCTCATTCTAAATTGTAAATCTGGCCACAACTTCTGCCATAATTTTCTAATTAAAGTCTCAGGGCAGTTGTCCCAAGCCTCAGTTAGATAGATTGCAATAATGGGGTAACATTTGGTGGTTGGAAAACAGCTTTAGTTTCAACACATATAAGTTCCTTTACTTTAGGGTGTGATGTAGCATTGTCTAAGAACTAAGAAAAGTAGGGCTTTATTGGGAAGCCCCACTTTTTTATTAAATTTCGAAACGAATGGAACAAATTGTGTTTCAAAACATTCCTTGAAAAGTGCACTGTTCATCCATGCTTTTCTTTGAGCCCTATAATAAACAGGCAAAGCGTTATTGTTAACGTCTTTCAAAGCTCATGACGTTTTAGATTTGCCAATGACAATGACCATTAACGGTATTTTGTTGGTTGCTGCAGCATTACAACAGACCATAACAGTCAAACGTTGCTTATTCATTTTAAAGCCAGGTGCACAAGCTTCTTTTGAGGCAAGACCAGTTTCATCTGCATTATAAGTTTGTATACTTACAATTTTTACTCTGTAATTGTAAGTTGACGCACAGCATGCCCGTTTTTCCAGCGACTTAACCAACCATTACTTGCTGTAAAAGAAGGATCGCCATTCCTAAGCTCATTAAGTTCCAATGCTTTTTCTTGAATCAAAGGACCACTAATGGGGAATCCCTTTTGCCTTTTCTGAATAAACCACAGGAAAACTACTTCATCAAGGAAATCGTGAGCTGGCACAAAAGAATTATGTCGTTTTTCTAATATTTTTTTACTTTAGTGCTTGAAAACTTTTCAATTTTTGCTCTGATGTTAATTTTAAATTTTAATAATTTCTAATCATAAAACAAGACGGTTAATCTATAAATGGAACTTTTTAGAAAGGTAAATGTAGAGATATTTCTGTTGAGCAGATCTCTTTTTTTTAACTCTATTAGAAGCCCGATGTTTCAGATAGCTTTCAGCCACCGACCGAGGGCAACGAATTTTAAAGAATTTGGCTTTAAAATTCGTTGGCCTAATAAGGATTAAATTGAAAGAAGCAGGGTGTTCAGTATCGGTGGCCACTGTACACACTGTACAAGAAATGATTTAATCAAAAATTAATTTTCTTGTGAAGTACTCACCACAATAGTAGTACCATTTGCCAATGTTACATTGTAATACTGAGTCATAGCTACAATAGCAACGCTGAGGTTAACTCGTAGACAGTAAGTATTGATAAATCCGAGAAATAGCATAAACGTCACGACGTATCTTCTTGCCCTCCAAAACTCCCATATTGGAGGGGATTTGTATTCACTAAAAAAATTAAATTGATTAAAACATGTGATATGTAAAATATGATATGCAGATGACTAATAACTAATGGATCAGTATATTAAAAAAAGCTGAGGAAGCTTACACACTTAATTTTTACTTATACAGTAGCGTTTTATATTTAATATCTATATAATAGTATAATTTCTGTTACATTGTCAGGTACAAAATTATTCCGGTTAAAACTAGGAAACGAGGACGTTTAAAATAATCAATAGGTAAAAAATTTCCAGTTACCCAATTTAAAAGTAAATATTTCAAGATGTTTTTTTGTCGGTTCGTTGCTAAAAACGAGGTCAAGAGGGGTATTTTGTTTGTTTAGGTTCGTAGACCACAAACTGGCTGCGAGACGTGAAGGGAAATTATTTGGCGTTGAATTTGTAAAATGTAACGCAGATAAGAGTCAAGCAAGAGATTTCAGACTAGAAAGATGTTTGGGCGATTTTGAATCAGGTGTCGATTCATTTTTTTTCTGTGATATGTCTTAAGACCGATGAAAGGTTGGATAATATTTTTTTGCAATAATTCAGTTTAGAACAGAGTATCAACCATAAGATTTGTGCAGTACACCGGAACTGATGAAGTTTTGAAAATGATTATATATGATGTCCCACCAACTTTGTTGTCGTTTGCCTGATTGGTCCAACCCCATCTACGTCAGATCTTCGTTCCTGAGTATGGAAATGGTTTCCTTTTTGTTAAAGTTGAGAGTTTTGTCCTTGCAGCTCCAATCCCAGAGATAGTAGCAAGTTTTTCAAAGTAAAGTGGCAAAGTTTGTGAATTAAGGTAACAATTCACATATTAATTTTTCCAAATTAAATAGACATTATTTTTGATAATTGATAATTGCTTTCATTAAAATAAAAGAATTTGTAATATTTAAAGTTTTATATTGTGTTAGAGGCGTGGCCAACAAAATGTCATAATTTATTCTGTCTTACAATGTTATGTTGACATATGACATTTTGGCTTAAATCTGCTGTTGTTGTAAAACAATTTTAATTTGATTATTATATAGAAAAGATATTTCATATACAAGGTTAAATTTTAAGATATTTTCATAAACAAGGATATATTTAATTTTTAATAATCTAATTTGGCCATATTAATAAATAACCTAGGAACCATTTTGAAAATTTTTGTAGCAATCTCCTTTGTAAACAGATAAGCACGTAAGTTTTTGTTAATTTTGTTATTATGTTATTTGGTATGCTTCTTGTGCAATCTGTATTTTTGATAACTGTTTGTTTGAGACATAAATAAACGTTTGATTTGTTTCTCTGATCCATTTTTTGTTTTTATTTAGAAAAGTCTTCTAACCCTTGTATGTATTCTTGATTTTAGGGAAGAAGAAATTTTCTTTTTTTTTTTCTAGCAGGAAGTTTTCTTCGAAGCGGCGTCCGAATAAAAATAGCTGGAGGTAACCTTGTCTGCCATATCTTGTTTCGTTTTTGTTCCAGGAGATTTATGTAAGTATCCCTTTGTTTCATTGTGTAGTTACCCCAATCCGAGCCCTTTGCCATTTATTTCAACTTTTCCACGACCCAGCTCTCCAACTAACTCCTGAGTGCCCGTACGCACCAGTATCGATTATTTTTTCTACCCCAGTAGTTTCTGCCCCCAATCTTTTACCCCTATGTTCTTACCCTGAGGTGGGAAAAATATATCGTTACAATACTACTAATAAAAATATGAAAAGAATGTTAAAAAACGATGGGAAACGTACTTTAGCAGTTTATTAAATAAAGAATTTGTCAGAAAACCAGTTGAGCTGACAGAGATACTAACAACAATGATCAACAAAATAACAAAGAAGGAAGTTGTTTGGCATTAAGGAGACTTCCCATGCAATTGGAATAAGTAATTATACATATTATTTTAATAAAAGGATTACACTCTTCTTGTTCAGGGGTCGATCAACGACGACATGTTGACAACACAAGGTAAACCTCGGATAGTGTAGGTATAAACATTTAATAAAAACATGAGGAGTAAAATAAAGATGATCTTATAGTTGAATTTTAGCTATTTTGACAAACGATAACAAGCAATCGTAAATCTCTTTTCTATCTAAAGCCAGCAGATACATGGTATCATATGGCTTTCAAATTTTAACTGTAGAAGTTTCTTGAAAAGTTCAATAGATGGCGCCCTATAATTTATGCACCCAAAGAACATGTAGTCCAGATCTCCAACTATGTTACAAACCTCGCAAAGATCGCTCTGGAGTATTTTGATTTTATGCAGATGTGCTAGATAGCATACGTGACCAAACTTCATTCTACTGATAGTGGTTATACTTCTACGGTTTTAATCATATTTGCTGTACTAAGGATTTTTCGTAAATTTGGCTTCTATTTTTGTATATCTAGTTGTATTTGTTAAGCAGTACTCTTATCATAAGTATGTCCACTACTTCAACATTTTTTGTTTCAATAAATTTATAATGTTCTTCTATTTAAAGTTCCCAATTTATATCTTCTCTCATTTGTATACTTTCTTTGACAATGTTATCTGCGACTTCATTGTTTGTTATACCTGCGTGCGATGTGACTCAGTAGAATTTAATATTTTTATTCAGATCTTAAGTTAAGTATAACATGGATAGATGTATTGGAATTCAAACTTTTTAAAACTGAAAGCGAATCGTAAAAATAATTGCATTTTGGTAATCTTCCTATTGTACGTATTCTAACGCTTTTTGTATTGCTATAGCTTCTGCTGTAAAAATAGATGCATGTTTTGTATCTGATTAAGTATTACAAACGCGCAACTTGTGCCGTCAGTATTTTTTGACCCATCTGTATAAACTGCGTCGAAATTTTGATGATTTGCCAAAATTTGGCATGTAACTGTACCTATTATTATATGATGCTAATTCAGAGTAATAAGGAATATTTACATTACATCGAGCAAAGTGGCTGAAATAATCGAATTCTATTTGTGTTGTTTGTTGTGGATCCACATTTCTTAGTCCTTCTCAAATACAAGGAGAGTTTTTTGTTCTCCAAAAAGGTTTAGTTAAATCATATTCGTTTAGCTTGAATATATTGCTAATGATAGGTGATCTTTTCCTTTGTAATTTAAACCATCGTTATTTCAGCTAAAAATGATCGGCAAAACGTTTCTTATAAAATAAAAAAAGTTGAATTACGAGGAGGTGTTCCTGAGATACAATCGGTCAAAGTTGACCGGCATTTGCGACGAAGTTATAACCAATAAGATGATAATCTTTAAATCATTACCTTTTTTTTTCGGAGTTCTTTCTCGATAAAAATTTTCATATTTATAACATATATTATTATAATAAAAACCATCGGTGTTGCCGGTGAAAAATACCAAAAAACGTAAATTGAAGAAAATTCAATTTCAAATATCAAAATCGGTATACGTAAAAAAATGTATCTATTCTCTCGGCTTACAATAAAGCAATTTTCTTCATTTTGTTTTATCCAACGTAACTTGGATAGAGCCATCTAAAAAACGCATTGCCAGTGAATCGTTAGTTTTATTATAAATTAATTAACTTATTTTTACTCCAGTTGTCAGAGACGAAAATGAAACTCTCCATACCTCTAAAAATCATACGAATAAGCTGATTTTTCCTGAGAATATTAATTTTGAGACCCCAAAAAATATGCAAAAACAATACTATTCCTACCCCTAGCTTCCTCCTAAAACCACCTCCTTGTGGTAAAAAACGGATCTGTGCGTCGTAGAAGAAATATTTCAAATAAAAAATGTAGCTCAGACAATTTTGAACAAAAATAACACTTTTTGTGTAAAATAATCCGTTTTCTAAAACCAAAAGTGTCGCTTACAGCGACGTAGCTACGCGTGCAAAATCATTTTTAAATAAAATTTGACTCAACTTGATGGTAAAAATTCGATACCTTTTAATCACAGTGTCCTATCGACAAAAAGGAGGAGAAAGCAGCTTTATTGCGCAATTTTTGCATTTTGCCGCAATTAAAGTAAGTTTCTATAAAATTGTTAAGTTAATAAGCGTTGCGCAGTTTTTGCTATTTTTTACGATTCTCGTGACATCATTAAAATTTATCACTTTTCGGTTAACCTTCTTCTTATGCCCTGTCCAATTAGTGGATGTTGGCGACAATTCTGGCATACTCCTCTCGGTCTTGTGTGGCTCTAAAGAGCGCATGTTTTTCTTCTATCTTCCCTTCCATAATAAGCTTTAAGAACTGGTACTTGGAATTTCGAAATATATGACCCAGATAAACAGTTTTTGACGTGACAACGTCTTAAATTAGGTTGTGGCTCGGAGTCATTCATGAAAAAGTGTAACGCCCGCTCACGTCTGTTACGATGAGTCACCGAACGAGAGAGAGGCCCGCCGGACCGGCGAATGCCTTGCGTCTCTCTCCCACTCAAACATGATCGGTCCGCTGCGAGCGCAGCACCAGAGAATTAGGCGCGTTGAATCGGTGCGTGCTTGTGTCTCTGTCTTTCTCGAGCGTTCTTGGCGTTCAAGACACATTACAGCAGAAACACTTCCTTTCATTTCATATTTCTCCTATCATCGTCCTATCCTCAACAAAATCACTCAAATAGAAATTAGTTAAGTTTAAGTTTACATGTACAATGTTTTAGTAAACAAAATATATTTCTATAGTTAAAATTTGTGCAATTCTTATTTTCATTCAATTCCTTGTTCCTATTGTGCAATTTAATAATATTCATATCAATAAATATTCTACCGAGAAAAAGACGTTGTCACGTAAAATCTTCGCCCGTAAAACCGACTTTACAGGCAACCGATTTTTCTTCTTTTTATTATTGACAGCAATTCTCGTTCTCTGCCCATTCGATTTAATACTTCGACATTTGTTGTGTGATCTGTCCAGGGAATTTTAAGTAGTCTTTTAAATACCCACATTTCAAAGGCCTCCAATCGGTTCAACACATTGGCCTTTATGGTCCAGGTTTCTACATCATATAGCAGTATGGAGTAAATATAACATTTTACAAAGCGACATCGAAGCGTTAAGTTAAGGCTGCTGTTGCTTAGCAAGGTTCTCATATTAGTAAATGCTGTTCCGGCTTGCTCAATCCTGCTACATATCTCTATGTCTGGATGTAGATCTTCAGTTATCCAACTACCGAGATATCTGACCTTTTGGATGTTCTTTTTGTGTAGTCTTATATTTAATTGCATATTTCGTGTTGTGCTAACCAACATTACCTTCGTCTTATCTATATTAACCTTCAAGGCCAGTCGTTCTCCTTTAGTGTTTATTCTATCTATTAGTCGTTGTAGCTCTTCTTGGCTATCAGCTATTATGACTGTATCATCAGCATAGCGAAGATTGCTAATAGTCTGTCCGTTGATTTTGATTCTATCTTCAGTGTCACTTAAGACTCTATCGAAAATCGTTTCAGAGTAAAGATTAAAAAGGTTAATTCCGTTAAAAGTTAAAATGTGAGGCATTTCAATTATGTCTAAAAAACGCTGAATTTAAACTTTCACATTACAAACGATTGCACGTCACGGAAAATACTTTCACAAAGACGGCATTGAGAGAAGTTTGTAGCTGAAATAATTTAGTTTATAAAAACGTACTTATGTAATCGAAAACAAAGGTTTAATGTTTTAGATCGTTTTTAATGTCAAAGTTTAAATTCATCGTTTTTTAGTAATATTTCAAATGTCCCACATTTGTTGCTAAAAATCAAAACCTAAATTTTATGCTCGAAGGTTTTGACGATTGAGCTATACTAATGAAAATTTTATAGTGGCTGGTTAATGGAAAAGTGATGAATTCTAATGATCTTATGAGAATAGTAAAAAATGGCAAAAGTCACGCAACGTTTATTTATTTAACAATTTTATAGACACTGACTCTTACTGCGACAAAACGCAAAAATTGCATGGGAAATCGGGACTCTTTACCTAAAACGTTTTTTTTTTGGGGTTTGTTGATAGGGCACTTTGATCAAAAGATATCGAATTTTGATATCGAAATTGATACAAATTTTACTTAAAATTGATTTTGCGCGCGTGGCTGCGTAGCTTTAAGCGATATTTTTGAGAGAACTGTTTATTTTACACAAAAAGTGATAATAAACATTTTTGTTAAAAACAGTGTCGGCTTTACTTTTTATTTAAAATATTTTTTCTACGACTTACAGATTCTTGGAAATCGATTTTTTTCGTTTTTTTTTTCAACGAAGGGGCGTGGTTTTAGGAAAAGCCGATAGAAATAGTAAACTTTTGTGTATATTTTTGGCGTCTCAAAATAAACATTCTCAGAAAAATTCAGCTTTTTAAATGTTTAGTGACATTTTCGTCTCTGACGACTGGAGTATAAATACCTAAACTAATTTATTTATAACAAAATTAAAGCTTCCCCGGCATTTGGTAATGCGTTTTTGATGGCTCTTTTAAAGTTGCGTTAAATTAAAAAAAAATGAAGAAAATTGCTTCATTGGACGCTGAGAAAATGTTTTACGTATAATTTTTTGGTATTTTTCACGCGCAATACCTTGAAGATGAGAAAATATAAGAAACTTCGTGCCGAGTATTTTCCAATGTCGGTTTTTGAATTGAATTTAAGATAATAGTTACTAAGATTTTCTATTTGTTTATAAGCCAAAAAATTGTTTATAATTTTAAAACATTCTTGAGACCATCCAAATAATCCGATTTAAATTAAATAAAGTACATTATAATTGGTTTCAAATGAGTGTAGAGTAATAAATCATGAAGTGTCATAAAATTTGCCTGAATTTCGGTGTCGTCATGGGCGTAGGCAAATGGACGGATGTCAACTTCGTCGTCAAAAATTGATGTACCTCAAAATATCATATTTTGGATATTTTGTGATAACCAATTTTATTTAATTTTTCGATTAACTTATTCTTCAAACTCGTATTCCATTATATGGCCATTAAAGCTAATTACATTTTTATTTATAAAAACAAATTCACTTCCTTACTGAACGAATAAAAGCATTAGAAGAAACTGATAAGGGTATGACGCACCTCCTAATATTACTAAGAACTAAAATAAATCAACATGAAGACTAATAACGCGTAATGAGGTTTTACTTACACTTTCATTATAATCCCTCTTTTATTTTATTATTATCATTCGACATTCGACATTCGAGTTAGTAATTGTTACTACACCAATTAAACGTACAGTAATATTGTGATATAGAAATAGTGAAAAAGTTATAAAATGGCGACATTTACTCCAAAGAAAAGAGGTGTAAAAAATTCTCCGCTATCTGTTAGTGAAAAAGTTATAATTTTAAATGTATATGATTGCATAAAACACGATCACCCTAGTTTGTCTGTGCAAGAAAGTGTTGAGCGATGTGCCCGAATGACTGGAATTGGACAGTCCACGATTTTTAAATTATTGCGAGAAAGAAAGATATCAGGCCAGTTAAGTCCATGCAAGAGAAAATCAGGAAGACCAATAAAAATCTTAGGTGAAGACACCAAACGTGACATTCGAAGAAAAGTTCATTCGTTTTATTTTAAAAAGGAAATACCCACCCTTGACAAAATACTAATGGAGATAAGCCAAGATAACGATATTCCTTTGATATCCAGAAAACTTTTATGGAAAACTTTAAAAAGTATGAATTTTCCCTGGGAAAAGCACAATCGAAAGGCACTATTACTGGAAAGTGATGAAATCATTTGCTGGAGACGAAAATATTTGAGAACTATAAAACAGTACCGCAGAGAGCACAAGAAAATTTTTTATCTTGATGAGACGTGGATAAACGAAGGTTATATAGTCCAAAAAATGTGGCAAGATAAAAATGTAACAAGTGCTCGCCAAGCTTTCATAGAAGGCCTTTCGACGGGTATTAAAGTGCCTTCGGGAAAAGGGAAGAGGCTTATAATTGCTCACATTGGAAGCGAAGAAGGATTTTTAAAAGAAGGTTTGTTAAGCTTTGAGTCGTGTCGGACGGGAGATTATCATGAGGACATGAATTCGGATGTCTTCGAAGACTACTTCGGGGAAATGTTAAAATTTCTTCCAGCTGATTCGGTCGTGGTTATGGATAATGCAAGCTACCATTCAAGGCGCATAGAGAAGGTACCAACTTCAGCTTGGAGAAAGCAAGAAATTATTAACTGGCTGTCAAATAAAGGTATTCAGTTTGAGACGAATTCAATAAAGAAGGAACTACTAGCCGTAGTAAAACAACATAAATCTCGCTTCATAAAATATGCCGTAGAAGATGTAGCAGAAAAGTATAAAGTAACTGTGCTACGCCTACCGCCATATCATTGCGAATTAAATCCCATAGAACTTATATGGGCACAAGTTAAAGGATATGTTGCAAGGCACAATACCACATTTAAAATGAAAGATATCAAGGTATTGTTTGATCAAGCCATTATGGAAATCACATCAGAAAACTGGCAAAAAGCAATCCAGCATGTTTTAAAAGAGGAAGATAAAATGTGGGAACTGGACAACTTGCTCGATCAGGTGGTTGACCCTATAATTATAACACCAGGGGATGATGACAGTTCTTCGGATGAAGACTATAGTGATGTAGAATTGTAATAACGTATCCAGTAAAGTTTTTGTAGTTTTTGTGAATAAATTGATTTAAACTCCCCACAAGTGTTTCAATATGTAAAGTTCATTCGTGTGTGTTTGTGAGTATTTCCCGATTTCGGTTCGTATATATTTTATTGTTACATTTTATATTTTTTTAATAACACTGTTCTGCTGTATTACATTTTTATTTCCTTTAATATGATTTTTAAGAATGCATATTCTTTTGTCAATTAACCCACTAGCGCGCCTCTGGCTCAGTGTTTATCTGTCGATAACAATGGACTAATCCCTTAAAACAGGGTGATACCTACCTGCTCTTTATGAAACGACAGAATTTTGCAATGCGGACGGAATTTATTGACGGATTATTGACGGATTACCCTGTAGCGCTTTTGAATACTTCATGAGATTTTATTACTCTACACTCATTAGAAATAGATTATAGATAGATTAGGTACGTTTTTTATGAGCAAAAAAATTGGCAAACTTGTTATGGTCTAGATTTTAAAAAAATTTAGATTGCAAATTATTATAAAAAATATATTAAATCGATTTAAACGAAATTTGGGGAGATGTTTTATTATGATATAGAGATTTTCTAAACGAATTATGAAGGTCCTAAGTGCAATTTAAGTGGTTAAAAAACATTGAATAAGAAAAGGCTTGTTACCCCCTCTTTTTTTGTATATATTGCTATTTTGCAGCAAGGTTATTAAATTAAAATATTTTTTACCAGCCGTATCTTATAGAAAATTCAATAGTCGCTATTTTATTTTATTACAACTTTGCAGTAAAATAAACTGTTTTAAAATTATAAACAATGAAAGCAGAAAAAAATCGAAGTTTTTAACAATTTTTAAATAATTTGAGACGGAGGATAAGACAATTAATATTTTTGTAGTTATTACCTAACTATTTCTGCAAAAATCCGAATGCCACCTTTCACATCCAAATTTAGTCGTTTTTTCACAGATGCGTTATGGTCTATATGAGAACATGTGGATATAGTGGGCAATGACAATTCAAGCAATTTAGATGTAGAAAATGGAAAAATCAAGAGTGTCACACCTGCAATAATTAGGAGGTAATTTTCAATAAGAGGATGAAAACCTGACATAACCTAGCAATGTGCCTGGCTAATAAGGATGAAAAAAAGCAAATATTAACGAAAAGGAAGATCCTTAGAAAAATTATAGACAAAAACAATTCCAAGATGTAGAGTTAATTAAAACCCAGATAAATAGAGAAGATATAGTCCGACATATAAAGGGTCAAAAATTGAAATGGATCAAGCATGTACTAAGACGAGAAGAAAATAAATTAATAAACTATTAAAGTGGAAACCTATTAATGCAAGACCTAGAGGAAGACCAAAGTACAGATGGGAATATCAGGTCCCAGAAAATATCAATAGAATGAAGATATCTTACTTCTTCTTCTTCAGGTACTATCTCCGCTACGGAGGTTGGCAATCATCATAGCTATTTTAATTTTTGAGGCAGTAGCTCTAAAAAGTTGTTTTGAGCTGCATCCAAACCATTCTTTCAGGTTCTTGAGCCATGAAATTCGTCTTCTTCCGATGCTTCTTCTGTTATCTATCTTTCCTTGCATTATGAGTCGCAGGATGCCATACTTCTCGCCCCGCATCACATGTCCGAGATACTGTAGCTTTCTTTAATTGAAAGTTCAAGTTCCTTCTCTTTACCTATTCTTTTCAGTACTTCATTGTTCGTAACTCTGTCTACCTAGGAAACCCTCATAATTCTTCTATAGGTCCATATTTCAAAGGCGTTAAATCGTCTTATTGTGTCTAGATTTAACGTCCATGATTCCACTCCATAGTATAGTACACTGTATACATAACATTTTGTTAGAACTTTAAGAGCTAATGTTAAATCTTTGCCACATAGGACCTTTTTCATTTTCATAAAATTAGAACGTGCTTTTTCGATTCTGACTTTGATTTCTGCAGTGTAGTCATTATTTTCTGTTATAAGTGTTCCTAGGTAAGTGTACTTTTTTACTCTTTCGATCTGCTGGCCTTCTATTGTCAAGATTTCGTTAGTATTATGGTTGTTTTTACAAATTTTCATAAACTTCGTCTTTTTGTTATTGAGCGAGAGTCCGTACTCCCTACTACACATTACTATTTTACTTATGAGTCTTTTCAGGTCTTGTAAACTATCGGCTATTATTACTGTATCATCTGCATATCTGATGTTGTTAACTAAGACTCCATTTACTCTTATGCCGACTGTTTCATGTTCCAGAGTTTCTCGAATTACCTCTTCAGAGTAAGCGTTAAATAATAGAGGTGATAGTATGCAGCCTTGCCTGACTCCTCTCTTTATTTCCATTTCTTCAGATGTCTCTTTTTCAATTTGCACTATTGCTCGCTGATTGTAATAAAGGTTTGTTATTAGCCTTAAATCTCTTTCATCTAGGTTTTTATTTTTTAGAATTTCTATGAATTGGTCATGTTTTACATTATCAAACGCTTTATTGTAGTCTATAAAACAGACGTACAGAGGACGGTTAACATCCAAACATCTCTGCGTCAGCACGTTGAAGGAGAATAGTGCCTCTCTGGTACCCATACCATTGCGGCACCCATATTGTGTGTCACTAATGTCCAGCTCCAGTTAAGTGTGAATTCTGGCGTGGATAATTTTCAACAGAATTTTCAAGGTATGTGACATTAAGCTTATGGTTCGATAGTCACTGCACTCTTTGGCATTCACTTTCTTTGGCAAACACACAAATGCTGATGTCAACATTTCTCTAGGGATGATTCCCGATAGCGTTGAACAGTTCTACTATTATGTCTAGATTTTTCTCGTTCACCAACTTTAATAGCTCGCTTGGTAATTCATCTGGACCAGCAGATTTATTGGTTTTCATTGAGTTAATGATATCTTACTGGAAGACACAAAAATAGAAAATAGAAAGAAATGGAGCTTACACATCTTTCCTGTCTTGCTGTATGGAGTGGAAGCGTGGACTCTAACTGAGGCTATCCTTAGGCAGCCTTTAAGATGTGGGTATACAGACGACTACTGAAAATAAGCTGGGTCAACAGAATTAGAAATGAGGAGGTCCTTAGACGGCTGAACCAAACAACACAACTGGTCAATATAATAAAGAAACGTAAGCTGGAATACTTCGGTCACATTATGAGACACTTTGAAAAATATGATCTTTGACATCTGATCATTCAGAGAAAGATCCAAGGTAATCGTGGGTCTGGTAGAAGAAGAACATCATGGCTGAAAAATCTAAGGCAATGGTATGGAAAATCAACTACATCGTTATTTAGAGCTGCTGTCAATAAAGTCACGATAACGAATATGGTAGCCAACATGATATCCAACGATCGATAACGGTCATGGAACTAGAAGAAGAAGAAGGAGCTTACACGCTAGTCGAATGAAATCACATAACACACTGTGAAGGGAGACCGCAGAGAACAAGAAAACAAAGAAAAAACGGATTGATCCCTTGTGAGAAATGGACGGCTCATACTCCTGCCCAGGAGTGACAGGCTTGTATAATTCTACTTCTTCTTCAAGTGCCATCTCCGCGGCGGAGGTCGGCAATCATCATAGCTATTCGGACTTTTGAGACGGCTGCTCTGAAAAGTTCATTTGATGTACATCCGTACCACTCTCTCAGGTTGCGCAGCCATGACATTCTACGCCTCCCTATGCTTCTCTTTCCTTGGATATTTCCCTGCATAATCAGTTGGAGCAAGATGTATTTCTCTCCACGTGTAATATGTCCGAGATATTCTAATTTTCTTGTTTTTATTGAATTTAAAATTTCCATTTCTTTGTTCATCCTTCCCAGAACCTCTTTGTTTGTGACGTGTTCTGTCCATGATATTTTCAGAATTCTTCTGTATACCCACAGCTCAAATGATTCCAGTTTTTTAATATTCTACTAGATACGTATATTCGCTATTTTTTTTAATTTTTGAATTACAGAACCAATTTCATTTAATATACTTGTATATTTTACAACACTTACCATTTAATAGACTGAACTAACATGGCGCACTTGTTTTTAAATTAAGTAATATTTACTGTAAAGATTATGTGAAACTGTTTATTTTTGAAATAATTTCTTCCAAGGTTTAGCCGTTATATCCTTAACGCAAACGAGTAATCACAAAACTTCCCGATTTTGTTTCTATCCGTGCACTCATTTTTTCATTTTGTTGGATTTCGTTAATCCTTTAGTAAATATAATAACATTACATCTCTCACTTCCGTCTCTAATCAAAATTAGATATAATTCTAGCAAAAAAAAATCACAATAGTAAATAATTATATGGTGATTAGAAATAAACTACCTGTAATATTCGCTATTTGTGGGCATTTTAGATGTTTCGTCCTTGTCGTTAGAGTTAAAAACCATATTAAATTGTTTAGCCTACTATTTTTCTCGAGATTTTAGTCTCGTCAGTATCATTTTAATTAATATCGCTAGACTCGCATAGTAGATGTCCACTTGAATTTCTGAAAAATAAGATTACAAAATTTATAAGTATTGTATTGATTAAAAGCACATAAAAATAATATTTTTCAGGGATTCCTACAAATATGAAAAAATGCTTTAGCATAACATATTTTATTTTTAAAATCTCTATTTTTTTTTAATTTAAATCTATATCCATTCCTTTTTCCTTTTTAAATAATAAGTAAGAATGCACACGGTGTTTACAACATTATTTATAATTATTGACATATTTTGTTTATTTAAAATGTTTATTTACGTAGCACAAAAAATAGTCCACAATTATTGTTCTGAAGCTATTTTCTTGTGGCATTTTAAATTAATTACTATTTAAATGGGAATAAGCCACAATTAAAGGTTAAAATACGTTTATTGACGTTTCAATTTCCACTTCGGAAATCGTTCTCAAAATACAAACATTAGTAAATTCCCATTTAAATAGTAATTAAGAGTCCACATTTTTTGTAATAGTTTGATTTATTCTCTTTTTTACTAAACAAATTACAATTAATTTAAAATTTGAACATAACATATTATTATCAGTCTTCAAGAACTATCTTAAACAAAAATAAATCATTAGTTCACCAAGACTTATAAAAAAATATAAGAGATGGCAAAAAACATAATAAAATTAAAAAGAAAAAGAGGTTAGTCTTTGTATGTGGGTATATTTTATTTTATAAAAACCCTTAAAAGGGCAACATTAAAAGCACGAACGTTTTCGGAACAACTGTTCCATCATCAGGTTAAAATACCTAAAATAAGTATAAACCATTTAATTACAGCAAACGTGGTTTAAAATTTTGACTAAGGTTAAAAAAACAAAATGGTTATACTTACAGGTTACCATGCCTGAGCCACCAAAATATTTGGGTAAAAACCCTTTAAAATGCAATGTGTTACCAAAGATTGTACATGATGTTAATAATATTATATGATGTTTAATATTTTAATTAAATTTTACTTCAGGTAACATACACCCATGCTTAAGTGAGTTCCAGTGTCCGGAGAGTAAACCTCTTCAAACGGACTTCGGCTGGTAACTGATTGATAAGAAGATACCCATGAACGGTGTCAAAAACAAAATGTCAATGTACCATGAAACAATATTAGTCAAACATAGTATTACTACAGCCAAAAGATTAAAAAACTTTGATGATGTTAAAATGATAACAGCAATCCAGGTGTTGGGATTTAAAAAATTTTTCTATAATTATTTAATATTGGATATAAAAGATGTAAATTACTGGTGTTGTTGAAGGTAATGTTTAAGAGAATGACGTGTGCATTAGGCAGCTTATGTTACTCTTTATCGTATGGAGTGTGGTCTCGATACGATAAAGAGTTACATAAGCTGCCTAATGCACACGTCATTCTCTTAAACATGACCTTCAACAACACCAGTAATTTACATCTTTTATATCCAATATTAAATAATTATAGAAAATTTTTTTAAATCCCAACACCTGGATTGCTGTTATCATTTTAACATCATCAAAGTTTTTTAATCTTTTGGCTGTAGTAATACTATGTTTAACTAATATTGTTTCATGGTACATTGACATTTTGTTTTTGACACCGTTCATGGGTATCTTCTTATCAATCAGTTACCAGCCGAAGTCCGTTTGAAGAGGTTTACTCTCCGGACACTGGAACTCACTTAAGCATGGGTGTATGTTACCTGAAGTAAAATTTAATTAAAATATTAAACATCATATAATATTATTAACATCATGTACAATCTTTGGTAACACATTGCATTTTAAAGGGTTTTTACCCAAATATTTTGGTGGCTCAGGCATGGTAACCTGTAAGTATAACCATTTTGTTTTTTTAACCTTAGTCAAAATTTTAAACCACGTTTGCTGTAATTAAATGGTTTATACTTATTTTAGGTATTTTAACCTGATGATGGAACAGTTGTTCCGAAAACGTTCGTGCTTTTAATGTTGCCCTTTTAAGGGTTTTTATAAAATAAAATATACCCACATACAAAGACTAACCTCTTTTTGTTATACGTGGTATACAGCCAGCTGCAGGAATTATTTTCCTTGTGGATTTTATAATAAAATTAAGCCGGAATATTGTTACAGTCATTGCAGATTGGATTTACATGTTCCAAACAAAGATTCTTTCTACAAATCGAACAAAAATATTTTGTTTTTCGATTCTTTTTCCATCCACAGTCACCACAGCTCCCAATTTGCTCCCGAAGTTCTCTGAACTAGCACGACATCTTCATCCAAATGACAGATCTCCTTTAGTCGAATTCTTATTATCTTGGGTATATAGACATTTTGGCTTCGATTCTTCTGGTGGTTGTACATACGGCTAAATGTTAAATTTGTCAAAACTTCGCGTCGTGTCTTTCTTCTTCTTTAATGCCATCTCAGCGGCGGAGGTCGGCAATCATCACAGCTATTCGGACTTTTGAGACGGCTGTTCTGAAAAGTTCATTTGATGTACATCCGTACCACTCTCTCAGGTTGCGCAGCCATGACATTCGTGTGGTGTCGTGTCGTGTCTTTATGAAATTTGAAATGTTACAATTGTCATTAACAAAGTATTGCTGTAGCATTTAAAAGGCTGTACAAAACAACCATAGGCCATCTTCTACTGCCACATCACATTGTGCGCATAATTCATCGACGGTATCAACACCGCTTTTTGTGCTGTTATATGCTGATATGATTTCCGGTTTTCCAGTTACACGATTAACGTCGTCCCCATGGTGCATAGTGGAATATAACAAAACGTTTTTGTTTTTTTTTATATGACACAAGTGTTCCTCTTGAACCAAACCCAAATCTATTAGAGTCAATAGGTTGTCCTTGATTTTTAAAGAAACATGCAGGAATTTACCTTTATTGTTCTCAAGAGAGTTAAACGATTTTCCTTAAAGCTTATACCAAGATCAACGCTGGTGTACCAATTGTCGGTGGTAACATTTCTCTTAGATCCGTAGAGATGTTGACAGGCCCGTTCCGCCACTGCCTTGGTCCTCCTCATCTATCCTTTATCCTTCGTAAGGATGTGGTGACGTTATGGTATTTGACAAATGGTTGCTTTCCATTCTTCTCTCTCCTTGGAGCGGTGTGCTGCCTCAGAGAGAGAGAGTAACCGGTAGAGCACTTTATTTGAACTGACCATCAGAGTGGCGATCTTCCTTGGGTTCTTTTACCATCTACTTTGCCTTCAACCACCAACCTTTCCACGCCTTCCATTCACCTGGTAATACTGTCTTGGTACTAGTGTCTAGATAGTATGGACCACTTACTTGGTTTTCGCCAACGTATACTTCTATGTTACTGGAATAAAATAACTTCGCATCTGACAGTGCAAATATTTTTATACCGTATCTATTGGGTTTGCTTGGTATGTACTGGCAGAACGAGTACCGTCCTCTAAAAGCAACTTTTTGTCTACGGTTACGTATTGCGAATGAGAGAAACATTTTTTCTGATTTTCGTTTCACTTGGTAATAAGATCTCTTATTTGCGCTAGTGTATCCAAACTAACTCTATCATGCCTTGTATTGATATCATCAGTTCGCATGTACCTTAGTAAATTTCTGAATCTCGTGATGGTTATTGTCAGTCGGAAAACCTATATACCAGTGCCATCCGTTTTCCGCAAGTCTGTTGCCTTAAGGTGACTTGCCTTTCTTACAGCTGCAAGATATAAGAGAACTAAAAGGGCACCAATTTCATCAATTTTTGTTAGGTATATATCTCGATCGCGACCGAACTTCTGCTTTTATTTTTGTATTGGTCCCATCAACAATTTGCAACATATTAGTATCAAATAGATTGTTCCAGATATCTAAAATATCGGTTTTCTCTCTGGCACATTATTTTGAACAAGAAAACTGCAGAACAATATTTTCACTTCGAGTTCTCACGTTCTTATGGGCAATACGCTGTAGCATTTGTAAAATTCCTTGATATATATTGAAATTCCGTCGTATTTGCTAAATACCAAAAAATATTTTTAGTGTATTTCAGTGTTTCCTATTCGTATATATATCCGAATTCTTTCAATTTATCTTAGCGTCACCGAGGTCAAAAATAAATTATTTTAGAGTTTGTTTATTATTTCACAGATGTGTATTTTCTCAGCATTCTTTGATCGTTAAACCGCTCGATATTGCGCTTTAAAAAAATATTGCCGTTTAGTGTTTTGTTTATACCAAGATAAGCAAATGAATTTAAAAGATAATTGCTCACTCTCGCTGAGGCGTGGTCAAGAGCGATAGGCTTTAGGGTTTAGTCCGAATTTTCTTCTGATTCGTAAATGTTTTTTTATTGTTTCCTTGTTATGGAAATCTAGAGTTTTGTGGCAGAATAGTAGCAGCTTAATATGTAGATGCAGTCTAAGTGAAACTTTGAAGATAACCACATGTTGCCATTGTGTTCAGTTGTACCTGTTCCAGTTTTCTAAGGAGACGAGTTTTCCAAGGTTTGTGTTTCAGTGCCCCAACTTTCTTTTGTTCGTCTGTCAGAGATTCCTAGCCATTGTTGTTGAGTTTTTAAGAAGTCCAGTTTACAGCTCAAGTGCAATTTAGTGCAATCCAGGTAACTTTTTTTTGTTAAAATTTGAAGTAGAGATAGACATTTTTTTAATAATAATAATTTGCTTTCATAACAAAAGAAATTTATAATAATTAATATTGTACTTTTATTTTGCTTGTCCTATCTCTGCCCCAATAATTTCTGTCCCCAATTTTCAACCACCCATAACAATACCCTATGTGATAGGCCAAATATTTCGTTACAATGCTTAGCCCATTTTGTTTTATTATCTTTGTCCAAAAAATATGGATCAATAGCAAAATCTGTCTCATCATCTAATTCCTTATTTTAAAAATTAATTATTAATTATTAAAAATAATGTTTAAAAGAATTGAGTAAAATTAGAATACCACTATACAAGTGGGCTTTATTGAAACGTCCATGGACACGTTATGGAAGAAAGTTGCAACTATGTAGTTCATTCATTTCATTCATTCATTCATTAAACCATATTTATTTATGTAACATTATAACTGACCAATACCTAACAATCTTATTTATATATATTTTTAAAATCTTCAAAAAGAATTATTATAGCAATATAATTAAATATTTTAATCAAATAATAATAAAACTCGTTTAATAGGTTAATGGTGTTTTAATATAAATAAACAATTTACTTGAGACACATGAACCAAAACAATATCTATGAACCAAAACTTTATCGTGATGACCTTTAAATCAAGAACAAATACTTAAACAACTGTCTTGAACCATATAATTGCCATTTTAACGGAGTAATTTACGTATTTTTACCGAAACTATTGGCAAAAATATTATTGTTTGCTTATTATAATAACTATACATGCAAAAAGTCATTCGGATATGGTGTTTATATTATTACTTATGCTATCCCGATAAAAGACAACTAGAAAATCTTTGAATCCATCGAACACAGATAATATAAGGAGTTTATTTTACTTTTGATAACAAATAAGTTATATTTTTTTTATTGGCTCAATAAACTAAGATTAAAGTCAAAATAAACAATCATAACAATACATATATATATATATATATATATATATATATATATATATATATAGATATATATATATATATATATAAAATAAAGTTTTATTTTGGGGTTGCAGTCATTAATAGGGCAGGAAAGTGAAACTCTTTGTTTTCTAGCTCTTCGCAGAATTCGCAAAATTTATTTGCTTCTTCAGGATATGCGAAAATATGGTATCAGTAAATACAATGAAATTATAATTAAATAGCATTGTATAAAACTAGTATAAAAACTTACAACATGAGGTTAATCCATTAAATTTTCAAATTTACAAAACATTAAAACTTAACTTATTAAAATTATCTAGTTATGTAAGTACAATATTTTAATTTTATTTAATTTTGTACAAATTCATTATGACATTGATTATGTTGTGATGATGATGATGATGTTTGATTTATGTCAGAAAGACACTCGTTTCTGTTTATTATATTTTTTGTTGTTGATAACTAGCTCTTGATTGTTATTATGGTTACGTACAAAGTGGCGCCAAATATGAATATTTAAATTTTTTGAAATTATAGTATTTATAGTCAGAAAATCTAATATTAGAAAAGTATAGTATTAATTTTCGTAAGACAGAATGTAATTATAGATATTGCTTAGTTTATCAATATCAGTTTTTTTATTAACGCATTGATATTTATTTATGCATACCATTTCTAAGAATTCTCTTTTATTTAATTGGTTTTCACGTCTTAATATATTAGTTTCATTGAAATTAAATGAATAATTTTTATTAATTGCATGATCTATTAATGCACATGTATTTTTATTATTTCTAAGGTCACTTTTATGTATAAAGATAAACTAAATCTAAGATGTAGATATTATTTCTAACTATAATACATAATACATAAAGTAAAATTTTGGAAAATAAATATTTATTTTAAATTTCTTAAACAAATTATGCATTTTTATGATCTATGCCAAGAATTATTCCAAATTAAAAAAAAGCATCAATTTTCGTTGATTATAACCAGTGATATTGCGACTTTAGAAAATTTTAAGTTATGAATTCAGTTTTTTAAATAGTAAAATCGCTTTGCTTATAAACTTATCCTTGGCGCATGATGGACGGCTCATTTTCAGAAAAATCACTTTACATTATTTTTGGTCAAAACTTAAGCATTAATTCTTTTAAATTGTGGTTTTTTAATTTTTTAATATTTATAAACAAAGTCCCGGTGAATTAAAAAAAAAACAGGGTTTACTCGGATTCTAAGAGTGGACATTGTATTATTTTTTAAATTCGTGTAAAATGCCATGATTTCGAATAAAAATAAATTAACTTCCTTCATGTTGATACGTCTGATTTATTTTAAATATTTATAAGCTTAAAATATTAACAGTACTTTTGTAAAGCTACTTTACTATATTTAGCACAATTTTTTATTTGTTAAATTATTTAATTTGATAATATAAGCATTTCTCTTCAATTTGGTGCTTTCAGAATCCATGTAGACCAAATAGTTTACTCATAACAACGTTGTAGATTTTAAAGGATTTTTATGCTTTTTCAGTAAAATTGTGTCACTTTTCTATAATATAGTGTACCGGTCTTCACCTTTAGTATTTAAAATTAAATAGCGAAGTTACTTTGTTTATATAATTGTTTATAAGTAAAAAATGACGTTTATGATGTTAGATAACTGTATCAAAGAGTTTCTTGAGAAAATCGTTAATTCTCTGGTCTAATATCTAATATCTCTAACGAAAATCGTTATAAAAACTCGTATTTTAAAACATAATCTAAGGTCTATAATATTTTCAATATTGATGCTTACTTAGTTTATTTTATAACAAAATATTTAACGAACTTACACTAAAACTGTTCAAAACACGTCTACTAAAAATGTAAATAACATTTATAATTTATTAACATACCATAACAAGTAAAAAAAAACTTACCTTTAATGTTTATTTAAGCAAATGAATATCCACAACAACCAAAAACAAAGACAGTGCTGAAGTATATTGTCGTATAGAGATAATGTCAAAGTAGCAGGATATCGTCAGTTGGCTTTCTAAATGTTACCAGTAGCGTATCAATAATGTTATTGTTTGTTTATTTTCTATATTTAAACAAATATTATATTTAGTTACTTTTTGGGAGAATTGGATTACATTCTCTTTTGATAAAATTCATCTTGTGCGTTACTAGACTTGTAGACCACCAACTACAAGATACGAGACCGCTAATAACGGCTTACTTGATTTTTTAGAATACCACAAAACCAAGTCAAAGAAATTTAGGTTATTACTACATTCTGGCACATGCGTGAGTGAGTATTTACACAAAACAGATAAATATAGTTATACTTGATTTGGAAATGCATGACAGCATAGTTTTTGCGGCCGTTAAAGATGACCCTTCAAAGGAGGACAATTTTATTATAAATAAAAATAACTTTTAAATTTTCACAGTTTTGTAAGAAAATTTATAAAAAATACAATAACTATCCTAACAAACTGTAAATAAAGACCAACATAAACTGCAAATGAGCAAGCCGTAAGGCTTTTAGTCAGAATTGTACGCCTCAGTGACGAAGAGCATAAATTTAATATAAGTACCATAGAGAAATAGAAAATGTTAAAAAGCATTATATATCAGAACTTCTGATAGAATCTAAGGTTTGAAACTTCAGAAAATGTATATAAATAGGAAATTATACATACATACTTTTACATAAAAGTGGAAATTTAGTTTTTGAATAGTTCTGTCATTCAGTTAAAGTTATTATCAAGTATTGTAACATTTATTTCTGTTTTTAATAAAAGTGTACATAAAAAAGTTCAAAATTGGTAATAGCGGACCCCCGCGTGGTTTTTAAAAATGGAAGAAGAGACGGAGAAGTGTAGGCAAGAAGAGAGAGAAGAAGAAGAGAAACATAGGCAAGCCAAAAAAGAGGTGAAAGAATCGTAAAAAAGAAAAAAAAATCATAGACAAGAATAGAGAGAAAAGCGTTGACAAGATGAAGAGGAAAAAGAGAGGCGTAGAAAAGTAGAGGTAGAGATCATAAATAGTTTATTTTAAATTCACGAAAATTTTAAGTTATGAATTAGTCAAATTCTAGTAAAATACACAAATTAAAAGAACAACAAAACGATATAAAAACCGATTTAGAAAATAAAATAGGAGCACAATAAAACAATTTGAAAAAGACAAATAGCTGAGTTGTAAATAAGCGTTGGTACCCAAGCTTCTGTATGTAATATTGTTTCAGTAACTAATGTCGAATCTGAACAAACAGCTTCATCAACTTTCATAGTTATATTAGGCACAATTAGAATTACCAAAATTTTAAAACCACCCACATTCCATGGTAAAATGCATGGGAAACTTATCGTTTTTAATTCGAAGCTGCTGATAGAGCAAATGGCTAGACTAAGAATGAAATGGCAGCTTCCTTGATAGTGTCACTTCCAGGACATGCAGCAACCGTCTTGCAATTTCTTCCCCACAATGCACCCAATTATACCTCTCTCGTTCAAGATTTAGGCACAAGATATGGTCAGCAGCATCTAAAGCAGCTTATCCAAAGTCAGCTGACAGTTCGACGTTAAAAACATAATGAAAGTCTGCCAGCATTTGAAACCGATATTAAAAGATTATTGCATTTGGCGTACCACGATTTTCTGGGACAAATTGGTATACAGGCATTCATCAATGGACTACAATGGACAGTAGTATGAAGTAACGAAAAGTATTTCTAGATGTAGTCTAAAATTAAAAGAAATAAGATTTAAAGAAAATGAGAAAGTCACTACAGCAGGTAAACAACAACCTGTTTTATCCCAAATGTTAAGCAACTGCAAAATCGTCAACAAAAATCTTAAAATTAAAACAGAAATTGTTCTAATTGCCGAAGAATAGGACATTTGCAAAATAATTGCAGAAGCCGATCCCGGCAAGGAAAGAAGAACCAAGAAATAAGGTTGCTTACATGGACAATCAGAAGCCCGTCAAAAAGTCCCACTAGAAATTATGGTAGATACACGTCCTTAAGAAATGGATTTTCCCCAACTGACCAAAGAAAGGAGAAAGACACTGTTGCATATGAAGGAGCTCATTTGAAGGAGCAACTAACGATTACTAAAAATAAAATGGAAAAGTAAAGAGAACAGGTGTCAATTTTACAAGAAGAGTGTAAGGTAACTTAAAATAACGCAACAACTACACAGTTTGATCTGGAATACAACTTCGAGAACCTGGTTAAGAAGAAAAATGTGTTAAATGAACAATTATATGAATAGACCTTGTACCGGACTCATTCTAAAGATTGTACTTTGCCGGTGACCTGATGATGACCAGAAAACTGTAGTAGTCGAAACCGGTCGTTGCTTACTAAATAAATATTGTAAGTCTGTCATTTATTTCTACTACCTAGATTATAAGAATTTCCTTATGTTTTTAGTTAATTACAGGTTCAAATCCAGTGTCAATTTGAAGAAAAAGAGAATGAAGTAACTCTTCAGAGGACCACAGTTAAATAGGAAGAATGTAATGATCAGAATTCCGTCGAAAGCCTTAAAAAGCATCAAAAGAAAAATAATGAGAAAAATTATATGGGAAGATAAAAAAGCAAAAAATAGATATATACATTTGGCATTTGTGGACTTAAGAAAGGCGTATGACTCTGTACAAAGGTCAGAACTATAGGAAGCAATGTACAAATTAGAAATACAGATGGAACTCATAGAAGCTACAAGAGGTCTGTATAAAGAAAATAAAGTGTCCATTAAAATGGGAACAAGAATCATAGGAGACTTCATCACAACAAAAGGGCTCCTGTAGAGTTGTTCCACATCTCCAACTTTATTCAAAATATACTTAGAGAAAGCCTACATGGAACGCTACATGGAAAATAAAATGTGAAGTAATGGGAGTACCGGTACGGAACGAATACCTATATACGCTAAGCTTTGCAGACGATCAAGTAGTGATTGCACAAGACCAAGACGACCTCAGCTACATGATAAAGAAACTACAAGAAGAATATACCAAGGCTGGCCTAGATATTAACCTCGCGAAAACAGAGTACCTATCTACAAGTGAAGAAGACATAGAAGATCTACAGATTGATGACAACGTAACAATCAAAGAAAATAATAAATTCAAATACTTGAATTATACGGTTTATAATCACGAAAAAGGCAACAACAGAGGAAGAAATTACACAAAGATTAGGACAAACAAGAACAACAATCCGACAACTTAACTCAGTATGGTGGGATAGACACCTAAATATGAAGACAAAAACACAGATTTATAAAACATTAGTGCGAAGTATTATGACATATAGGGCTGAAAATTGGATCAAAAACAAGAAAAACAGCAGTAAGATAGTAGCAACAGAGATGAAATGCCTGCGAAGATGCTGCAGAGGAACAAGAATGGATAGGAGAAATAATGACGAAATAAAGCAAAGAAAATCAATAGAAACAGATATACTAACATAATAGAACAAAAAAGACTAAAGTAGTATGGACATGTAAGAAGAACTAGCGACAGCAGATGGATAAGGAGAATAACCGAATGGAGCCCCATAGGAAGGAGGAAGAGAAGACGACCCCGAAAATCCTGAAGGATCGAGGTAGACGACGCCATGAGTAAAAGAGGCCTAAACGATGGAGAATGGGACAATAGAGAGATATGGAAACGGTTGAGCGAGGGAAGGCAGTGAATACTGTAGAATTCCTGAATATATATATAGAAAAATAATGACTTAAAACTCATACTAGAATGGCTTAAAAATATAATATTTCGCGAAATAAACAAATATAATGAAACTCTAAAGGCGTACTGGGCTCAATGAGAATATCTTTCGATTGGTCTATTATATTAGTAGTGGGAGAGTCCCGATGAAGTACGTGCAATTTAACAATTGGTACTGTCAAAATTACACATTAAACTTGTGTTGCAAGTCTTCACAGCAGCCTTTTATTTCTTTTATTTTTGAAACAGAATTCGAGACCAATTTTACTGGATTAATTGTCGCCTAGAAGTAGTATTAGTGTAAGAAATGTTGTTTATGCAATGGTAGAAAAGATCCTAAAACAAGAACTCGTAGTAAAATTGCACAATATCTTTCCGAACAGTCTTTTGAACAACTTGCAGTGTATATTCTCTGTCCACTTCTTATGACAGAGAAGAAACGAGTACTTAATGGTTGCAAAGGATAATTTTTCAAACTGACCTGAAAATGCACTTGTTCCTTATCAAAACGACTACAGTAGCAGAAGCATCCATGACACACATCGTATTTTCGAAATTTTAAATCAGAATTATGGCAAAAATTAATGAAACTCTTAGGTATCAAGAAAACTCGCACTATGCCACTACTCTCCATCCGCAAGGTCGCAATGGTCGACATAATAGAATTGTTTATCAATACCTTTCAATGTTCGTCTCTGGTAATCAAAAAGATTAGGATACTTCAGTTCCTCTATTCCTGCTAGCCTATACAAATTCCGAACATGAAGCTACCGGTTATTGTTAATCGATGATGACCACTGGAAGAGAAATGAAGAATAATTAAGATCTTACTTTTGGAAGATTGCCTCCCTACGAAGAAGAACTTTAATCCCTGATGTACATCGAAGATTAAAAAAAAATGAAAAATGTCTACAAATTTGCCCGTAAAAGTTTTAAGCTTTAAAGTAATAAAGCCAAGGCCATTCTGGACATGCATGCTACCGGGGCAACTTTCGAAAGAGGTGGTTGAACTAACGAAACTTTGAGAGCCCGTACACCGTCTAGTAGAAAATAAACGATTTGAACAACCTCATCCAGTTTTCGGCTAAAAGTACACCCATGATATGGAGAGATTTCCTCCATACCATGGAATTGATCAATCCTCAATCCTCAATACTTTGGTTTGGTCTCCTATTTGGTTCCTGATGGACCAGTTATTCGAGCTGAATAACTATAAAGGAAGGATCAGTGTTACAACAGTTCCATAAGATTTATTGCATACAGAAAAATAGTCCCGAGTTAAACCAAATATAAGTTTCCTTCAGCTAAGTATGGAGCACTTCGTGTATTCCAGAGTTGACTACACATACGGTCAACCTCCAGTTGATCTGCTTTACAGCAAAATCTAAGTTATTCTTGAGTACATCTTCTTTCATTTATCAGATGAGTTAAGTGAAATTATTCAGAAGAAGAACATAAGAAAGTTCACAATAATACGAGGAAAATGATATAGACGTTACGCAAGCTGCTTTAATTTGATGTCTTTACTTGGGTTTATTTGCTATATAATGTAGCATCCCAGATGTTTAAATTTACTAACTCTCTCAATGTTTTGTTCATCTATCTGTAGCAGTGGCGCACCTAGAATTCTCCTAGTGGGGGGGGGGTTGGTTGGGCACCGAAATTTTTTTTGTTCTACCTTTATTTTGAGTCATTAAAATTTGGGTTCTAGTTTAATTTAAAGTACCTACCAAAGATAGCAGTGGCAAAGATTCAGGTACTTGTTATCCTGCCTACCAACTAAAACCACAATCTCCTACTTGTGCGCAGTTGACTGTTGCACGTACCGTACTCCGAAAGTGGGATGGCCACTGTAAGGCTGACGACATTTTTGTAACACTCCCTTCTTTTATCTGGATCTTATTTCTGTCCTTGATCCAGTTGGTGTTCCTCTTCTTCTTTTTTCTTTTTAATTACTGTTCGGGTGTAATTGTGAACATTATTCCATCCGTCCTTACTTCCCGTCATCTTCACGATCATCTCTCTCACAGTCACATTTTTCATACCTATTTCTTTAAAGATTCTCTTTCTCTCCACTGTACATCTATTACACTCCAGCATTATGTGAGTAACAGTGTCGAAATATTCGCAGAATAGTCATTTATCTGTATTTGTCTTTCTGAACCAATGAAGACACGCCCTAAAACAGACAATCTGCCCAGTTCCTAAGGCTCGGAATCAGCATGTTGGTCCACTGGGCAACATCTTCCGTGTTCTTCCACTCTTCTTGACATCTTTCCATTGATCTTTCCCTTTCTTCTTTTTTTATAAGATACTGAAAATTAATCATTTAAATCCTAAACTGTATTTAAATAATAATTTGCAAACAAATTTAATTTATAATAAAATGTCTAAACGGAGTTGCTTTTAAGCTATATGGTTTATTACCTATTCTTTATCTATTTAAATGTTCTGATGGATAAACATCAAAGCTAAACCATTTAGTCTTTCTTCGCTAATACAATTTCTTAAATAAGTCTTTAGTACTTTCAGCGATGAAAATAACCTTTCAGATGTTTATAATCGGTTCACAATTTGTCGATAGCTCACTACAAGTTTAACCCTAATTAGAGAACTGAAATACAGAGAGGATAGGTAATACGATATAATAGTAAAAACCAACCTGAAACTGACGGTTTAAGATGTTTTCGACTAACCCACCTTGTATCTGAAGGAATACAATACCTTATAATCCGATTACGAAGGTATTTTGAATGGTTACAGATGACCGACCAGTGTCGTAGAGTATATGATTGAAACATTTAGTTGAACTAAATAAATATATTTTTTAAATTGTACTTATGTAAATTGTATTTTTTAATAAAACTTCTTTATTTTATTCAAAAATAAAAAGTTTCTTGTCATTTGTAAAAGATACATTTATTTAATTAAGGGGAAAGGCGCTAAATGTCGCCTGGCAAAATTTCCAATGTGTTTTAAATGTATCCATTATTTTCGAATCCGGAGAAAACTAATAAATATTTTTGAAAAATTTAAACGCAGAATGAAAGATTACATTATTACTGAGGGCAGAAAGTCCCTGAAAACTTCTACAATGTTTATTTTAATATGTTATGTAACAGGGGTGAAAATAAAAGAGAAAATTTAGTATAATTTTTAATTGAAAATATTGCATGCAAAAGAAACTTTTTATTTATTCTAATAAATATTTCATTCTGCCTTTAAATTTTTCAAAAATGCTTTTTATTTTTCTCAGGATTTGAAAAAAAATGGATACATTTAAAACACATTGAACATTTTGACAGGCGACATTTTGCGCCTTTCCCCTTTAACACCTTACGATTACACATTAACTACTATTACTTACCTTATATAATTACGATTAGAAAACTATTCAAATTCAAAATAAATAGGATCATCAATTCGGAATCCGAGTCGTCTTGAGGGTTAATAATTAGCGGTTATGTTTCTACGGTCGCATCAATTATATTATCAAGATCCCACATTTTTTGTTCTTCTTCTATTACATGTCTTACTGCATCTTTCCAGTTTTGTTCTGTAATATGTTGTAAAGACTCGTATAACAATTCACGTACAGCTTGTATTTTATATGACGTATTTTTTCTAGCCACAAAACTTTTCATTTGTGTCCAAATGAGTTCAATTGGATTTATTTCGCAGTGGTAGGGTGGAAGTCTAAGGACTGTGATGTTTCGCCTTTCCGCCATTTTTTCAACTACGTATTTCTTGAACTATGATTTGTGTTGCCGGGCAATTTTTAAAAGTTCTACTTTTACCATTCCATCTTCTTAAGGAAGATACTTATTCCGCAGCCAGTCAAGAATATCCTGTTTCTTCCACGCAGTCGTTGGAAGTCTTTCTACTAGTCGTGAATGATAAGGTGCATGATCTAATACTATAATTCAATTTAGTGGTTTGTGTTCAATCATCTGCTCAAAATACTCTTCGAAAACATCAGCTGTTATCTCCTCGTGATAGTCTTTTGTGCTTTTGGACTGAAATTCCAACAAACCATTCTTAACAAATCCTTTTTCACTGCCAATGTGAGAAATTATTAATCTACTGCCTTTACCAGAAGGTGGGGAGTTACTAGTAGATCAACCTTCCATAAAGCCTTGCCTGGAGCTTAATATATTTTTATCTGACCAAATTTTTTTTAGAGTATGACCTGAGTTTACCCACGTTTCATCCTGGTAGAAGATTGGCCTTCCTTCAGCCCGGAATTTTCGTATGGATCTTAGATAATTTCTTTTCCAACATATTATCTCCTCCCGGTCAATCAAAAGTGATTTTCGGTCTGATTTTTCCCGGAAATTTAATTCTTTTAAAACTTGCCACAGTTTAGTTCGTCCGAGTCAAATCCGGGTCGTCTCTAACTTCTTGTAAAATTTTGTTTAGGTTTGGTATTTCTTTTTAAAAAAAAATCCATGAATTTTCCTTCGAATACCATTTTTGGCAAATTAGGCTTTTTCCCTCTCTTTAAGTGTTCGTTTGTGTTTGGGTTAGCTATACCCCATGTTTTTTTCTTTCTGATAGTAACCTATATATAGTTGACTCTCCTACGCCAGTCATGTTGGCACAACTTTCGACTAAGTTGCGAAGAGTAATTTGTGGGATTCTGAGAAACCAGAGCATCGTGAACATTCAGGACAATAGTGTTCTCTCTTGGTGAATAGACAGACTTATTGACTGTACGCAACAGTACCGGTGTAAAACTTGATGATGTTGATGATGAAGCCATCACAAACAATCCAACCAAACGAGCACGAGCGAAAGGTACGTATATGTTCGTAGGTATATGGAATAAAAAATCACTCACGCACTGCATATAATTCGCAAAAGAAATATTCGAGACGCTAATTACTGCCGTAGACGCGGAAACACCGACGAGCCGTTAATTACATGCGATCAAAAACGTACTAAACAAAAAAATTGTTTTCGTTCGTAATAACTTCACCCTTTCAAGTTAAGTTTCGAATATAAACTGAACAGACGAGACACGTGGCCAAAGCCGGCGTCTTTATACCCATTATATTATTAAAAATCTGGGGAATTCCATCCTAATTATCTTGCAAAGAATAGTACCTTCGGATATGAATTCCAGGTTTTCTAGTTAAGTGATTAAACGCAAAGATTAGTATTGAAATATCCAAAGAGATAAGGTATTCTTATTTACAAAATTGTTAATGGTTAAATTCCTATTTTTATTTATATAATGTAATAATCAACATTAGCCGTGAAAGTTTTAATTGTTATTTGCTAAATATATTAGTATTAAAATATTAATAATATTATATATAAACGTATTAAAACATTATATTATTATTTAATGAAAAAACACCTCAGGAACGCCTATGATTTACGACCGTTTTACGAGTTTGAGGCACATTTCGTGCTCTCAACAATTTGTGAACGGAGAATAGGTCGCTACACGTAATTTAATTATTAAATTAGCGTTTTGGATTTTTTGTATGGTGTGTGAAAGACAAGTTACATTTTCCTACTATTCTTTATATATTTTTTAATGTATATGCTCGGGAGGGGGATTAAACCCCCAAAACCCTCCCCTGGGAGCGCCACTGATCTGTAGGGAAAAAATTTTCCTGAAATTGTTGACTAAATATCATAAATTTTGTTTTATAAATATTCATTTTTAGACCCATTTCCCTTCCTGACATATTTACGGAATCTAGCCTTGGAGACTATCGTATTAGATAACAGTGTTCATTATATCGATATTCAGTCATTATGGCATTATAAATTTAGCCTGCCTTGTACATGATCATGACGTTCATGGTGCATATTTTAATAAACTTTTTAGATTTTCTGGACGGGTCCTTTCCTTTTACTAAGGTCCTATTATGTTCAAAATATTAAGAATGATAAAAAAAAGTATTCATTTAAGCACCAAAACAAATTTTTCAAACAATAGACCAGGGAAATAAGCAAAAAAAGTACCCTGTTTTTGACACTCGTCCGGCCAGGCAAACGACAGTTGTTTTGAGTAGTATGGACCTCTGTAACAAAAACCTATATGTTTCCTGCTGTCGATTTTTTGGACTTAATTAGTTATTAACAAATTAAGGTCAAAAAACGGAAAATTTTTGCTTTTTTCGTCTATCGACAAAAAGTGAAGCATTTTAAACAAATTTTATAAGAAAAGAAACTTTTGAGTCATATAAAATCCTTTAAAATGGCGTTTTCTAAATGTTTCTATCCTTATTTGTTGCTTAACAAATTGCAAAATAGGTCAAAAATTTCGGTTTTTTATAAATGTTAATAACTTTTTTGAAAATAAACTTATAACATTCATATTTCATGAAATGCTGTGTCTTAAAGTGCTTAAAATATAGTTAAAATTTGAAAGTGATAGGTCAAATAGTTTAAAAGTTATTTTATTTGTTTATTCCAAATTAATTTTTTTTGCAACAATAAAAGTCAGAAAATTATATAGTTTTAGTAATTATAATGACAGTTTCTGGAAGAAGAAGACTTGTTCTATTATTAACATTAAAAAAAAATTAAGAAAATTAATTTTAAATATTGCAAAATAATTTTGCAAAAACATGTCGATTTTTTGCTTATAAACAATTAGAATAACTTTTTAACCATTGCCTGTAAGAATATTGTTTTTTTATATTGAAAAAGCCTAAATTTTTTCACAAATTAAAAAGAAAAAAAATTTGTCCTAAAATAATTTGGGACAATGTTAGCCTCTTTTTTTATTTAATTCATAACAGCTTTGTTTATAACAATTAAGATATCTTAGTAGATCTGTTATTGTATAAATTACAAAAAAAAGTTATTGACAAAAATTGTAGGCAGCTTTAAACTCCACATTTTAAAATTAGTTACAATCGTACAGCGTGTTCCATAAGATGGTGGCAGACCAAACTTATGTTTTTTTAAATAGAACACCCTGTATTTTATTTTCAATTTGAAATCTGCTTCACTTCCACATCACAACAATGTAAAGTTTTATTATGTTATACCACGTATTTAAAAAGTTATAACCAATATTATCTGAAAATCGTATCAAGTTTAACTCCCTGTATAATTAAAAAGGAATATAGGAACATTGATCTATTGCAACAATAGTTTTTTAATAATTGTTAAAAATTATAAAACATATTCGTTTTTATAATATTCGTTAAATCAAATACAGGGTAAGTCAAAATGCAAGTACATTATTTTCTTGGTAATTTTAAATAGAACATCCTGTATTTTATATCATTATCGAAAAGTACTAATATCGTACTTCAAATTTTATAAAGTACTCCCTATACCTAAAGTTATTAGTTTTCTAGATATTTTTGTTTTTCTATCAAAGTATTAATTTGGTAGATATTTTAACGTTTAACGTTTAACGAATATTATAAAAAATATGTTTTAAAATTTTTAACAATTATTAAAAAACTACGGTTGCAATAGATCAATGTTACTATACTCCTTTTTAATTATACAGGGAGTTAAACTTAATACGATTTTCAGGTAATATTGGTTATAACTTTTTAAATCCCCGGTATAACATAATAAAACTTTGCATTGTTGTGATGTGGAAGTAAAGCAGATTTCAAATTTAAAATAAAATACAGGGTGTTCCGTTTAAAAAAACAAAAGTTTGGTCTGCCACCATCTTATGGAACACCCTGTAAGATTGTAACTAATTTTAAAATTTGGAGTTTAAAGCTGCCTACAATTTTTGTTAATACCTTTATTTTGTAATTTTTACTATAACAGATCTACTGAGCTTCCTTGCAATAATCAATCACCCTGTATATATATATATATATATATATATATATATATATATATATATATATAAATATATATATATATATATATATATATATATATATATATATAAATATATATATATATATATATATATATATATATACATTAACATATATTTGAAAGTAGATGACTTTAAAATGATATTCCCAATATTACTGAGTTGCATTCTTCGGACGACTTTATTGTAGGATAGTTCATTCGATAACATGAAATTAACTCTAACTTAAAAAGAATAATAATAAAATAATAAAGAATAGCCATTAGAAAAATTATTTTAATTAATATTTCCAAAGCAATACTATTTTTAGAAACAATTGATTACGACAATTTGTTGTTTTCATAAAATCTATTATAAATAAATTATTTACAATTTTATTAAAGAGGTATAAATTAATTATAAATATTTATGTTTTTAAATTAAAATTATCTCAAATATTACAATAAAAATTAAAAAAAAAATTTGAAGCAAATTAGATAGTTTATTTAACAATTTATTTATTGAAATAATGCATATTCGTAATGTACGCAAACAGTACATACAGTTTAAAAAAAGAAACGTCGAAATCCATAAATAAGAACCAGAGACACAGCTAACAGCTACTTTCCCCCTCCCTTCGGCTCCCGTGAGTTTCTAAGCCAGCCTATTTTAAGGACCACATTTTGAAGCTTTGTGGACGATTTTATTGAAGGGCAATCTTTTTAGAATTTGGTACGTTAAAACTATAAAGTATGGTCTTTTTAATAACGCTAATTAGATTTATTAATTGTTATAAACAAAGCTGCTATGAATAAAATAAAAAAAAGGCTAACTTTGTCGCAAATTATTTTAGCACAAATTTCTTTTCTTTTAAATTTGTGAAAAAATTCAGGCTTCTTAAATATAAAAAAATAATATTCTTGCAGGCAATGGTTAAAAAGTTATTCTAATTGTTTATAAGCAAAAAAGCGACATGTTCTTGCAAAATTATTTTGCAATATTTAAAATTAATTTTCTGAATTTTTTTTTAATGTTAATAATAGAACAGGTCTTCTTCTTCCAGAAACTATCATTACAATTACTAAAACTATATAATTTTCTGACTTATATTGTTGCAAAAAAAATTAATTTGAGATAAACAAATAGAATAACTTTTAAACTATTTAACTGATCACTTTGAAATTTTGGCCATATTTTAAGCACTAGAAGGCACAGCATTCCATGAAATATAAATGTTATAAGTTTATTTTCAAAAAAGTTATTAACATTTATAAAAAACCGAAATTTTTGACTTTTTTTGCAACTTTCCAAGCAACAAATAAGGATAGAAACATTTAGAAAACGTCATTTTAAAGGATTTTATATGACTAAAAAGTTTCTTCTCTTGTAAAATTTGTTTAAAATGCTTCACTTTTTGTCGATAGACGAAAAAAGCAAAAATTTTCCGTTTTTTGACCTTAATTTGTTAATAACTAATTAAGTCCTAAAAATCGACTGCAGGAAACATATAGGTTTTTGTTACAGAGGTCCATACTACTCAAAACAACTGTCGTTTGCCTGGCCGGACGAGTGTCATGAAAAAATGCTTATTTCCCTGGGCTACAATGGCTATTATATTTTCTAAGTTTGTTAAGAAGGAAACAATAAAACTGCACGTAATGAATAATATAATTTACTCAAATAATGTACACACATATTTACAATATTTACTGGGAACATAATGTGTTTATTTCAAAATAATCTAATTCAAATAAAGCTAGTAATGAGATTATTTCAATATCATATATTTTTATCTTGTTCAAAACTTTTATTCACGTATCCACCTTGTCCGTTCTCAATTGATGAAGCTCCATAATTTTCGTTGTCAGTGTTCAGCTGTTCAGTTTCCTTTGCCCAAGGCTGGAGCTCACCGGAGACAAAAAGACCGTAGAACAATGCTCCGAAGAGGTAAATCGCCGATGAGATGTAGAAGACGATTCTCCATTCGTCAACACTCGTCTGCGAAAAAACATTTACTTTTAAAAGATCCATAGTTTTTTAATAGTAGTAAAGAAAAGATTACTCAATAAATATACTATATGTCTTGTTGAATATTTTTTTTATGAATTTCAGATCGCAATAGTATGAGGATATTTAATACATGATTCATTTATTGTATATATATATATATATATATATATATATATATATATATATATATATATATATATATATATATACAATAAATGAATCATGTATTAAATATCCTCATACTATTGCGATCTGAAATTCATACCAAAATACTAAAGAACTAAACATATTAAACAACAATGAAAATAAGTTTAGAAAGTTTAGAACCTAAATAGCACAGTACGTTTTGAGTACGTACAATTTTGGTACTGTACGTACCTAATGTAAAACGTACGTTTTAAGTATGTACACTGCGGTACATACCAGTACGTACAGAAGAGTACGTACTATTGCGTCTTAAGTATTTACCATGAGAAAGAAGAGCTAAACATATTTATTATGTTAGGTTATGTTAACCTAACCTAATTTGTTTTCTTAGGAATTTTCCACCTCGAGTACAGTTTTGATGTGATGATTCATTGCAAGACAGTTTTATTTAGATTTTCTTTTTACTTATTTTTGGTGTTCGTGCTTATAGTGTGGTTTCCTGTTATCTTATTCAGTCGAGTGTTTTTTAACTTATATAGTCATACACAAAAATGTATTTTGTGGGTGAGGAAGTATATTTAAAACAAATCCATTTGGTAAACTTTAAGATTTATAAGATTTGCTTGTTTTTGTACTTCAAATATGAATAATAAAGATATATTCACCTATATTTACTTTTATTTACATAAATCATCATAAGTGTGTATAGTATGTACATAATATGTATATAGTATGTACTAGGTGCATACCTTCAATATGTACTAGGTACGTACCTTCAGTACGTACTAGGTATGTACCATAAATTGAAAAATGTACGTCTTATGTACGTATTAAGTGCGTACTTCGTACATCAAAGTACGTACATTGTACATACTTTATGTCCCATCAGTACGTACTTAGTTTGTCTTATGTACGTACTTGTGATTACTGAGAATTTAAGAGAATTATAAAAAAAGTCAAAAGACATCATGACCATTTTGATCTTAAGAATAGAATATATGAATTACATATTTCCGAAACCCCACAAGTACTCATCAAGTGAACATCATTTTTTGTAGAGAACAAAAAACTGATTTGCAATTAACCCCTTTTATTTATTACAATGTTAATTAGGTACTTGTTTACATATGAATGTTTTACAATGATTTTCTTTATTTTGAATGTTAATTTTTTTTTGCCAATTTTAGAAAAAGATTTTGTCAGTACCTATTACTTGCAAAAAAGTATGATCTTTTATTCAGTTACGTACATTAAATATGTCGCTAATACAAAGTTAGTCAAGAACGTCCTGTGCGATATCTTTGTCTACTACTAACCATCCAAAAATCTCCTCGTAGAAGCTGTGAACATTGATGTCATCTGGTGAGTACGATTTTAACTTCTATACGTTTTTTCTAGTCTTCGAGTAACACAAGAAAAAAAATGGAGAATATGGAGAGATGGAGAGATTGTGAACAAAACTATAAATATATTGTGAAGAAGCGGAAGAAAGGAGTGAAATAAGTAGAGTAGCAAAGAGAAACTTAAAAGGGTCAGAATGACATGCAACCAATCGCACTGCTTGGAGAACTGCGGAGTCTTGCCACTGCGCACAATCTATATAAACCCCTCAAATGTGGTACTAAATAAATGGTAAATATAGTATTGTCTAAATACACTAATTAGTCGAACAACGGCGGGATTTCTGCAGACACGGATGAAATGTGTATTTTACGATTCATACCCGACATAACCTAAATTTCCGTTAAAATGTTACTTACGAGGTTTCTGAAACATGTGATTCATATATTATAACATTAAATACATAATATTATGTAAAGCACAACAGCAGTGTGACACTTAACAATAATACATGTTCAATTAAGATAGAACGAGGAGTACTGCAAGGTGATAACATCTCACCAAAACTGTTTGTTTTGCTGTTAAAATATATTTAGGTTTAAGAAACTTATCAATATTGATCGTTAAAAAAATAAACCACTTATACTTCGCTGACAAAATCGTGTTGATTTCACATAGTCTCAAAGAAATTTAAAAATGTTAATGTTAATATAATAAACCCTACATTAACCAAGGTGTGATAATGATGATTTAATATGTACACGTTTTCATAGAAACTGTTTTCATTATAAAATTCTCTTTAAATGTGTTACTACACTGTTCTTTTTTTTATGAGTTCCGTTGCCATTTTTTTTTATATATATTCTTTCATCAGTTCTCTTTATCCTATTCTCGATATTATTTCTTGATAGTATTTAGCAGCATTGAACATTATAAAAAAGCTTCTCCTAAGCAATTTATTTGTCTTTTCCTCTAAATATACGTCTCAGTAAAAAGAAACTTGAATATCTAGGCCACATATTATTGAGACACGATAAGTACCATCTACTTCAATTGATTATCCAGGGAAAATGACCAGGAGGCGGGAGCCAGGCACGAGAAGACACTCATGGCTCCAAAATCTGCGGAAATGGTTCGGGCTGAACTATTCAGAAGTGCCATGTTAATAACCAACATTCACAGCGAACAGGGCACTTAATGAAGATAATTTAGTCCAATATGAATGATCATTATCCATCCATTATCACGATATCTTTTTTTGCAAGATATTCTCATATCATCGTATCCTATTTAATATTTTTATTTCACTATTTTTTCTGTAACACGGTCAAATTTTTCATCCCTTCATAAATCAGTGTCATTCAGCCATTGAACTACAGGCAGACGTGCCAAGATTTCATTAATGCGATGCTAATAATAAGAAGATTTTCTAACAAATGGAAAGGAGCACAAGTGATAATGCTTCGGAAATCAGGAAAAAATAATACATTTCCCTAAATTTACAGACCAATCAGACCTCTATCATCAATAAGCAAAGCTGTAAAGAGAGTAATCTAGCTTAAAAGAAGAGTCTGAAACAATAGGCACGAAACTACTTAATTCCTAGACAGTCTGTAAGAAATTTGTCAACAACAAGCCCTTGTGTGCCATAAAGGGCTTATTTAGAAATTGAGCCAACTTGGATACAGTAAGGCATTGACATGCACTCTCCCATTCTACCTCGCCAATAGAAAGTTCAGTGTTCAGACTGTCTGATGCCGAAATGTTTGAGGCTGGAGTGCCACAGGAAGAGTACTGTCACTCTTTCTGTATATCATATACACCGCGAACCATGATGACACAATCAAAGACACAGTCTATATGCAGCAATAGCAGCGAAAAGTGTGGATTCAAATCTAGCGAGAAGATGCCTACAGATGCTCATCAGTTAAAAGATTGTTGCATTTAATGGAAAATCATAGTAATCCCAAAGAAGTCGCAGCTGTTGATGTTCCAAAAAAGATTCGGAAGCTTGAAGCGCCAAGTGAGGATGTTCAACACACAGATAGAATGGTCCAACCAAGTAAAATATTTAAGAGTGCTAATGGAGAAAAGAATCACATACGCAGCATATATGTCAACAGTGCTATCACTTAGAGCAAGATATTAAGAAGCTCGCTAAAATCTCTTATTGAAAGAAGTAGACTGAACCCAAAGTTAAAAATTACAGAAAACATCATCATACCGTAACACATGAATCAGTAGTTTGGGACAAAACTTATAAAACCAACAGGAAAAAGATTCAAGTAGCACATAACCATATTATAAGTGAGGTTGTGAACATTCTCACGTACGTATCCAAAACGTTTCTAGACAGAGAAACCAAAGAGGTGCGGATTCGAATAAAAGTGTAAGGAACTTGACTAGCTGCAAGAAAAAGAGACCATATTTTTCTTCTTTAATAGAGAAGAGTGAAACATGAAAAGTAGTCGCGTACTAAGAAACAGGACTCTATTGGTTGGCATTGCACTGCACCTGGTAAATGAAGTAGTTAGAATAGGTTACTTAATAGAAAAGAATAATATAAGAAAAAACGTATAAATACAAAAACATATACGTGAGACATGTGAGGCACTATACACCTGGAACCCCCTAGGTTTAATACTACTATCCACAAGGATCTTATTCCAGAGATGCAGAGACGTCAACTGCGACGTATACGCATGTCTGGTTGATTACCAGAAAGCGTTTGATCGAGTACAGCACGCCAAGATGATGCAAATACTAAAAGAAACAAAAATTAACAACGAAGATCTGAAAATAATTGGAAATCTTTACTGAAATCAGACAGCAAATCTCAGAGTTGAAGGTGAACACACTATGTGAATATTATGCGTGGAGTGAGGCAAGGCTGTATGTTGTCTCCTCTAATCTTCAATCTGTGCTCTGAAAGAATATTTATCGAAGCTTTGAACGAAACTGAAAAAGGTATTCTACTTAATGGTTACCAGCTAAACAACATCAGATATGCAGATGACACCATAGTATTTGCGAAAAACTTAGAAGACCTACAAATTCTTATGAACAAAATCACGTATTACAGTCAACAATATGGACTCAATATAAACGTTAAGAAGACAAAGCTTATGATAATTAGCAAGAAAAGGATAACAGAAGGTCAACTCTACGTCAACCAATCCCATGTAGAAAGAGTGACGCACTACAACTACCTCGGCACCATAATAAATGAAGAATGGATCAACGACCAGGAGATTAGAGCACGCATCGGAAAAGGTAGATCCACCTTCAATCGGATGGGAGCCGTCTTCAAGAGTCACAACCTCTCTCTTGATACAAAAGTAAGAATGCTGCGATGCTACGTCTTCTCCTACCTAATTCTACCTAAAGTTGTTACCTAAGTCTACCTACCTATAGTCTTACCTAAAGTTACTACCTAAAGACCGCTTAGAGACTACGGATCTGGTCCATTAACCCTTGTTGAGAGTTTACGTTGCCATGAAATGAAACTAGTTAAAATTTTAACATCCTAAATAATTATCAGCAACCATAGCATGTAATCTAATATCAATTAAATAACATTTAAAAGGTTTTCGCCCATATATTTCCTGGCTTTAAACTTGTATACCTAGTAGTAGCACTAAAGAGGGGACAGTCAATCCAAAACCGTTCTGCGATTCAGCCTGTAAAGGTTCTTTTTAAATAAATATACCTTTTATAAACGAGTTTTAGGAAAAAAATACTACGACTTCATACAATTTAATCAATTTCTTTCTAAGTTTCAGGTCATCTAAAAGAGAACAGCCATTTTTCCGCAGGTATCTGATATGGAGCAACCGAGATTCCTGAGCATTGAGGCAGGGTACCGTTATTCACGGGCTTGGTGGTGAGACCCTCCGGATGGTCCGCTCGTGAGGTAAGAAAACACCGATGGACAAATCGGCAGTCGATCGTCCGGACAGACAAAACCCTAGTGCGAAGAGCCACTGATTAAGGTCAAAAGCCAAGGTCACTGACTCACTGGATTGGCACACCTTTGGAAAAGAGGCAATTCTAGAACATTTAAATACCATTTTCTAGGGCATCTGAGATTAAAAACACCTCAACTCTCCTGAACGTTATGTCTGCGATTGGGGAGAAGTTTTGGAGGTAGTTTGGGGGTCAGGGAGGTACCGTCTCCATAATGCGTGACCTCTTTAAACATTGGACATGAGACCCTACTTCGGGAATCCCTCAGAGATGGGGCTTACTGTGTAGAGTGTATGTGTGTGTGTGTATGTGAAGATATCATAAATTTTCGTTTTATTTAAAATATTCTCAAAACTTTTATCTACGGTCTTTTCTAGAAATACTACTTTTATTTTTACTGCTCAAACCACTGCTATAGTTTTGTATCACTTACTTCGTCGGTTACCAAATATCCAGTTAAAATGGGACTAACAATTCCAGGTATTGTCGCAAACGTATTACCAAAACCCATAAGTATACTGGCATATTGGGGAGCTATGTCTAGATGATTAATACTGAAACAAATAAATAAAATTTATAATTATATAATTTTCAATTTGCAGAAAACAAATAAAAAATCATTAAGTATCATTAGTCGTCTTTTTGAACAAACTTTTTTGAAAGAACCTGTAAGTGAGTTCACCCCAGCATATCGCTATTTTTGTAGGCAGTCGTTTTAGAATCAGGATCACAGTAACTCGAATACTCAACGTACTAGTACCTTAAGTAAGAATTGTATATTAGATAAAAAGTTATCTTAGAAATAATAAATTAGTCACCAAAATTACCTGAATCCGGCCCATGCGAATGCACCCAGTCCCACAGCCATACTAATACAAAAAGTAGTTCCAACAGGTGTTAGCCAGTATGTGGCAGCCATCATAAATATTGTCTGAGCCACGAATCCACTGCAGTTAAAAATTCTTCTAACTTGAGTCACCGATAAAATACGTTTTACGATGAACCAGTCTGCGAAATGACCAGAGAATTGAGTCATTATCGCCATGAGTAAGTAAGGCAAGGCTGACGTGAATCCAGCTCCTTGTAGATTGAAATTCAAAACACCTGAAAATAAATAAAATGACCTAATTTATAGCGTCAGTATTTCTAATAATTTAAAAAATACGTAGGGCAATCGAGAAAAAGTATTCTGTGAAAATGTAATGTCTTGCTGAAATTTTAATCACTTGGTTTATGATAAAGAGGCATTATCAGAGTAACATCTTACAGTTTTATTTGGAAAATTAACTTTAAAACTTCAATGAAGAGCACGAGATAATGAGATAATTTAACTTTCCTACAGATTTTAATGTGAATGGTCTGTATCAGTCCACCAGTAATCAATTCCAGAATGCATCAATAATTTTTAAATCTTATTACTACTAAAGATATATTAATTTTAATTTCTGAAATTTTCTCAACGTGAAGAAAAATGTTACTTTTTTCTTAAAAATTTCAAATCCTTGTCAATAATTATCTCCGATCTCACCTACAGTAAAGTATTTTATAGGTAATAACAATACTTTTTAATACATACGTTTCATAAACTTGGGCAGCTGAGTTAACATAGTGTAGAATCCCCAATTTTCGCTAAAATGCGAGACAGTAATAGCCCACACTGGCATCGAAGTAACAAAAGAACTCCATGGTATCTTCATTTTTTTGCTGCTCTTTGCTTCTAGGGAATTTATTATATACTTCAGTTCCTGTTCGGTTATGTGTCTATCGTCCTCTGGGGAATCAGTTACAATTACCATCCAAGCCAGGCACCATATCAAACCCACCGTTCCTAGAAGTGAAAAGCAAAAAATTAATTTAAATGTGTTTGTATGAGATTAAGCCACAATTGATTGTAATGAAAACATTTTTAACTAACTAATGTTTGTGGTTTCGATTTTCACTCAGGAAATTGTTTTTAAAAAAGATTATTTTAAAAATTCTGCGAAAACATATAACTAACAAGTTGTTAATTGTAGGTTATGTTATGTAGATTGTATGTAGGTTAGGTTATGTTTTTTACAATTGATGGTTATGGTCATAGACACATAATACAATATAAACTGATCGTTGCAATACCAGCCCGTTCCGCCAGTTCCAAGGAAAAAACGGACACAAAGCAGTCACTGCATTTCTTTCTAATTTGCCAGGTTTATTGACAACGTGACCTCAATGACCAAAGGGAAGGTCACGTGGTGGATAAATCCGGCCTATTAGACAGAGATGCAGGGACTGCTTTGAGTTAGTTTTCTCTATCGCACTGGGGGAAAGCGACTGTACTGTAGTAGTCAGTCTATCTGGTATTATACGTCTATGATTATGCTAATCTGGATGTGCCAATCATAAATATAGATACAGGATATATTAAGGTTTTAACCCTTAAACAATAAAAGCAATTAAAGGTTTATGGTTTAAGAATATTTCAATATACAAATTATTTATAACTGAAATGACAATGAACCTACAAAAACTGGTAACATTGAAAACTCACATTTGTTTGTAAAACTAAAACTATAAATACCAATATGGTATTTAAATAAAGATCAATCGTTATTGTGTTAATCATAAACTTGGTGAATTAGTAAATTCAAATACGTCTATTATGAGTTTAATTGGCTAAATACCTAAAGGGCACCTCGACCTATCACCAAACCTATTTAATACCAGAAGGATACGCAACCAAAATTTACAAAAAACCAACCCGCACCAACAAATATTTAAATTACCACTCTAACCACAATGTAAACATCAAAAAAGCATGCGTTATCAAATCATTGTATGATAGGGTCCGAAGCACCTGCTCTTATGAAAATGCATTTCCAGAGGAAAAACCTGCTAAGAAAAGTTTTGACACAAAATAACTACCCATTGGGTAGTCACAGTAAAAAATATATATAAATTGTTTTGGGGATTTTGCAACCAACATAAACAACTCTCATTAAAAACTCCAGAAGGATGTAGCTTGTCCAGGGCTACCTCTTTTAATAGACATACTGTGAGGATCTTTTTTGAAAACCTAAAGTAAATTTATTCAAGAGCTTCAGCATTTTCCGTCGGGAGAAGAGTATTTAATCTAGACGCAACGTCTACTATGACGGTCCATAAACCACAAAAAATTGTTGCTCTTAAGGGGGTTAAGCAGGTAAATAGGGTATCAAGTGGTGAGAGAGGAACCCTGATAACAACATGTTGCATAGTCAGTGCTACAGGTCGGTATTTACCTACAGCAATGGTGTTTCCCAGAACCAATTTTAAGGAACATATGATACATGGAGCCCCGCCTGGTACCTTTGGGCCTTTCAACACCCATGGATGAACGCAGATTTATTCTGTGAATTAATGACGCATTTCATTATAAATTCGAACAGCTCCAAAGAAAATCTGTCCCATTAACAATTTTAGCGATTCCACGATATTCTTCGAATTAATTCCAACCCCTTGATGTAGGAGTTTATAAGACATTTTCGACAGTATATAATGCTTCGGTGGATAGCTGGATGTTAAGGCAATTAACCGATATCCATATATGAAGTGGCAGAATGCGTTGGCTTGAGTCTCTTGAAAAGCCCCTTATACCAAGTAATATAATAAATGCATTTAAGAAGTGTGTAATCTATCCATGTGGTGTAAGTTTATTTAGTGATATAGATTTCTTGCTAAGTGTTGTTACTGATCGCCAATTTGACAATTCCCGGAAGAAAATAATATGAGTTAAATTCTTCTAGTTCGATACAACCAATAAGTGGTGAAGATATTAGCACAGCAAATCCAGCAAGTGACGAAAACCCCAACAAAACACAATAAGGAAACGAAAACTAAAAAGATATTGCTTAGTAAAAAATTCGCCTTTAAAAAAAGAAAGAGAAAGAGTATAATTGCTACAGACACCCCAGAGAAAAAGGTAATAGAAGAAAGGTACAGGGCAAATGCAAAAGGAAAGGAGAGATCTAAGATACAGGAGGTATCTAAAAAAAAATTAAGAAGAAAGTATTTACAGAAGATTTCGAAATTCCCGAAGAACAGCTAGTACTAGATTCATCATTAGGGAATGAATCTTTTATTAAAATAATTGACCCAAGCGATTTTTGAAATCTGCCTAGGAACCCGACTGAAGGAGATTTTGTCTCCGTAAAATTCACTGGTAAAAAAGAAAAAAAAAGGTTCAGTTGGTTGGAAAAGTCTTAGAAAACGAATTAAAAAAAATGTGAAGTTATATTTTTCGACTGAAGTTCGAGTGAAGTTTCGAGTGAAGTTCGACCCCCAAGGAGGGGTCGAAAAAATTTGTAATCCCCGAAATAGCTGACGAAACTGTTGTTTCCATAAAAGATTAAATTAGTGATGCCCCCTCCAATTATTTGACACACAAGTCGACAAAGGGCTTCGATTATGTTTGAAAGAGATTTTAGTTTATTAAATTTTCAGTAAAAGGTATTGCTTTCTTAATTCGTTAATATGAGACTTTTTCAAGTTAGAATAGTGTAAATACTACTAAATATAATAAAATGTTAATTACCGAATATATGCCTTTTTCGTATAAGTTAACAATAAATACATATTTTTGAAATGTTTCTTGTCTTACTGTTGGGCAACTGTGCCAAGCAGTGAGACAGGAGCAGCTGTTTTAATTAATTGCCATAAAATAGTCTATTTCATTAATATAGGTAGCGAGTAGGAACTCCTTTTCGGATAGTCATATATCGGAAAGTGAATCGATTCCTGCCTTCCGCAGATTCCAGATGTTTCCTGACCCGGGAAACTAGTACCTGCTAAGGGTTCCTTGACCGGGGTAACGCTTGGGGATCCAATGGCAGAGGTGGCAACCCAACCTTTAGGAGATGAAATAAAAGGAATAAAAGGAAGACAGGTCTCTCTGAGTCGTAGGGAAGGCAACCGGTCTAGGAGCGACACTCCGAAATCAAACTCAACGACGTAATTTCGGAAGCCAATAAATCAAAAATGGATATTTTAGTACTTACCGAGACTAAAAAGAAAGGGCAAGGCTCAGAAAACCTAGGAGAATACGACCACTTTTTCTCAGGATTACAGAGAGATAGAAGAGCCCAGCAAGGAGTGGCCATGCTTATAAGAAAAAGACTTAGAAGGTGCATAACATCCTGGGAAGCAGTGAATCAGCGCATTATCAAACTTAAACTGACCCTGCATGGTAGTAAAGTCACCATTCTTGACAGCTATGCAGTAAACGAGGACGCTTTATTAAAAGATAAAGAAGAGTTCTTTGAGCATTTATCTAACTATCAAAAATAGGAACATCAAGAGGAATACTCCTATTAGGAGACCTAAATGCGAGAACTGGCAAAAAAGTTAAAGATAAAATAGTTGGTCAATTGGAGAAGATACTAGAAATGACAATGGAGATATGCTTATCAACATATGTGAACAAAACAACTTGAGAATACTTAACGACTTTTTCCAGCACCGAGAAATACATAAATTTCACTTTTGTCCAACAATCAAGAAATTTGAAATCCATTAGAGACTTTGTGATCGCCCGACAAAATACGCAACTCAATATATAAGAGAGTTTTTGGGAAGCACATATGGAAGCGACCACTACCTAGTAAAGGCTAAAATAATGCCCATACGACTAGCCAACGAAAAAAGAACACAACGAGGAACAAGAGCAAAAAACAATAGAAACCAACTACAACTTGGATAGCCTCAACCATGAAAGCACAAAGGCATTGTACAAAAAGCGACTCGATGAAAAGCTCTTACAAGAAAACTTTGATAGTGTTGAGCACCATTGCAATTACATAAAACAATGTCTTAAACGTGCAGCAGAAGAAGCCCTCGGTAAATATGAAAAAACCGAACGAAGGAAGCCATATTGGTGGGATGAAGAAATCGAAGAAAAAATAAAGGTTAAACGAGAAAAATACCACAAACACTTAAATATAAATACCGATCAAAGTAAAAACGAAAATCGAATAGTCCAAAGAAACGTACGAGATGCAATAACTAAGAACAAAACCGAAAGCTGGGAAAGAAACTGCTCCAGAATAAACACTTACTGAAGGGGAAAAAGCAGAAGCACCGAAAGCTGGAAAATACTTTGATCTCTTCGACAAGATAAGACAAAAGACATCATCTCAAAAATCAGCCTAGATAAATGCAACGAATAAAGAAGGGAAGTAAATATGTATGTGATAATTATCGAGGAATCGAAGTCCTTAGCACCATCTCGAGAGTTTACGGGAAATTCATCAAAAAGAGAATGGAAAATGAATTATGTAATATGGAGGTTAAAGAACAGGTCGGCTTTGGAGCAGGTAGATCATTTATTGACTATCTGTTTACTGTTACCCACCTAATCGAAAAAAAAGTAGCACGAAATCAACCAATACATCTCCACGTGGACCTTAAAAAAGATTATGATAGTGTGCCACAACAAAAACTCTGGGAAGCTCTCGATAAAACAAATATTAGTGTAACCTTTATTAAGGCTGTTCAAGACCTCTACAAGAACAACACAAATAAAATAAAGAAAGGTTAGGAGATATCCAAGGCTTTCGCCATCAGCAAAGGAGTCAAACAAAGATGCTGCGTGTGTCCTACTTTGTTTAAGATCTACTCGAAGTAAGCGATGAAGACGTAGAAAAGAAAATGCAGAAACATGGGAATTCCTCTAAACGACGCAATATTGTACGCATTGATTTTTGCAGACGACCAGATAGTGATGGCCCAAGACTATGAAGACCTCGAATATATGACCAGTAAACTTATCGAAGAATGCGAATTATGGAGGTAAAAGTGAATATCAAGAAAACTGAATACATGTGTATTGGGGGAAAGATAAAACAAAATCTAATCTTGGAAGAAATACAGCAAGAAATAAATCACTGTCAAAAGTATAAATATTTAGGCATGCAAATAACCAACGATGGCAAATTAGACGAAGAAATTAAACATAGAAATAACCAGGGAAGACAAGCCATTAGGCAATTAAACAGTGTACTGTGAGACAAAACAATCTCTAAAAAAAAAAGACATCTATAATAGCATTATAAAAAGCATTGTTACATATGGAAGTGAGGTATGACCTGAAAGGAAAAATCTTAAAAGCATTAGAAGCAACAGAAATGGACTTCTGAAGAAGAACGGCTGGAAAATCACAATATAACAGAGGACATCAGAATAAATTAACTAAGACGTTATGGACACGTCCAAAGAATGGATGAACACAGAATACCAAAAGTATTGAACTGAACACTGCATGGAAGAAGAAAGCAAGGTAGACCGAGATTAAGTCGAAGAAAAGGAATCGATAAAGACTTACGGGACAGGGGAGTCGAAGAAAACTTTTGGAACGACCAAGATAAATGGAGACTGGAAATCAGAAGACAGAGTAGATAGAACGTTATAAACTAATTGATTGATTGATTAAAAACATAAAATTGGTAGCAAGAATATTGACACAGACATTATAGGTTCAATATGCCTAAAAAACTGCTCGCTTTTAGAAAATGGTAAAAAAGTTATGCCAGTTAAACATGATATTTAACTTAGATAATGCCACAAGAAAGCAGTTTTAAAACCTTTTTAAAAACTTAATATAATTAGACATAACAGACGTATGTATTTATCAATAAAATTTTAAAGTACACATTATTTGTTAGTTTGGATACTTAAAATGTTAGATAATGCACTATTAACGATGAATAATCATTAGTCACAAATTTTTTATGATATTTCCCGTACCTGTATTAAATGCTTAAGTAGAAACGTAATTGTTTTATTGTACATTATTTTATAAAATTTACTAGAGAAAATGTACTGGTTTTATAAAATAAAACAACACAACAAAAGACAGTAACTAATTTGCAAAAAATGACTATTTGCTTAGAAATCATTGGGTAAAATAGGATCATATCCCATTACAGCTTTGTACGTAATCTTCCCCCTTACCACATAAATTTAAGATAGATTGCTCTATAGAGTATCTTTAGGCAGGTTCTGAAACAGACTCAGTATCTCAAACCCAGCGATTTGACATTTGGAGATTTTAACGGTGGAAACAACACATTCCAAAAAGATGCCCACAAACGGTATGGCTTCAAATCATATCCCATTACAGCTTTGTACGTAATCTTCCCCCTTACCACATAAATTTAAGATAGATTGCTTTATAGAGTATCTTTAGGCAGTATCTGAAGCAGACTCAGTATCTCAAACCCAGCGATTTGACATTTGGAGATTTAAACGGTGGGAACAACACATTCCAAAAAGATGCCCACAGACGGTATGGCTGCAAGACAAGAATTCTAACTTTCACTAAATAACATCATAAATTACTATAAGTTATTTGTTTAGATAAAAAAAAATTATATAACGTTTTAGACTTTACGGAAGAGGTTTCAAAGAATTGAATAAACAAATAAAGAAGGGAGTAAAGGAAGATTTAAGGATCTATAATAAAAACAAGGTAGAAAAAATAATAGAAAAGAACCGAGACCTGAAATGCCTAAGATCAAACTTACGAAAGCCTATAAAAATCTCATCGAAGGATAAAGATGAAAAGAAATAAGAGAAAAGAACGAAATCCTATAAGTTACTCAAATATTTTACCGTGATTTATATTCCTCAAACAAGAACCCAAACAACACTGCAAAGGAAGATCTTAAGAGAAAGATAATCAATGTCAACTCAGAAATACCCCCTAACATAGAACCTTTGAAATAAAACAAGCTATGGCATAACTAAAGAACAATAAGGCTCCGGGCCCAGATGGAATACTTGTAGAAATGTTGAAGGAGGGGAGTGAAGTTATTCTCGAATAATTGAAAATTTTTTTCAACGAATGTCTTCACAGAGGAGAAGTCCCAGATGATTAAAATTAAAGTTTGACAATACTTCTCTTTAAAAAGGGAGATTTATTTTCACGTTCAGAGCGACTGTGAATAGCCGTTCTGAAGAGCCCTTTTAGGGCGAAATACGTATAAGCGGATATACAGACGCACTATACACGAAAATAAATCTTAACTGTCTTTTTCCTTTTATTCCGATATACTCTGTACGAGTACTAGAAACCAAATTCGCTAAGGATAAGATAAGAACGAGTATGCTTGGCCAAACAATTTTTAACAAAAATTATTAACCCGAGATATCCCGCGCTGAATGTTGAAAGAACAGAAAATGAAGAATATAAACCAAACGAGCATCCAAATCCTAAACTAAATAAAATTTGGTCTATTAATGAACACTTTTCAAAAAAGATTAGGAAGTGCTATTCTCTCGATCGTGACGTTACAATAGACGAAAGTTTGTTATACAAAGGACGACTTGGATGGAAACAGTACATTCCGCTCAAGAGAGCTCAATTTGGCATAAAAAGTTATATGTTGTGTGAGTGTAAAAGTTATCAACCAAAATTATGCAATGTACGGATTGACATCGCAAATTATAGATAGATAGATAGATGGTTTATTGGTAATAAATCAATACAAAAGTATTTTTTACAAGTCAAAGATAAAATATGTCAATATAGTTAATAAACACATAAATATAAACACAAAACATAGATACAGTGTTTTAAAATATACTTACAACAATTACAACAAATTAAAATCGGAGGTAAAATACTCCTCATATGTAAAAAAGGCATTCACTATAAGGTAGCTCTTAATTTTCGCCTTAAACTGATGAAAATTAAGAGCTTTTATTCTAGCTGGCACTAAGTTATAGCATAGAATTTTATGGCTAAATACCTTGAACCATTTCTGGATCTCGCAAGACGGCTAAATTCTGGTATAAGATTATTGTTAAATCTGGTGGGATACTTGTGAAAATCTACATGCGCATTGTATTGACTAAGATTTTGTTTAATGTGCAACAGACACTGCATAATGTATACACAAGGTAAAGTCAAAATGTGTAAAGCTCTAAAGGAGTTTCTACAGTCTGCTCTATAACAGAGCCCAGAGATAATACGAACACACTTTCTTTGTTGTGCAAACACTTTATCAATATGACAAGAGTGACCCCAGGAGAGAATAGCATATGTCAAATGAGAATGAAAATTACTATGATAGGCAACTATATGTATGATATGTATGATACTACAATTGAATAAGTTTTTTTCAGATGTTTGGTAATCAAGGATGTCGAATTCAGAAGGGTGATAGCTTGCATAGAAAGTAGTGTCATCAGCAAATAAAACAGTGTTAACTGTTTCATTTTGAGAGTACACTAGATCATTAATATAGATAAGAAATAATACTGGACCCAAAACCGAGCCTTGAGGGACACCAAACAACAGAGATTGTTTTTGAGAATCACAATGGTTGAAGTGAACATATTGATCACGATTTAATAGATATGAATCAATTAGTTGAATAGCATCACTATGAAAATTATAATAAGGAAGTTTTCTAAGCAGAATACTATGTGTGACACAATCAAAAAGTAAGATCTAAAAACGATGCAAGAGTATCAAGATATTTTTCAAACCCTTCCAAAACATTACTAGTGAAATGATCAATAGCTAAAGTTGTTGTTTTATTTTTTCGGAATCCATACTGGTTTATGGCAAACAGTTTATTAGATTCAAAATGTAGAATAATTTGATTTTTTAAATTCGTTCATAAACTTTTGATAAAGTGGACAACAAAGAAATGGGTCGATAATTGTTATAATCATCAATAGAGCCTTTATTCTTAAACAGAAGTACTACCTTTGCAGTTTTGAAAACTTGAGGATAAGTATTACAAGATATTGATTGATTTATTAAAGTTGTTAGAAGTTGAACAATTATATCTTTAATTGTTTGAATAATTTTTGTGTTAAACCCATCAGGATCGTTGCTGTTACTATTTTTTATTTCTGTAATAGCTAAGTCAACTTAACTAAAGTTCACTGGCTGAAAGTGCAAAAAGTGCGCAAAATTATGCAATGTACGGATTGACATCGCAAATTGTACTATCTCTTATGGAGCCGCTATTCGACTTAGGCTATTGCCTTATAACTGACAACTTTTATTCTTCTCCTCAACTGGGCGCAAAAACACGACACTTATGGAACCGCAAAAGCTAATAGAAAAGAAATGCTACCACTCATGCACACAAAAAAAGTCCCAAAAGGAAATATCGTTGGTTATCAATGTGGAAAATTATTAGCATTATGATGGCGAGATAAAAGAGATATAATTATACTTTCCACTGTCGATAATACTATAGTTTTAAAAAAACGAAATGAAGAAAGGGTAAAACCAATAGTAGTAAATGACTACAATTTTACAATGGGAGGAGTTCATAGAGTTGACCAGCATATCAGCGATTACCCTATAACCAGAAAATATGGAAAGGTATACTATAAGAAAGATAGAAGTAGGGGTCGACCAAAACTCAGATAGAGGGATGGTGTAGATGAGGATGGTAGACAAATAGGCGCAGCAAACTGGCAACAGTTGGCAATGGATAGAACTGACTGCCGTAATAGACTTGGGAGGGTCGAGGCTCTTTTATAGGGCTGTAGCACCAATGATGATGATGATGATGATGATACTATAAGAAAATATAATTTTGCATGAATGTGATTGAAATGATATTTGAAACCTATCACTCCAGTATAATCATTCTAATAGACATTTCCCAGAATATTAAAATCGAAAACTCGAAACTGTTTTTGATCCGTAAATGTTTTACACGTATATCTCTAACTTCTGTTAGTAAACTTTACTCAATATACGTTAGACCTATTCTTGAGTTTGCCGAACCAGTGTGGAATCCAGATCTCATTCGCGATAAGATCCTACTTGAAAATGTTCAGCGTAAAGCTACACGTCTGGCATACGGTCGTGTAAGACCTAACTATGAAGATAGATTATCCATGGCTCATCTTACGACATTCGAGCAGCGACGTCTTCGAGGTGATCTAATTATGTCCTTCCGTATCTTAAAACATAATTTTGGGAACCTAAGCACCATATTCACTTTGAATCAAGACGAAAGATTAAGAGGCCATCGATACAAATTAAAAAGGGAACAAACTACTGCAAGGTCCAGGGTGAACTTCTTGCCAAATAGAATCTTTAATATCTGGAACAATTTGGATCAAGACACCATATCGGCAACTAGTGTTAACATCTTTAAAAATAAACTTGATAGTGGTTTATTTTATTTATAGGATTTTTTTTTCTTGGACAGCATTATTTATTTATTTATTGTCTCACAATTCAACTTTTGTATGATATACTTAATTGTTTATGTTTACTTAACTTTATAATTGGTATTAGTTTTATAAGGATGTTTTTTATTTTTGGGCATAATAGGAGCTCGCTCCTCTGCCCTTATTTGTAATATAATAATAGGTTCCTTCAACACAGAAGAAAAATAATCCGACACGTTAGTGTGCAATGTGTAGCAGAAAAAGTGATAACACCGGAAAAAGAGTTCGAAAAGAAACGAGATATATGTGTCCTAACTGTCAAGTGCCATTATGTGTTGTGTCATGCTACAACGACTATCACACTAAATCAAATATATAAAATATACCTATGCTTTTATTGGCAAACAACTTTTTTAGCACTTAATTTTCCTGTAACGAGATAACTCGGGATAATAATTTTGGTTTTTTTAAAGGGTTCATTTTTTCTTTAATATGTCTTATTTTTTATTTTTTTGTTAATTTGCGTTTTTCATTACTTTTATATATTAAAATATCCCAATAAAAAAATTGTCTAATTTTTTACAATTTATTTTTAAATTAATTCGTAAGGCAAGCAGTTAAAGAATTTTTGTTTCAGTTATCTATCTATTCTATTTTATTTTTAAATTATTAATAGGTTAATAGGTTACTTACTAGCTCTTAAGCTAAACTTAGAAATTATTATATAATATGTTTTAGTATAGGATAGATAGAGTTACGAACAATGAAGTACTGAGAAAAATAGGTAAAGAGAAGGAAAGTGAACTTACAATTAAAGAAAGAAAGCTACAGTATCTCGGACATGAGATGTGGGGCGAGAAGTATGGCCTCCTGTGACTCATAATGCAAGGAAAGATAGATGGCAGAAGAAGCATCGGAATAAGACGAATTTTATGGCTTAAGAACTTAAGAGAATGGTTTGGATGCAGCTCAAAATAACTTTTTAGAGCTACTGCCTTAAAAATTAAAATAGCCATGATGATTGCCAAACTCCGTAGCGGAGATGGCATCTGAAGAAGAAGAAGAATAATGTCTGATTTTCGTAAAAAATTATTTGTCAAAATTTGTACGGTTATTTTCATGCTACTTTTTGTATAAGATAATAATTTTTTTGTGATTAAATCTTTATGCTTTTTAAGCGCTTTTTTGCATTTCCCTATGCTTTTAAATCCGAACTCGACCAATAACGTATCATATCTAGTGTACCTTACTATAGAAGATGTAATATAATATCTCATTAACAATCTTGAAATTGCAAAAACTTAACTTAATATAAACAAATACCAGAATAATTTAGTCTCATAAGATTTTACTTGAATAGCATTGTTAAAACATTTTAATTATTTACGTATTTACTCCAATTTGTTTTAAAACCGCAATTTACGCGTTTAACGTACATTGTTATTATGACTTTAAAACCTCAAAGTGTTAAAATATTTAGTTGATACTGTAAAAACAAACGCTTCGAAGGTATTTTAATGTTTTGTTTAAATATAAAATACCTTTATTGCTACCAATTATACAAGTTCATATTGTTATAAAGATAAAAATTTAATAGTGGCAGATAAATGATTAAATTGTTTAATACCTACCAAAAAAGTAGAAGATACTAGACCATCCTAGAGTTGATGCCAAAATTGAACAGAGTGGCATCGATACAACTGTTCCGATATAACTTCCAGAGAAAGCTATTGTAGCTAGACGACTTCGTTCTAGAGGTGGCGCCCATCTAGACCAAATGGCGTGTATACATGGATATGTAACACCCTATATAAGAAACTATTATTTTTCTTTGTTAAATATAGTATAATACATTAATTACTAGACTTCGGCAAATATGCATATTGCATATTTTGCATATTGTGCATATTTTATGCAAATATTTCATATTTTGGCATATTTGTATAAAAGTTTGCATAAAGTGCATAAAAGTTCAGATTTTTATACTGTATTTGAAAATTTTTAAACATACCAATTTATTTCAATTCTTGTATAAAATTTTGTAGTCATTTTAATCAAGAAATGATCTAAGTACGTAATCTCTACAGGTACAAAACATTTACAATTTCAAAGAAGATCAATTTAAGTAGCCCTCAACATTCTTAGAAAGTCTCGGTCACTGAGGCATTCAGTTATTGGATAATCGCTAAGGGTTCGCTCATTTGCATTTTATGATCTAATCCCCAAATCTATCTACAATTTATTGTATCTTAACAGCAGGTAAACGGCTAATAGTTTTGTTCCTAATTTAGGGATTTTCTAAAATCTCCCAGTTTATTGAATTAGGTACCTAAACATTTCTAATTTGATGCTCAGATTTGTAAATCATTTTTGTTTTGATATTCAAAGCGTAAACACTCGTTGTGCGTAACAAAAAGGAAGATTGTGATTTTATAATGCCTAAAACAACCAGTGCTTCAACTTGGATTAAACCTTATAAAGAGCTGTCTATGGATATGGGAAAAATCTACTGTTCAGTCTGTGGCAAAATTGTAAGTATCTAATATTTTCTATTAAATATCTAATATTTCATACATACAGGGTGTTTACAAATGACACTTACAACGTTTGACTGTAGATACTTCTCGAAAAATTGAACAAAACGATATAGTTAATGAGGGGTCAAACTTATTTACTTTTCGAGATACAGGGTGTTAAAATTTAAAAAAATTAAATTCTTTTAGTTAATAACAACAATAACTTTAAAACCAATAAACGTATTTACTTGAAATTTAGTACTCGTAGGTTGTTTTTAAACGAAAAATAGCTTCCTTTAGTGAGAAAAAATTGTCCATGGTACAATACAATGGTGTGTATTTAGAAAAATTTTTCACCTTTACTTTTTTTTATGAAGTCAGCTATTCTAAAACACAATTATTTTTATTGTAATTGAATTAACAAAAAAAAAACTTTTGTTGAATTTTAAAATAAGTTATATGATGTACTAATGGTTAGTAACAAAAACTAATTTGTGGATTAATACTGCATTTAAAACACTTAGCGAGTGTTTTTTTTCCAAACCAGTTATATGATTAACCAAAAACACCTTGTATATTTTTATATTTTAAAGGTTGGGTTAAAATAAAGGTTTTTATTTTTATTTATAGATAGCATGTGAGAAGAAATTTCAGATAGACCAACATGTGAGAACTGCTTCACACATTGCAAAAAAAGGAAAAATAGGAGGAAAACATCAAACTTCAATGGCTAAATGTTTCCAATCTACTTCAAAAAAATTAGATAAGCAAGAAACTTTTAATGAAGACTTGTGTCGCGCATTAGTGTCTGCAAACATACCGCTTTCAAAATTAGCAAATGTAAATTTTCGTTCGTTTCTAAAAAAATATTGCAAACTTAATGTTCCAAGTGATCGGTCTCTAATAAGAAATAATGTGAACGGGCTATACTCGTCGGTGTTAATTAATATTAAGGAAGAAATTGCAGATAATTATTTTTACATATCTGTAGACGAAACCACTGATTCCTCAGGAAAGTATATTGCTCATTTATTGATTGGTGTTCTTAAAGAAGATACCTTACCAAAATCTCATCTTATTTCATGCCAGCAACTTGAGAAAACAAATGCTTTAACAATTTCGCGTTTTATACAAGAAACATTAGCAACTTTTTTTCTTCCGACAACTATTCCTTCTAATAAATTACTGCTTATTTTATCGGATGCTGCTCCTTATATGGTGAAAGCAGGACAAAATTTAAAAATATTTTTCCAAGATTTAATACATGTTACTTGTGTAGCGCATGGATTAAACAGAGTTGCAGAGGAAATACGAAAAAAGTTTCCTCTTGTAAATACCATGATATCCAGTGTCAAAAAAGTATTTCTTAAATCTCCTATAAGAATTCAACTTTATAAAGAAATGCTACCTAACATTCCTCTTCCACCACAACCTATTTTAACGCGATGGGGAACATGGGTTGGAAGCAGCTAATTTTTATGCAGATCATTTTGTTAAAATAAAGAACATAATTGATACGTTAACAGATGAAAGTTTCCAATCTCTTTTGGATTCTAAACAAACTTTTCAGAGTAACTTGCTTCAACAAGAACTTTCATTTATAAAATCAAATTTTAGTTTTGTTCAAAAAACAATTACTCAGTTAGAATCAACAAAACTGTCATTGTTCGAAAGTACAGCATTAATAAAAGAATTTGCGTCATGTTGTCGGAACGTTAGAGGTAATATTGGAAAAGATATTTTAAAAAAATTTGAAGCTACTATGGAAAAAAATAAAGGTTACCATATTCTTTCTGAAGTAGTCAGTGTTCTAGCTGGAAATATTTCGGAAACAATTAATTTAGAACCAAATGTTTTGGTTAGTTTGAAAAATGCTCCCGTTACATCAGTTGATGTTGAACGAAGTTTTTCCATATATAAATATATGTACTCAGACAGAAGCCACAAGTTTTGTTAGAAAATTTTGAACACCACTTGGTCATTTATTGTTACCATAATTCTAAATAAGTTTATTCATACTTAAAAATGATGTAGTTACTTAAAATAAATGTAAATCTTAATGAATAGTAGGAAATATTTAGTTATGTACACTTTTTTTTTTAAATAAAATTGTTACTATTTTACGATTTTTTTATTTATTTGTATGCATATTTTGTAAAATATTTGCATATTTTCGGGTAAACACGTGCATATTTATGCGCATATTTTCTACATTTTTATTTGCATATTTGCCGAAGTCTATTAATTACTATTAAAATGGGAATAAGCCACAATTAAAGGTTAAAATACGTTTATTGACGTTTCAATTTCCACTTCGGAAATCGTTCTCAAAATTAAAAAAAAAAATTGTTTTATTTATTTTTTTTTTGTATTTTGAGAATGATTTTCGAAGTGGAAATTGAAACGTCAATAAACGTATTTTAACCTTTAATTGTGGCTTATTCCCATTTAAATAGTAATTAATTTAAAATGTCACAAGAAAATTGCTTCAGAACAATAGTATGATACATATAGTTTCAAATGTTATGCATCAGCCCTCATATTTACGATTGTTACACTTTTATAAATCAGTATCCTTATCACATGTTTAACACTTTAATCGCCACCTGATCCTGTGGTCGTACACGCCCCGACGCCCATAGGGCAACCGTCACTACTAGCGTTAACATAAAAGTCTGTAACCCAACTGCCGTGCTTCGAAACATATTTATCTATATGGAAGTTTTGACAGATGGGCCTGGCTGGTAATACTAGTGATTGAGCTCTGCACTTTTTATGTATTTACTATCATTAAAGATTTTTTTAAAAAATTATAAGGATTTATGAAAAAACATTTTTATTTTAATTGAATAATACAAACAGTTTTTATGAATTATACAGAATAATCGTGAACGTCAAAAACATATGACAAACAATAAAACTTATTACAAGCATCACATGAAAATTTTGATTTTGGTCCCTCTTCTGAGCAGTTTTTCGGCCTTCTTCAGCACTTATTTTCGCATAACATACTACACATTTTCGACGATCTTTTGAAGCAACTTCATGTAAAATATGCTTTATGTTGTCATTTTCCGGCACCTTCGGGACATCCACTTCATGCATTTGTAACATACTTAGTGCAATACTCTGTCTAAAATCCGTAATTGATATTTTGGCCTTTGTCATCATTTTATATATGATAAAAGAGCTTACTACTGCTGAGCCTAGTAATATTTGAAATGTAAGTTTTCTATACCACTTGATCCCTTTACGCAAAGCGGAAGAATATGATTTCAACTGATCGGATAGATCTATGATATAAATGTTAGTGGTTGTGTCAGTATGAATAGTACTGAGAGAAAGAATATCACGTTTATCCTGCCATTTTAAAACAACTACCCCTGTATTACTTTCTGTTGCGTAAATTTCTCCTTTATTTAATTTTTGGGTCTCTACATCCTTTGAATTGTTTTTTCTACTTTTCCTTAAAGTACCGAGAAGATACGTTTTACGCTTTTGTAGCTCATGCGCTAATGCGACACTAGTATAGTAATTATCTATATATAAAATGCGTCCGTGATCTAAAAGTGGCAACATAAGTGATAAAATAGTCGAAACTGTAGCAGGTTTATCTGAATTTTTATCTTGTCCACAGTATCTTTTGATATCGTATATATAGCCATCTTTACAACAGAGTTTATACAGTTTTATTCCGAATTTGAACCTCTTATTTTTGATATATTGTCTGACTGATAATCTCCCTCTGAAGGGTACCAGTGTTTCATCTATGCAGACAGATTTCTCCGGAATATAGACCTCTTTGAATTTATTGGTAAATTTTTCTAATAAAGAGCTTAGTTTTCCTAAACGGTTATTTTTATCAACCGTTTCATTATCGTTGAAATGTAGCATTCTGAGAATTAATTCGAATCGGTTTCTTGACATTTTACACGATACATGATTGCTGTATAATGGATTCTTAGACCAGTAATCCGTCATGTTTGGAAACCTTGCTAGACCCATATACATTACAATTTTAAAGAATGTGGTAATTTCGTCCCTGTTAGTATCTTTCCATCTGTGTAATCGCGAGAAAACTGCCATAGGTTTGTTTTTGGTTTGTTGGGCATATCTCTTGGTCTCTACTACAATCAAATCCAGCAGAAGTTCATCACTGAGATATATCTTGAAAAATTCATAGTTTCGCAGTTAGTGGTGGAAACTGAAGGTATTGAGGTGTTAGGCGGAAGCTCATCACTAGAAATCTTTGCTTTTATAGGGAACCTAAAAGTGATTATGTTTTAGTTAAAAAAATCCTGAAGGTTGAACTATAGTTGTAGAAACATTGAAACGTTTTATTTAGATTTAAAAATGGATAACTAGAACTGAACTATATACAAATATTTAATCCTTAAGCCGTAAACAACACAACAAAAAGGAAAATAAGTTAATAAGTTTTTTGGTGATATGTTTCACATAATAATTACCTTTTTAATTTTTTCTTCCTTGCTTCTAAATTCAATGCACTTTCATCAGACTCAATATCTGATGATGAATCACTGGGCAAGTAATCATCTGAAGTATTATCTATAAAGTCTAAAGTCTCTTGTTTTTCGTCTGATAATAACTCATTCCATAATTTCAAAAGTCTCTCTTGCTCCTTTTCGTAACTTTTTTCCATTTTATTACGACACAAAACACACTACAATTTTCTATAATTTACAACCAACCTTATTACGCGCCGTAATTTCGACAAATGGATTGTAGACTAAACAAAACAACTGCAATTTTAGCACACACAGACTTGTTAGAACTCGAAAAAAATGACAACCGATACTTGGGTTTCGCGGCCCTCGGTCGTCAGAGAATCTGAAACCCATAAGTAGGCTGTCATTTTCAAAATACATTTTTAAGACCCGTTTACACGGGTAGAGTAATGATGCAAGTACTTGGTAGAGTAGAGTAACTCTACCCGTAAAAACGCTCAGCGCAGTAAAGTAGCAAGTAGAGTGCATAGTACGTGGTAGAGTAGAGTGACTAGCAACATGTGGCAAAGTAACTCTACTCTACTACCACCACCACCGCCAAAATATCCACTCGCCTGCGCACTCTACCCATGGAACGCGGTTAATTCTGGTAGAGTAGAGTAGGTAGGAGAGTGCATAGGGACGCTGTCATTCCGGCTGGAGTTGTGTTTTGTGTAAATAGTGAAAATGAAGTTCACCGAAGATGAACTTCATTTCACTTTCACTTTAAAACTTGTAGAGATGTTTGGCGAATACCAGTGTTTATGGAATTTAGGTAGTGTACACTACAGAAATAAAATTAAGAATATAAGGTGCACTTATAATCTAGAGTGTTTAAAAATAGAAAAATCAAAAAAAATCGGGTTCAGGTTCAGCCGATGTATACGTTCCGAACGTGAAATGGTTCACTCCTATGGAAGCAATCATGAAAGGTGCAAAAAGAAACAAGAAAACTGAAGGCTCAATAAGAAATAAAAAATGTATTCTTATCAAGATAAAAGAGCTGAGGCCCGTGTATATTCCTTCTTTTAAGCCACTCTCTCATCCACGCCTTTCTTTGTTTATTTACCTCATCATCGATAGCTTCAGCGACCTCAGTTGCATTTGCAACAATAGCTAAACAGTTTTGAATAATTTTTTTTTCTTGAATTCGTTTTGTACTAAACAAACACCCACTCCACACTATACTAGCATCAGTACTATACTTGTAACTCTCCTCGTGTGAACGGTATCAAGCCATTATTGGCAGAGTAGCGAGTAGAGTCGACTCTACTCGCTACTCTACTCTCCTCACAACTCTACTCGTGTAAACAAGTCTTAAGAGAACTTTTTTAACCTAGCGCTTTATAACAGCCAGTACATCATATCCGAGGTAAAAACCTAATGATTTACTAGAAAAACTAAGTTGGGCCTGGGGGTGAGATATTTTTTGCTTCATTTGGGCGATTATCGTGTTTTAAAGGACTTTTTCATATAAAATACAGTATAACCTGCCACATCTGGGTAAATGTGGCGACCGACCGATCCGGATATGAAAAAATCCGGATATCACTATTTAAAAATGTGTATGTAGCTGTAAATGGCCTGAAATTTTTACAATACATAGTTTATAGCGTTTTATGCATTTAATATCAGGACTAAAATAAAATATGTACATACATTACATAGATAAGAAAGGTAAAATAAAAACCTAAACATTATAGAGTTTTCAAGCTGTATTTCTGTTCTTATAAACAAAAATTAAACGTTTATAAACTATAAGTACATACATACTATATGCTCCATACTAAAAACAAACGGTTACACAACTTACACATTAGTTTTTAAAAAAATTGGTTATTTTCCGCTGCTTTTCACACTGTACACGTTTTTTTGAAGCCATGTCTCTCATCCTTTTTAAGAGCATCACGTCACTTGCACAAGTATCTTCTTGATTTTCAACGTAGCATAGCAGAGTCTCGAACGACTTGAATGCTTCGAAGTGGCTCATTACGACCGGATTTTTGTCAGTGCTTTTCATACCCTTCGTTGTCTGAGTTTATATCATCATTCTGGCACACCATATTCAATATATCGCCGTCTGTTTAATTCGTTCTGTTCGTCTGCACTCAACTACTTGTTAACCTGGTCTTCCTTCATTTTTTCACATCCCAGCAGGTTCTTTACCAGTTCAGCGATCTCTTCTTCGTTGAAAGTTTCATTGGTACCTTCCTCTGGTTTTTCTCCCGTCCACTCATCAGATATTTTGTGGTATAACAGATTCCTTCATTACCTTACCATTGTTGTTGGTTTTATGTCATCCCATGCTTGTGTCACCCACATCACCACATCCAACATGTCCACTTTTTTTATAGTCTCTGTAACGTTTTCTCGTTCATCTATTCTAGCAATCAACGCCGTCAGTAACTTTTGTCGATAGACACTTTTAATAGATTCTATAACACCTTGGTCCATCGGCGGACAGAAGGATATCACATTTGGGGGCAAAAAAAGAAACATTATTTCGCCATCTTTTAGTTCTCCTGGGTCGGGATGAGAGGGTGCGTTGTCCAACAGCAGGACTGCCTTTCTCGGTAGATTATTTTTTGCTTAATGTTTTTCAACCTTTGATACAAATTAATTGTGAAACCACTATTTGAATAGAATACTGGTTATCCAAGCACTCTTTTGATGACGGTACCAAACTGGTTGTGAAGAAAAGTCTCTGAAGTTTTTGAAAGTCCTAGGTTTTTTTGACTCTTCGATAAATCCTAGGAGTGTGTAAGATCCTGTAGCGTTGCTGCAGACTAAAATTGTCCCTCTTTCCTTTTTCTTCTTGAATCCTGGTGCACTGTCTTCTTGTTTTGAGGTCGGCAGCATTTTATAATTGAGACCTGTTTCGTCACAATTGTAAAGCTGGTCTCCGGTAATTTCTTCTTCTAGTAAGCTGTGCAACATCTTTTTAAAGACTTCGACAACTTCTGGGTCAGCAGACAGTTTATCACCACATATCTGTAGCTTCCGCACACCGTACCGATTTTTCCAACTCTTCAACCATCCTTCACTTCCCTTGAAGAAATCATTATTACATCCAATTTCTTTTTCTTTTAATATAGGCCCTGAGATTGGTAATCCCTGCTCCCTCCTTTGAGTGAACCAAAGATACAAACACTCATTGATATGGTTGTTAGGAGCGTTTGTCATCATTTTCAGTTTCTTTATTTCAGTTGTTGAAGCCTGCGATGAGCACCATTTTTCAATTTTGTTTCTAGATTCTTTCCAGTTACTCAGAGCTAGTTCTTACACCTATATCAACAGCAATCTTCTTAGCCGTTTCACTAGCATCTAGCCTCTTCAACGCACGAAACTTTTCTTTCATTATTACAACATTTTTCTGCCTTTTTTTGGCCATATTACCACAAAAACGATGGACAAACAACGAACAAACAACGATTACAATGTCAAGTAGGCACGAAACTTAAAAATTTTACGCCAAACAACTTTCACTGCTCCAGAGGAAACAAAGACTTAGAGAAAACACAGACTCACAGTCGGACAAAGTCAAAACGGTAGAGAGTCATTCAAAGTCACATACCACGCTAGAAATACACCCATTCGTACAAGGCGCGGAGCCGTTCATACACCTTTTTTTGCTTTTTTATTTTATTTAAACACCCATTTAATTGATCTGGTTTTGCAAAGGTGTAAACATTTGAAAATTTTATTCTGGTAATATTTGTGAAAACCTGACTTATAATGAATCGTAATTTAATTTTTTAGTTGGACCTTGTAAGAATTATCGCTTTAGTTGAAGAAGGCCATTCACAGCGGTTCGTGACGGAAAGAGTGGGTGTTTCTCAGGGTGATGCCTCACTGATATGGGATAGTTTCTGAAGATAAATTCGATACAGAATAGAGCTCGCTCTAGTACACCCTGAATTATAATAAGCAACAGAATAGATATAACAGAATTTCCATTCGGAGAAATTCTTCTGTTTGTACCAGTCCTCCAAATAGACTTCAGACCTCCATGAATTACCAATACGCAACATAATAGATAGATCAGAATATCTATTCAGAGAAATTCTTCTATGTCTATACTAGTCCTTCAAAGAGACTTTTGGAATGCTACAGAAATAAGAGTATCGTTAGCTACAATAAGAAGTATTTTAGAGACAGGTTAGAGAATTCTTTGACTAATAAGAGTTCCTCAGCTACAACCTAGACATGTTTTCCAATGCCTCCAGTGGGCTCCAGAACACATACAGCTCCCTCGACAGTTTTGTAATTTTGTGTTTTTTACAGATCAGAATCTGTTAAATGTTGATAGTTTGCGAAATCGTGTTTAGCGAGAGGCAACAAGAGGTGCACAATTAGCACATGCAAATCGCATACTCCCTTTCGCTTATGGCAGTGTTATCTTTTGGGCAGGTATTATGGCAGGTAGACGTACGGAATTGGTGGATATTGACGCGACTCTAACAGGATAAAGGTACATCGCACGGATTTTAGAACATCTTGTGAGATTATGGCGAGGAGCGTGAGTGAAAAGTTTGTATTTATGGGTGATGACGCCCGCCCACATAGGGTTCAAGCGGTTAATGACTATCTTTTTGGAGTATTTGGAGTGGCTTGCAATGTCTCCAGACATGAACCCCATTTAACATGCATGTGATGTGCTCTCCAAAGCTCTTTATGACCGAAGGAATCCTCCTAGACCCTATCATGATCTTACAATTGCCTGTAGAGACAAATTGGAAAAATCTGTTATAGGACATGATTTATCGACTTAATAGAGCTATTAGAGCCCAAATTCATTTTTGCATCGATGCCCGTGGTAGAATTACAGGATTTAAAAATTGTTAAGTACATTTTAATCAAAAATAAAATTTTGAATTTTTTATTTATTAAAAAAAACAGTACCTCTTAAAACAAAAAGTATCTGTCAATGTTATGATATTTTTTTATAAATGATCTATATCAGTGTTTTCTGAAAATAGTTAATTTTGGATGATGCATAACTTTTGAAACTGTGGGTATTCTAATAATTTAGAATGTGTAGTTAAATTGCAGTTAAAACTTTACAGGGGAATGTTTCCACATATTCGATTATAGTGATTAAAAAGAAATTATAATCGCCAATTTTAGATCTCGTGGCTGAAAGACTGAGGAGATGGTTTGACTGCTCATACGCAGAAATCTTTCATGCATCAGTTTCCAAAGCTAAAATTACCATTTGAATTGTCAACCTTCGAAATGAGATGACGCAATAAAAAGAAGAATCGGCAATTTAAAGTAGCAAGAAGATACTCTTCTATGATCCTGATAGAGGACAGATCTACTTCAGAGACGAGACTCTGTCTACATGAGCCTCGTATCCCCATTTTGGTTTTTTCTTTGTTTTATATGTACTACTAGTACTTTTCATCGTTTTGTCCTATCGTTAATGCTTGACAGGCAGCCTTGTCTCCTTCTAGCTTTAGATACGTGTTAATATATTTTCGTTACTTGGATTCCTAAACCTGCAATTTTGACACTATTTTTGTGCATGAAGCTAAGATCCTGTACAACCAATAAATAAATAAATGAATAAATAGGTAAGGTAAAGGGTAAGGTAGTAAAACAAAAAAGCAGTAAAGATAACATGGTTGAGCTGCGTAACTGATCATTACTGAAAGGAGACCAATGCCTCTACATGGTTGAGCTTTCCTGTAATTGAGCTGTCTTGTAATTTGAACTGAACTGAACCCAAAAATAATATATTGTTTTGTTTTTATACTAATCATATTTTATTACTTGTTTATATAAATGCTAAAATTACAAACCTCAAATATACCTTCAATAATCCTCACAGCCAACAGAAGGTAGACGTTAGTCCTAGCTATCCAAGGAGTCACCAATGTTAACAAAGCAGTAACTGCTATGCCGATGCCGAATACTCTTTTACCTCCGTACCTTGCAGCCAAATAACCACCGAGAAGCTGCGTTGTTATATAACCATAGAAGAATGAACTTAGAATGTATCCTTGGAGTTTGGTATCCCAATCAAAGTCTCTTATCTGCAAAAGAAAAACAGGATTATATTTGTAAACCAGTTTTTAATTGTTTGACAAACAATATATATATATATATATATATATATATATATATATATATATATATATACAAGAAATACTGGATATTATTGACTGTCGATATAAACAAACAACACAGTTTATTAGGGCTGCAGTCAGTAGGTTTGGCCGGGATGATACAGAAACACTCTTTTGACTTTTGGTCGAGCTTTCGGAATTCTTTTATTCCTTCTTCAAGACACTGTAATTAGAAAAAAATGTAAATATTTACAACATATCTCAAATTGTCATTACACCTTACTAGTCGTTGAGATTATTTTTGCAAAGCTACGACACTCAACATTAAAAACACACATATAAAATATAACATTTAAAATAATGGACAATATGCATTTTAAAATTTAGTTGGAAAGTTAAAATTTTGTTAGTAACATCTTTTCATGGTGTGTTTGACTGATCCATAGAGAACAGAAAAAAAAAACATTAAAAAGTAATTAGGAGTTCTTGCTATTATATTAATGGAAGTAGTATATTAAACCTGTCTTGATAGTATGCAACATGTTTTGTATGCAGGTGTATTACGGTGTGTATATGTAAAAGTAAATCTTTATTTTATTTTTGATGTTTTGTCAGCAAGTAACAATAAATGTTGCTCAATTTATCTATGTCTGACTTTTTATTTATACAAGACGTATTAGATTTTATGAAACACATTTCCAAGAAAACACGTTTTGAATGGTTTTTTTCCTTAGCCAGAATACAGGAATCTTCGAAATTAAATTCATGTTTTAAAGTTAATGCAAGAAAAAATGCAGAAAATTGCAAAGGAAAAGAAGAACCAAAAATGAGTTTATTCAAAAGCCCTGTAGGATAGGAGTTCTCTTGTAGTATAGATCTCATTGTCCATATTGTCCATTATTTTAAATGTTATATTTTATATGTGTGTTTTTAATGTTGAGTGTCGTAGCTTTGCAAAAATAATCTCAACGACTAGTAAGTTGTAATGACAATTTGAGATATGTTGTAAATATTTACACTTTCTTCTAATTACAGTGTCTTGAAGAAGGAATAAAAGAATTCCGAAAGCTCGACCAAAAGTCAAAAGAGTGTGTCTATAACATCCCGGCCAAACCTACTGACTGCAGCCCTAATAAACTGTGTTGTTTCTATATATATATATATATATATATATATATATATATATATATATATATATATATATATATATATATATATATATATATAAGAAATACAGGATATTAGTGAATGTCGATATAAACTGGTGGTTTTATATATATATATATATATATATATATATATATATATATATATATATATATATATATATATAAATCATATTTGATTATCGGACTTTTAATTGTGTCAGTGGAAGCACAGTGAAAAGAATGTGTACGAAATGTGTAAAAGTATTGAAAGTGCATTTTGACCATGGAGACATTTTTCCTTTAAGATCAAGAAATATTTTGCGAATGAAAAAGCGGCTTATAATTCTGGTAAGTAAAATTAACTGGTAATTTTTTTGGAATAAAATAACTTAATCTGGTAATTTTTTTAGAATAAAATTTACAAAATTTGTTAAATTTACTAATGTTTGTATTTTAAGAACGATTTCCGAAGTGGAAATTGAAACGTTAATAAACGTACTTTAACCTTTAATTGTGGGTTATTCCCATTTAAATAGTAATTATTTAGTTCTGAAGATATTGTACGGGATGTGGTGACTTTTACAAATCAACGAGGCCGGTTCGAGTTAGAAATTCGCAACCAAGTTAGAAAGACGATAGTTTACAAAGACGTTGACGAAACTGAAATTTACGCATATATTGGACTGTTGGTCTGCGTTGATGAAAAGTAATCAAGAGCCTGTAAGAATTCTATGACAAAATGACCATTGTTTCAGGAGACCGCTATATTCTGCAACAATGCCACAGACCAGATTTACAAGTAAGCAGTGTTGGCGAAATAAATTCTTAACACAATAATATACTTTAACATATTTAATGTTTTGTGTAAAACAAGGTGTTTTATGTTTGACTTTAAGTTCCAACACATGCGCATTGTTAAAAAACAAAAGGTTCGTTATAAAAATGTCGGGCAGAAAGGATGGCTTCTTGTCAGTCCAATAAAAAATTGTACTTAAATCGTAAAAAAATATAAAGTTACATAAAAATATAAGTGGTTCTTCCCTTTGGGAATCCAATCAGTTTACTTTAGATTGTGTTTGTGAAACAAAGGTTTTATTATGAAAAGTAGCCTAAATTATTCCTAGCGTTCTCACCAGCGACGTTTCTTTAATGTAAAAATAAAACAACCAGCTGGATGCGTTTTGATGATAAAGATACTCAGAAACACTGTAGATAAACCGACAAACGAGCACCTATTCGAAACGTGATTGAAATGTTCGTAAGTAATTTGTCAAAAACTATAATCCCGGTTGTCATCTTACCATTGATGAACTGATAGTGCCATGTCGTAGTACCATGTGCTTTCATAGTCTACATAAAAAGCAAACAAGCAAAATATGGAACTAAGATCTGGTGTCTTGCAGATGTTGATACCGCTTATTATAAGAATTTACAAATGTATTTGGTGAAACAAGGGGGAGCAAGGAAGAAGGCTAGTTTTAGATTTGCTTTCCATTTCAGCCTTGATCACGGAATTACCACAAATAACTTTTTTTCTTCTTTAGAATTAGCAAAAGATCTCATCCACATGAAACTAATACTATACGGAACGCTACAAAGGAATAAAACGTGCATCCCTCCGGAGTTTATCCCTGCTCGAAATCATGATATTTATTTCTTTAGTTTCTGGATTTCAGTCGGAAATCACATTGGTGTCCTACATCCAAAAAGTAAGCCGAAGTATTATACTCTTATCTTTCAAACACAAACATATCGCAGATTCCAAAGACAAAAAACCAGATATAATAACACATTATAATGCCACAAACAAACAAACAAACCGAAAGGTGGCCCAGCTACGTTGTTTATGAACATTATTGATATTGCAGCAGTACCTAAATGCTTTCGTGATGTGGGTTCATCCCAATCCTAAATGGAAATGTCAGTATTTAAAAAAAAAACAGGACGATTTAGTTAGAGTTAGGCAACAGGCTTTTAGAGCCACGCCTAAAAAGAAGAATAAGCAATCCAACAATCCAATATCTTCTAACAAACAAAACAAAAATATTAATCAGATATTGAAAGAACTAGACGAACATTGTAACGTAGAAGAAACTGTGGAAGAACCGAATTCACCACAACAAAAAAGAAATAGAATATGCCATATTTTACCAAGGAAGAAACATTGCAAGTATCAAAGCAAATGTTATAAATGTAATAGTATTGTATGTCCATTATACAGCAAGACTCTTATGAAGCGCCATTATTTCCTTTTGCCATCATTCTTTCGAAAAGCGTTCCCAGTGATAATTTTTTATTTTTCTTACAAATGCATGTGTTTCTTTTTTAATTGTCTTGTAATTATTCTTTCTTTGTTGTCGGGATATAAGGTTAGAACTACGCCTGAGAATGCTTCGATGTTACGTGTTCTCTACTCTTCTTTATGGCTTGGAAGCGTGGACACTAAAACAAATCCATCTGAATAAGTTGGTCGCCTTTGAATTTTGGTGTTACAGAAGAATCCTACGAATATCATGGATTCAAAGAATGTCAAACGTGGAAGTAACTAGAAGGATAGGAAATGAGGCGGAAATAATATTAACTATCAAAAGACGAAAACTTGAGTACTTAGGACATGTGATGAGAGGGCAAAAATACGCATTATTACAACTTATTATTCAAGGCAAAATCCGAGGAAAGCGAAATGTGGTAAGACGAAGAATATCCTGGCTTAAGAACTTAAGGGAATGGTTTGAATGCAGTAGTGCAGAACTTTTTAAAGCGGCAGTCAACAAAGTCCTCATAGCCATGATGATTTCCAACCTTCGATAGAAGATGGAACTTAAAGAAGAAGAAGAATTATGGTATGCCTCTTGTGTTTTGGTTCACATGCATTTCAGGTAAGCTTTTTTCTTTTAAAATCCGTAAACTAATTTTCGAAACCAAATTCGGATTTTTGCTTTAATCTGTGCCTTCTAAGAATTGCAAGGCAAAACAGACGTTGATAAAGGTGTTATTAGAGACATGGGGAATTTAAAAATTGTATTCCACAACATATCTCCTCAACTAAGCAAAAATCCTTAGCGAATTGGTTTCTAGTACTCGTACAGAGAGTATATCGGAATAAAAAGAAAAGACAGTTAAGATTTGATTTCACGTATAGTGCGTCTGTCTATCCGCTTATAAGTATTTCGTATAATAACATCTTTATCAACGTCTGTTTTGCCTTGCAATTCTTAGAAGGCACAGATTAAAGCAAAAATCCGAATTTGGTTTCGAAAATTAGTTTACGGATTTTAATATCAGATGTCGCTATTTGCGTCCATACGAAGCCATGTTAGAGTTGCTTGCTAAGACAGAAAAGATTTATTTTCACGTTCAGAGCGACTGTGAATATCCGTTCTGAAGAGCCCTTTTAGAACGCACTATACGTGAAATCAAATCTTAACTGTCTTTTTTTTTTTCTTTTTTCTTTTCTTTGCATTTTTCCTTTACTTCTGTACAAAACCACGGAGTTTTACGTCTTGGGAACAATTTATTTTCACTTACATTTCTTTAACCAAGAACTTTCATGGTCGACTAAAGTATTAGACTTAATTTTGGCCCAGCTCTCTTCGACTCCATCACTTTCTGTGATATATGCGTTTCTGCGTTTGTCGGTTATTCTTTTTTGGAATAGGTATCTTGTGGAGTCATCTTGTAAGCTTTCGACTTTTATCTTTGTGGTGTATTCTGGTGTTTTGTTATCACATATATGTGTTTTCATTCGGATTTTGCACAATGCCAATTTATGATCGCTTCCTATTTCTGCTGATGTTAGTGCTCTTACATCTAAGATTTGAGAGGGCTGTAACTCTCTATTCGACAGAATATAGTCTACCATAGATCTTTGTTCTCCACTGTTTTTAAAAGTGTATTTGTATTGTTCTTTGTGAGGGAAAAATGTTTTATTTCTGGAACTATATCATTGTCAACATTCGCGTTAAAATTACCCATAATGCTATGCGAAGTATATTTCTTGTTTTCCATAAATTCGTTGTCCTATTTCTGGCGTTAGTCGTCGTAATGAAATCATTCCTGTTCCGAGTCATAATCCTGTTTCTATGTCACGTATAACTTGGAAATTATGAGCCCTGTTTACTGCGTTATCAACGCGACAGCATTAGCGCTCTTGTAACAGCTCCCTTTACCACCTAGCCATAAAAACAATAAGTATTCCACAAATTCATTATTTTCAGTACGTAAAAAGCTATTTATGGAAAATAACAATATATAGGCATGTTCATCAAAAAAGTAAACAACGATGATAGTGGATACCTCCTTAATATGAGTGGCGTCAATCAAAAAAATCAATATAGGCTTTACTCATATATTAGCACTGATTAGAATGAGATAATATTACACTCTATGTAGGTCGTTATACTACTTCAATATTAATTGTCACGTAAGTGAGAGTGAATATTTATTTTATGAAGCGTTCAAAAAATGTTCATTGAAATAATTTAGTCGCACATTTCAGTTTAATATTTTTGGTATAGATCAGATTTTTAATGGCATTTTTTTTTTGTTGTGTTCTTTTTCTTGAACACAGTGTAATTTTCACTATATATTCCTAGTAATACTGTTATCCCAACAGGTTCATAAAAATTTTTTCAATCGAAACCTGAATCGGGCAACTAAAACAGTGGTAAAAATAGATATCTAAAGCAAATACATACACTTAATCCTATATGATTATATTAATTTGTCCATTTGGGTGAAACTTTTTTAATTTTTGATTGGTTTTGGCCAATTTGGCCATTTTGGCAATTTTGGAAAAAGTGGTTTAAATGGAATAGGATAAGAAATACTAGTTTGATTGTTATTTTTTTTTTTTTTATTAAGAAAACGGCCCTCAGTCCCCGGTAGCTCGCTAGTTCCCAACCAAGGTAGCGGTAGGACTAACGGACAGCGGGCAGAGAGTGCGAAGAATCCCCGGGTTGTAGGAGGCTACCAATAACGACGAACGCTGCACATAATTACGTATAATGTAAGAACCTTATCTAAGGATGAAAAAATGACGGAACTGGAGGAAGAACTCAAACATGTGAAATGGGATAATATAGGAATTAGCGAAGTCAAAAGAAGAGATGAAGATCAGGTCAAACTAAATTCAGGCAATATATTCCACTATAAAGGGGTAACAGAATCGACAACTGGAGGAATAGGTTTATTAATACACAAAAAATTACAGAAAAATATACAGAGCATTGACTGCATTTCCCCAAGAGTTATGTATATAAATCTAAGACTAAATAATCTAAGACTGAAAATAATCCAGGTATACGCCCCCACCAGCAATTACGAAGATGAAACTGCTGAAGCCTTCTATGAGGAAATCGAAAGAGCAAAAAAGCAGGAACCGGCTCATTACAATCTGATAATGGGAGATTTTAACGGGAAACTCGGAAGGAAAAAGGACGAACAAGAAGTGGCAATCGGAGATTTTGGAATCGAAGTAAGAAACGAAAGAGGCGAAATGCTTACCAACTTTCTACTGCAACACAAACTGTATGCAATGAACACGTTTTTTAAGAAGAAACAGAATAAAAAATGGACGTGGGATAGTCCAGACGGAAGAACTAAGAGCTAATATGATTATATAATAACAGACAAAAAACAAATTATTCAAGATGTCACTGTACTCAATAAACTATCAGTAGGAAGCGACCACAAACCAGTAAGAGCTATAGTAATGATAAACCTACAAAAAGAAAGAGCAAAGATGATAAACAGTTGCAAACGCATAGTTTGGAATTCACCAAATCAGCCTGAAGCATACATAAAAAATCAAGCGAAAGGTTTATAACCAATGTGTTTTGCCTGTACAAACTTATAGAGCAGAGACTTTAACATTCACGCCAAAATCTACGAATAAACTCAAAGTTACACAACGAGCCGTGGAACGTGCAATGCTGAACGTGAGCCTTCAAGACCACATAACAAACCAACAGATCAGGCAAAGATCAGGAGTTCAAGACGTCATCGAAAGAACCACGACGCTTAAGTGGAACTGGGCAGGGCACTTAGCCAGAACACAATTGGAAGGTGAACAAGAAGTATTATGGAATGGAGGCCCAGAAAGTATAAAAGAAGCCGAGGATGACCACCGACTATATGGACCGATGATATAAAACGTGTAGCGGGAAACTGGCTACAAGATTCCCAGTGTAGAGAACACTGGAAAGAACTGAGGGAGGCCTATGTCCAGCCGTAGACGCAATTAGTTGATTGATGATGATGATGATGATGATGATGATGATGATAGATTATCAGAAAATATTCGAGAAAGTGCAATACAGGCAACAGAAAATTTATTGCAGTTACAATCCAGGGCATTGTTTGAGAATAACTTCAGAAACCCTTTTAGTTTAAGCCGGGGCATCGTTTGAGATCCTAAAAATGCATAGCAAATGAAGAAATGCATCTGTGGCAGAATGATATATAGAGGAGAACATTGTACATGCATAAAGGTATTATCACAAAAACCTAAAAAGATAGGAAATAAATTCAACAACATTCAAAACAACAAACACATTGAGATCTATTTTATTTAAAACTAACAATGAACAAGAAAGAAGAAATAATTGTATTTATAAAATACCTTGTGAATGCGATCAGTTTTATTGAGGTGAAACATCAAGGCCATTCTATGTTATAACAAGTGAACATCAATCTTATATTTAAAATAGAGAATTTGATAGATCTCAAATATGTAAACACGCATGGGATGATGAACATACCGTTCAATGGAACGATTCATGTATAGTAGGGTGGATCGAAAAATCGAATCTTTGAAAACTGTTTTGGAATAGTGCGCAAAAGTTGCCAATTGGTATTACAAACCTAATCTTTATTTGCGAAATTTCAAAAATTGTTCAAAAGTACATGTTATTACTATAAAAATGATATCCAATTAAAATATCTTTGAAATATGTTATTTTTACCCACTACCTACCCTTTCCTTTTAATTTTGATCATTTATTGTTTGTAGTCTTTCTTTTGGCTTAAATTTTGACATATCTTTGCGCGAATCAATTTTTGCCTCTGCCTTTTTTGTGACCCAACAACCGATGAAGATGCTTCAGTTACGAGCTTCACGAATCTCTTAACAGATTGGGTGTGACAGGGAAATGTAGCGATGTCGATGTTTTTTCAGGAGAACCGGAAATAACATCTTACCCAATCTCTACTGTCAAACTTTGAAGCAATGGAGGGCAAGTTATTTTATTGTTTTGCCAATCATAATCAATCAGATCAATATAGTAAATTGTTAAATAATAAAAGGTCTTAGTTTTTGCAATGAGAATGCGACGAAGTACAAACTCTTTTATACACCATATCAACATATATATAGCACAAGATTTTCTAGATGTACAAAATAGGCATTTCTTTGAGATACAGGGACTGCAACAGTTTTTAAATTTTGCTCTAGATAGGTACCAACTACGTTTTATTGTTTGTAAAACATGCTTTTCACCATTTACACATGATGTGTTGCATTTAATCTAAAACCATAAAGGAGCATAAACCGTGACAATAAAGGTCAGGTTCTTTAATTCAGATGTTGGATTTTCAGTACTAACATAAAGACGTAGAATGTTCGCCAATGTAGGCCATCGAGAATGATTTAACTATTCAGGGCTTCGGTTTAATAAATCGACGTAGGAACTTTGAAATAATTTTGTGTACACTGCATTTCTGTATTGATATTGGCATACAAAGTGGAAGGCAATTTATGATCTATTTCTATATCAGTTTCTAGTTTTTGCTTTCTTAATAACTTATTGCTGTTTTCATGTTAAACGAATTGTTGTAGTTCTTTTCTTTGCATTTTTTTTCATTCTTCTTGACTTCTTTGTTAGCTTTAAGGTTTCCTTTACATCGATATTTTTAATACCCATTTTTCTAGGTCCCTTTTGATCTAGTACAAACCCCCGTTTATTTGTAGGTACCTTTTTTTCCTTGTCGCAAGAAAATTGTTACTTTTTTATTGTCTTTACTAAAGGTAAATTTTTGGTGGGTATTCCAAATCAATTTGTCATTTTTTTTTTAATTTTGCGTTTATCGATCCACTCTAATGTATAGTCCTCAAAGAAACGGATGGTAAAAAGAGAAAAATCAAAGAAGCGGCTCTAATTATGCTAAATGAGACCAATTCGCAAATTCCAAATGCAGAATGCAGGGTGAAATGCGAGTGTCGCAAATTCCTCGGCAGAATGCAGTAGGATCTGATTACCCACGTTAAAAGAGGGAGGTCATAAAAAAATTACCACTATTAATAAGTCAGTAATATATAATAACATACATATAAAATTAGAGTTCGGTGTTTATTGAGAGTAAACTAAATGTAAGACCAAATACCATGTCGGGACAGTATTATGAGGTTTTTTTCCTGGTTTTTTCCTCATTATTTACTATGGAATCACTAACAGAAGAATTTTATTATCATCATGGCATGTAATTGTCTTTTTAAAGACAATTCACGTGCTATGATTTTTTTCTGACGGATATTCTCAAGTTAAAGTTGATTTCATGTAATCGAATGAACTATCTTATAATAAAGTCGTCTCAGAAACGCAACTCAGCAATATTGGCATCATTTTAAAGTCGTCAACTTTAAAATGTATATGTAAATATATGTCTGAATTGTCAATACAAATGAGTCAAATAAAATTAAATTATTAGAAGAATTTTTCACCAAGTAACAAAAAAAAACAAAATTTGTTTAATTTACTAATGTTTGTATTTTGAGAACGATTTCCGAAGTCAATGCGATGAAACGTCAATAAACTTATTTGAAACTTAAATAGTGGCTTATTCCCATTAAAATAGTAATTACTTTAAGATGACACAAGAAAATAGCTTCAGAACTATATTTCCAACTGTATTATTTACGCTATTGAAATCGCAGGTCGCTATTGGTCCGATGTGTTCGCTTTATACAGAAACCGATATCGCCATCGCCATCGTGGACGCGATTGCGATCATGGGCTTAGATGTGTTCTCCGCTTTCTCGTAACTGGATACAATGTGTAAGACAGAGACATATGTCCATCAGTGGACACTTACAAGTTGAGACGACGATGATTCGACATTTTATTGATTTGCTTTGTTTACTAGATCAGTAAATAACTAATGAGTTTTTAGTAAATACAAAATCTTAAAACTTACCCTAATAACCATTCCATTCTCTAAGGTGACATTCCTAAATTCGGTCATGGCTACTATGGCTATACTTAGATTTACCCTCAAAGCATATGAGGTGAAAAATCCTAAAAATGCCAATACAGCCACGACGTACCTTCTCATTCGCCAGAAAGTCCATAGCGAACCAATAGATTCAGAGGAGCTAAAAATCAAAATTTGAATTGAGTTTTATCAATTGAGTTAAATACTAAATATTAAAAGATACTAAACGATCATTCAATTTGGGCTGATGATCATTCAATGTTGAATATACATGGATTTAAAAGTTTTTAAAATGTTTAAAACTAAGTTATTTTCCGGAAACACGAACACGAATAGTACACAATGTTTTCAAAAATATTGTTATATAGCTGTATCTCTTTCTATTTAGAGAAATTCTTAGACCAGAGTAGTGAGTTGAGTAAGCTTATTATTCGTTCTTCGATTACTATTTCAGTGTGTCCATTTCTTTCCATCTTTGTCCCCAAATAGATAGATTCGGAACATGGTGAAATTAACTTTTAATCTTCCATATACCTTTCCAATTTTTACAATAAAATCATATGTCTTCATTACATTAAAAGAGCACATTTTGAATATGGTATTCAGAAGTATCCATGAAATTCAATATTTCGTGTGATGTCAGGCTTATTAAAATTTTAATTACAAATGTACTATACAGGTAGAATCATCATTTAAAAATAATTTTTTTCTTGATGTCAACAGTTACATTAAATAGAGGTAAAGCAATAAAATGTAAAGCGCAGATATAGATGTAATTAAGTGGTTTCACAGTTCCTAGCAAAAGATAAGACATTAAGTATCTGTCACATATTTACATAAAGTAACATCACCAAAACAATTTACCAAAACCCACGTATAATTAAATAAAAAGGAAAGTTGTATGAGATAACAAAAGTCAACAAATAAGTAGCAAAAACCTAATTATTGTTGACAAAACAAATGTATCACGCGAAAAGACGATTTAAACACTGATATAATACTGTAAGCTAAAAATATATCACAACAAATTAATAGTAATATAACTGTCAGGAAAAGGTATATTTCATTTTTGTTAAGTACAGTATTAATTGCTAATTTTAACGCATAAACCTTTAATCATTATTAAGGACATGACACGACCTTACTCTATACGAGCCCCGTGTCATATCAGTTGGCCCACCTATGGAATTTGCATTTTGTCGATTACCATAAACAAATTATACTCTGCATGTAAAAACATTAAATATTCAACTATTTAACAAATGCTTAAAAGGACAAAATATCCCTGATGATTGGAGTGTTGGATACATCAGCTCAATATTCAAGAAAGGGGATAAACACAAATGCTCTAATTATAGGGGAATAACTGTTATCAGCTCAGTGGGGAGGTTGTACGGTCGAATAATAAAAGAAAGAATAGAATCAGAAGAATGCAAGGAATCCATCTACCCACCTATTGTTTATAGATTTAGAGAAGGCATACGATACGGTACCTTTAAAAAAACTGTTTCAAACATTGACGAAAGTAGGTCTCAGTAGAGAGTATGTGGATGCTATCGCAAAATATATAAAAATGCAAGAAGTGTCGTTAAAGATGGAAACTTTATATCTGAATCATTTCCAATAACAAAGGGGCTTAAACAAGAAAGTTGTCTATCTCCGACCTTATTTAAAATATATATTCAATCATCGCTAGAGCAGTGGAGGAAACAAGCATCCGAAATGGGAATAGACATAGGCGGTGGTAAATGTCTAACAACTTTATTTTTCGCAGATGATCAGGTAGTAGTGAATGATGAGGAAGACATGGACTACACGTTTAGAAATCTAAAGAAAAAATATGAAAAATGGAGCCTCAATATGAATATGTCAACGACAGAGTATCTTAAAATAGATGATGAAGAAGATCCAGAGTTATAAATTAAAAACAATAAAACATGCAATGAATATAAATATCTTGAATCTATAATATCTAAAGAAGGCACTACCAAAAGAGACATCGAAAATGCAGCAGGGAAAAAAGCGGTTAACATTCTAAACTCTCTACTATGGTCTAAAAATATTTGACAAGAAACGAAATTGACAATCTATCGAACCTTGGTAGAGCCTATTATGACTTATGAGGCAGAAGTTTGGCAGATCACGAAAAAAGATAGAAAAAGAATAGAAGTAATAGAAATGGATTTTCTAAGGAGAGCGTGTGGTGTATCCAAAAAGGATCATATCAGGAATGAAGATATTATAAGGAGGACAAATACTGTATATTCCAGCGTAGACAGAATTGAAACAAGACAACTAGTGTGATATGGTCACGTAAAGTGAATGAATGAAGATAGATAGACAAAAAAAGCTTTAAATTACATACCACAACAAAGAAGAAGAAGGGGAAGGCCTTTAGTTGAAAGAGAAAATTTGTTCAATCATTATTAGATTTTTTAATTCTGGAAAATCCAATTCGGAAATCGCGAATATATTGCAATTGTCACGCTATAGTGTAAAAAATATAGTCAGAAGATACAAAACTACAGGTTCGGTCGTCACAAAACCTAAAAATGTACGAAAAAGTAAAATAACCCGAGCAGATCGAAGGGCATTAAGACGCATTATAGTAAAAAATTGACGAGCAAATTATATGAAGTTAAGCGTTTTATGAAGTGACGTTATTGGAAGACTTAAATATGCTTAAATATGCATTAAGTATATGAATATGCTTAAAAACGCTTGATTTAAATATTCACATAATAAAAGATCAAAAACGTTTAAAACTTTTTTTTTTCAATTACGCTAGTACGTTTTTTAAAAGAACCAAACTTCTGCTATAAATTACACCCAAAACCGTCTTCTTGGAAGCATTTCCCGTGATGTGCGATTGTTTGTAATGTAAAACATTAAATTCTTGCCTCATATTTGTTGCCACAACTTAAAATTGAAAATTCATGTCATAACTTTTAAAAATTGATCTCTAAAAATGGAAATTTTACTACGAACGGTCAATGAAAGTGATCAATTTTATAAACGATCAAGAGAATCGTAAAAAATGGCAACAGTCGTACTACGTTTATTTATTTAACACCTTTATAAAAACTGAGTTTATTTTCGGCAAAATAGGAAAACTGCATAGGAAAGCTATACTCTTTATCTTTAAAGCGCATTCTGATTTTTGTCGATAGGACACTTGGATCAAAAGATATCGAATTTTTACCCTCGATTATACAAATGTTATTGAACATTGATTTCGCGCGGACAACTGACATTTAAAATCGACGGTGGCTTTAAGCGTTGACAGTTCTTATAAACAGTGCTTATAAAAATTTTAGTTTAAAATTATCTCAACTGCATTTTTTATTTGAAACATTTTTTTCTGCGGCGTACAGATTTTTGGTAAATCGATTTTTTGCGTTTTCACCCCCCTACGAGGGGAGTTTTATTGGGAAGCCTAGGGGTAAAAGTAATAATCTTTTTTGCATCTTTTTTGGGGTCCCAAAATTAATATTCTCGGCAAAATTCAGCTTGTTTGTTTGTATGATTTGTAGGGGTCAACTCTCTGATGATGAACTAAATTTAATTTACTCCTGCCACCACAAATTGTATAATTAAAAGAGATATTAAAACATTAGTATGATTCCTTTGACAACTAATTAAATATTGGTATGTTCCGAAATAAATTTTACGTTTATCTTACAGATAAGTAACTGCAACATAATTTGACGTAAACTAGAATTACGCTGGTTTTTGTACGTAAGTGGATTTCATAAGACGACTTTACGCAGAAGTTCTGCGATTCTCCAAAAGTGACTTATTTGTTATTAGAGTTGTACAACAGAATAAAATATCATTTTGTTGTCGTCCTATAAATAGGAGGAAGTCAGAAACAATTCAGTATAGTGACTGTTAGTCCAGGAAATGAAGCATTTCACCTCGCAATTTTTTCGTCCTGCGTGGATTGACTTGAAATTTTAACAGAAGATAGGTAATAGTCTAAGGATCAAAATCTATATCGAACCAAAGTGCGCCAAAGCCTTGGGGGTGGTTGCCACCTTATCTCGGGGGTGAAACATTTTTTTACGTTTTAACCACAGGTTTCGATTAAGAAAGTGATTCTAAACAAAAAATGTTTTATACATTTTTTTTGTAAAACTGATATTTTTCAAGTTATTCGCGATTGAAAGTAACAACTTTTAGACGAAAAAATCGACGTTTTTAATCGATTTTTCGCGAATAACTCGAAAATGGTGCATTTTATCAAAAAAATTGTAGAGAATAAATTTGTAGCTTTTAAAAAGACAAATACAATTCATTTTTTAAAATGTTTTTGCGATATAATAGGAACCGAAATACGGCCTATCAATGTTCAGCGGTTTTCTTCAAATGCCAAATTTGAAAGATTCAAAGTCAAATATCGAGAAAATGATGCATTTTTGGAAGAAAACTCATAGAACCTTTTTTAAAGAGCATAAATAGACCTATCATAAAAAAAGACTCTAGCTCAAAAATTGAGTCAGTTATGATGAAAATAGGGTCAATACTTAATTTTTTTACGAAAAAATCGATGAAAACAACCCCCTAACCGCCCCCATAATTAAAATCGATCTTCACCCTTCTGCAATTCTCTTTGTACATGTATTGTTAATACGTCCAAGAAGTTTGACCCATTTAAAATGCTTAGTTTTAGAAAAAGTACAGCTTAAAGCAGGAAACGATTTAAAATTTTCCTTTATTTAGATTTGTTGTACAATAAATATTTGGCGAGATATAGCCGTTTAAAGCATCGATTTACGATCAAGCACCATCTTTTTCGAGCCCGTTAAACTCACCCCATTTAAAAACCAAGGGTTCCAAAAAGATTTAATTCACAGATCCTTGTAGCTCTTAAAAACCTCTACAAAATCGTTTTTGAAGAAACACTCTATCGTTAAAAATGAAGGAAATACGTTAAAAAAACCAATTAATTTTTTTTAATATTATAATTGTTTTACCTATAAATGTAAATATTTTCAACTATTTATGTAAATGTATAAGAATATATGGTGCCTTTTTATGTTGATAAATTTTTTTGTATTTAATTTTACTTTTTTTAATTTATATCTATTAAATTAGTTTATAAAAACTGCAATGTTGTAAAAGGTGATTTTCAAAAGTTGAAAAGTTGCAAAATTTTGGTAAAAAATTGTTTTCACCTATAGCACTCATAACAATTGATTTTTAAGGGTTGAAAATTTATGAAATTGTATTTTAAAGTATAAAAAAATCACTATTTAACTAATCCAAACCAAATTTCACTCATCTTAAGATTTGTAATGTTATTTTACAATTTTTGAAAATTAGGGGTAGTTTTCAACCCTAAGAACAATCAGGGTTCATCGGCATGACATAAACTATAAAGCAGAGGGTGAGTTGAGCTTAAATCCAAATTTTTATCCAAATCGATCCAAGGCGAAATCATTTTTTTAGAATTAGTAATTTTTTTACATTAATCTCTAACAAAGGTTGCTTTTTAAGGGTTGAAATATGATGGAACTCTATTCAAAAGTATAAAACAATCATTATTTAACTAATTCAAACCAAATCTTGCCCATATTCAGGTTTAATATGTTATTTTATAATTTTTGACAATTAGGGGTAGTTTTCACCCCTAAAACTCTTCAGCGCACTTCGGTTCGATATAGATTTTGATCCTTGGGATATCACCTACCTTCTGTTAAAATTTCAACTCAATCCATGCAGGACGAAAAAATTGCGAGGTTTTAACTTTTTTCGAGCTTCATTTCCTGAACTATGTAGATAGTAATTGATTGGATCCACCGTCGCATGGTGATGGACAAAATCAGTAATGTACATTATTAATAAGTATTTAAAATATCTGGTAAATCATCCTTATTACTTAGGTATACTTTTTACATTTAAATGACAACATAAAATGGTACATACTTATTGGGAATAACAATTTCAATTTTATCATCAATTAATGTGTCTGCTGTACTTAGGAGATTTATTAAAGGTACGTTTTCTGAAAAAAAATATTCGCTTACCTCTATAATACCTTTTGGTCATATTAGTGGTTTAAAAAGAAGGTTCTAAAGTTCTACAACAGTCGTAATTCTAATGGAGTTAGGACCATTTACCTTATTCGCCTTTAAAGTACAAAAGAACTTATGTAGGGACTGTGTTTGTCAGTAGTTTTCGAATTTTTCAGTACTATAAGATTGCTTATACTTTGTGACATAAATCCAAACATTGTCTTTGGATAATGCTTCTCACTCTCGCTGTTATTGTCGAAAACTTTTATACCTGACCAAGTTTCATTGATATTGCTTGAATGCAATTTTTTGTTGTATGTTATATGTATAATAAATAATATTTCCCGTTTAATTTAATTAAAGATTGTTTAATAGTTAACACGTCTATTAGGACTGATTAAAAAGTTAAATAAAGAGAAATAAAGCATACAATATTTTAACGAACATAATAGATACATGTATATCAAAAATTAAAATAACTATCATACATGTTTATGACAATTTTTGAAGTGAATCACTTGAATAGGTATTTAGAGTTATTTGAATTGCTTGCATGTAGTGGAACAATTGTTTATTTATAATTTGATGCACTAATACGACGATAACGCAACTACAAAATGATAAAACAAAATTACCTTTAAAAAAAATAACTATGATATATAATTATATATTAACAAAAAAAAACAATAAACTTGTCTAATTGAGAACAAAAAAATTTTATTTTTTATGTAGATGTGAATTAGTGAATAATTCAGTATATAATAATATTTATTAAAATCCACAGTTTATATATCTACAGTCTATAATTTATTAAACACAAAACTAAAATTAACAACCAAAGTGATAACAAATAAAATGAACGAAATTATGACACTAGCAGAAGAACAACAGGTTTTAGGTCGGGAAGATCATGCACCGACGCTATATTTATTATGAGGCAAGTGCAAGACAAATCATTAGAATACAACAAACCGGCATATCTATGTTTCCTGGACCTTAAGAAGGCATTTGACCGGTTCAATTTAAATACATTATCCACTTATTGTACGCAAGAGAGCTACCTCTAGGAATAATCAAAACAATTGAAAATATCTACCAAAACAACACAATAAAAGTAAAAGTAGACGAAGAACTAACCGACCCTATTAAAGCTGGCAATGGGATAAGACAGGGAGATTCCCTGAGTCCTCTATTGTTCAACCTGATTATGGATGAAATAATAAAAAAAAGTAAGAACTAAAAAAGGATACCAAATGGGAGAAAAACAACTTAATCTGCTATGCAGACGACGCAATGTGAAGATGATTTACAACCTATGCTGCACCAATTTAATATAACCGCCAGAAAATTTAACATGTTAATTTCCACAAAAAAGACAAAATGCATGGTTACAACAGCAAATTTACTAAGATGTAAATTGGAGTTAAAAGGTCAGATAATAGAACAAGTGATGGAGTTTAAATATCTAGGCATCACATTATCTAGCTACGGAAAGCTCGAAACTGAAGTGGAAGATCAAGTGAATAGAGCAGAGCCGCAGGCTGCCTAAATGAAACAATATGGAGAAATAAAAATATCGGGAAAGAAATGAAAGGCAGAATTTACAAAACAGTCATCAGACCAATAATGACATACGCGGCAGAAACAAGACCTGACACAGAGAAGACAAAAAGGATGTTAGAAACAGCAGAGATGAAAACACTTAGAAAAATTGATGGTAAGACACTATGGGACAACGCTAGAAGTACAGATATACGACGTAGATTGAAGGTGAAGAACATCAAGAACTGGGTAAGAAATAGAAGAGTAGAATGGAACGATTATATAAGCCAAATGACAACAAATAGAGTAGTAAAGACGGCAAGAGACGGTTCCCCAATAGGAAGACGATCAGTAGGAAGACCACGAAAACGATGAAACGACAACTTACTGGAGGCACATTGAAAAACATACGAGTTAACCCTAGAGTCCAGCACAGATCAGAGGTAAGTCGACAAAATCTCACCAGCTCCGGGGGGTGCCCCCGGAGCTGGTGATGTTAGATGCCCCCCCTTTTAGTTTTTATTAATTAGCGAAGTTAGCGGTCTATTGCATTTACCTTTGTAAATTCCATGAGGATTGTTTTTGTTACTGATGTCCTTCCAGTGTTTTCTGTGGCCAAACAATGTTTTTTAACAACTTTTTATTAAACTGATGATAGAATGATTCAATTCCGAAAAGATCTTCTTTAAAATAAAAGTTTTAAGCTTTTAATAAGCATTTTTTATACCTTGATACACACGAACACCACATGCTTTGATACTAAATATAATGATAATAAAAAAAAAATAATATTACAATGCCACGTTTAATTTTATAAAACTATTTATTGATTTATATAGCTACTTTTTCTCTTTTAAATGCATAGAATTTATCTAACGAAAAGCGACAATCAAATTACAAAACAAAATTTTCCCCAGACATAAAAACTTTATAATTTTCTTTATGGTAAATTTGACTTATTTCTAACCCTGATTCTGCTTCCTACAAAGCTGAACCAATAAAAAACAGGACATAATCTTGTCTTTTATTTTATCTCTCGGTCGAAAAAATACGGTTCTTAAAAAATGTTTTTGTTTTAAGAAAAAAAATGCTTACTGCTATTTACTCCAGATTAATACAATTTCTTCTGGCTGAATGACGAAAGTCTATGCCACAAAAAAAAATACAATTTCTTTACTTACAGCTGATGTCGTATCTGCATAACACTTTTTGTAAGCCAAATGTTTATCACTGCCTTCACTACACTTAAATTGTTCTTTACTAAAATTTTCTATCCACTACGTCACCACTGCTGGAACCTCTTTTCTGTTCAACAGCCAAGCAACCATTTAACTTTTTCTTATTTCTTAGTCTGTCGTATTTCCAATTCTCCCCCAAAATCCCACTTTCATTTTAAACCGTTTATATTAATTCAAAGAAATCTTCAAATATTTCTATTTCTAGTTTGTAAAATCCACCATACCATTAGTGAACAAAATTTTCCCAAAATTTCTAATCCTGTTCTACAAAACGAGCTCTTATCTTTCATTGTTCAAAAAACCTTTTGTTTTCTTCCAAACAAATCTTTCCTAAGAACTGGTTTATGCCTGCATACGACATTCGAACCTTTCTCTTAGTTAAATAAAGTATTAATATTCATGAGGACAATTTGCTGTGAAAATTTTACAAAATTTAATATTTTGTTTAAACTATTAATACTAAAATTATCCACATACTTCGCCACACCAAAGAACATCACATTATTGTCTATTTTTCAGAAAAAAACGCACATATCATATTCTAAAATGTAATTGTCACAGCATGAACCAACATATTGTATCTAGACCTCTTCTTCTCTCTGACAATATATTTTATGTTAATAAACAAAAAAGTTATTGAAAAATGAACAACATAATCGCTGTTTTTGAATATTGTTAATAACTTTTTTATTAAAATTTGCTGAACTTGAGGATTTTATCTTGTTTGAATTATGTGCAAAAGATGGGCCAGATCTGTTGAATAGTTGTTGCGAAATTTAATTTGTTTATAAGATTTTTTGAAAAATGAGCTAATTTCTAAGGCCGGTACAGATAATTTGACTGAATGTATCTCAATAATCCGAGGTTTATTTTCTTTGTTAAGACCATATAGAATTTATTAATAACCTATGGAAAAAAAAATTTAAAAATTATATTTATGTACAAACAATGATTTAATAATAAATATAACTTTATAAGCTTCTAAACTTTTACAATAACTAGAACGTAGAATTAAGTTCAAAGTAAAAATATTCGGAAATCTGGTAAAAAAACACAACTTTTGAAAAAAAAAAAGTTCCTACGACCTTTAGAAGCCAAGATAGTCCTTTTTTTAATCAGTGTTACGTTAATAAACAACATTAAGGGCTGAAATTAAATCTTTTATGAGAAAAGTAAAACTTTTAGCAAACAAAATTATTGAAATTTTTTTAACCAGGAGTGTTGTAAAGAAAGAGTACTTTTCTTTCCGACTGGGTTTCCACCAAGATCTTTCTTCTTTAATTTTTGTTTAAAATCAACTTAAATCTGTCAGTCCAATATACAATCTCAGTGTTCACTGTCCAATAATTTGGCCCACACTGTATTTTTGAAATGAAAAGTTGTTTGATCAAAAACCTTGACCCTGATTTAAAAAGTGTAATTCTTAACTTGTCCTCAATCTTTTTATGTAAAGTTAAAAAAAGGTGAATCCATTTTTTATCTATTTAAATAATTTATAGGAAAAAAACTAATTTTTTTATAAAAGAGATTTTAGGTTTTTTTATTTAATTAATGGCTTTAGATAACTTGATCCATTTAGCCACGATAATGTATTTGACTACTTGAATTTGCCAATGATGTATTAACCTATTGCAGTTGTTAACAACATAGTACTTGGCCTAGAGGTAAATTAAAAATATGATGTAAACATCAGTATCACAAGAATCAGTAGGTTGACAAGAAACCATATTTTCATTCGTTACATTTAATGCCCTAACCAACTTAAAGTGAATATTTAGAACCAACAAGGGATTACATAATATAGGGATACTTTTCATGCTAAGGTGTCTTTCATTGCGACTTTATTACAACACAAGCCAGGCAATTGCTAGGAGGTAAATATATAAATAAGGATAGGCAGAGGGAACAAAGCTAGATTTATATATTACATATTCCATCCTAAATTTTTCTTTTACTCCTTTTTAAATATCCCCAAAAAATTTGGTTAAGCCTAATATTAAGACGAGAGATATATAAAATAGAAGATTGACACTGAGGAGGAAGTATTTGTTCTTTTATCAGATTTTCCAATAGATACTTAATAGCAGCATCATTATATATGCACCCGACCATCCAATGATTGATATCGTCAGTGTTGCCATTACAATCACAAAGTTCTGTTTCACTGAAATTAAATCTATGAAGATAGGCTTTCACAGTAGCATGATTAACAAGGCATTTAGCAGTAGGTAAAACAGGGTGAATTTTTGTATAAAGATTGTTACTTCTGTTACAGAAAGCATTCCATTTAATTTCCCCGTTTTTTTTTTTAATTCTTGTTTACTCAGCGAGACTAAATCACTTTTATTGAGCCAACTAATTTCTAAACCTTTTAAAGCCGCTTCTCTAGCAAAATAATCTGCTTTGGTGTTACCCGAGATACCAGCATCTCCTTTTACATAAATGAAAGAGACTGCATTATTTCTTTTAAGTAGCCTTAGTATTTTATATTAAAACACGAATTACGAAATATAAATACTAATACCCAACGAAAGATATACAGGCAAACTCGGATCGAAACAAAAAGGATTTCAATGTAAAGACAGCAATCACGGAAAACTTTATTAGCCAAGTTAAAAACAAGTTACATGGATTATTAGTTTTTAGGAGTTTTTATTACTGGATAATGATAACACTTATGATTATCCGATAAGATGCTCTGTTAAATTTTGTCTTCTATCTCTATTGATATGGTTATGAAAAAATGTGAAAGAAACCTTATCCAACGTGTCTTTAATAATCTTATTCTAACATTGAATTTAGATCATGAAAGAATTGTTCTGAAGCTATTTTCTTGTAGCATTTTCTTCTTCTTCTTCTTTTGGTGCCTATCCTCTGTGGATGTTGGCAATCACGTTGGTCCATACAACTTTGTTGACAGCTGCTCTAAATAGATGTATGGTTGTCATTCCTGCCCACTGTCTGAAGTTCTTCAACCACGATGTCCTTCTGCGCCTTTGAGATCTTTTGCTTTTGTAGCATTTTACAATTATTTATTATCTTTAATAGGAATTGATCACAATTTCAGTTTAAAATAAGTTTATTTTGACGTTTCGACTCCCACTTCGGAAGCCGTTCTCACAATACAAATTAAACAAATGATTTTCGAACTGGAAATCGAAACGTCAAAATAAACGTATTTTAAATTGGAATTATGAATAATTTTTATTAAAGATAATAAATTAGATGTTCCGAAAGATTTCCGCGGTTAGTACAATTCAACTTAGAGCTCAGATTAAAACTATTACAGGAATTAATGTTAAATTCAACAGTCTTCGGGATTGAACTGCGTCGATTATCATTGCGCCGAGCTTTTGACATCCTCGTCGATGTCTTCTTCGGTGCTTCCAAGGTCTCAGTCTTCCAAGCCCCAGACAATACTACACTGATCACTAATCAATGCATTACTGGTGCTGGGAATAGAGGGCGGGTCATTTATACCCTCGATGATGATGGCTTGGGTGGAGGTTGGCGTGGAGCCCAGCGTGGAGATAGGCGCGGGGGTTGGCGCGACCATTTCTGACAGTAGATTGACGGATGGAGCGGACCATATTTTCTTTATGAGAAGTTGCCAAGTCTAAGGTAACCGTATGCCGTCATCTCTTTTAATGAGACAATTTGGCCATTTTTTCAATTTTTATGGCTTCTCGGATAATTCTTGGTTTATAGAAGCGGATGGGGGCTATGGTTCTCGAGTTTTCAAAATTAATTTTGTGACCTGTATGAAGATGGTGTTGACCTATAGCTGAAATTGCGTAGGAATTTCAAACAGAAATGTAATGTTCATAAATCCTATTTTGGATTCTACGATTTGTTTGTCCTATATAAGATCGTGGGCAGTCTGCACAAGGAATTTCATAAACTCCATGTTGCTCATTTGGAATGTTGTTTTTGATTGATCAGACAAGAGATGAAAGTTTTTGTTGGGGGTAAATATTGTCTTTATTTCTCTTGATTTTAGAATTTTGTCGATTTTGTCAGTGAGACCTTTGATATAAGGAAGAAAAGCTTCCGTACGATGAGGATCCGAGTCTTTGGGTTGAGATTAAGTGGCAGATTGATGTCTGTGGATGCTCCTATTGATGTGATTTTCGCGGTAACCGTTTTGGATAAAGGGTTTGTTTTAAACAAGAGAGCTCAGCGGGTCTACTTGCATCTTCGCAAAGACGTATTGATCTGACTACAAGCGTATTAATAACTGAATTAATTTGTGAAGGGGGATGATGAGAAAGTAACGATTGGTATGGGGGGGTTTCAATAAATAGAGTGCTCAAACCCATATGTTGGCTACGACATGTTGACGATACATTCGTCATTTGGCCCCATGGCAGGGATGCTTTTGTGTCTTTTTAAACCCATCTGAATGGTATATATCCTAGAATCCAGTTCACGATGGAGGTGAAAACTGATTTATTCCTACCGTGTCTCGACGTTGTCATAAAGAAAAACCAATCCCAAGGTTTATATCACTTAGGTACCTCAAGAAATAAAAAATGATATGCATGGACACTTGTTGTCAATACCTGCAGTAGAGAGTCATTACACAAGAGCGAATATTCAGAAAAAGTATATCGATGAAGGCAAGACAGTGATTGATCTGTACCGTGATTATGTTCAGTGGTATAACGATAGTGGTAAGGATCATGGAAAGTTGTCTATGTACAGGCATATCTTCAATTATAGATTTAACATGCCATTTATTTATAGATTATATATATATATATATATATATATATATATATATATATATATATATATATATATCCTTCAATTATGGATTTAACATGTAAAATGCCCTTCAAAATGATTATGAATCTCATATTCTAGAAAAGAACTTGAGCAGAGAAGAAAAAAATGCGGACAAAAGCAATATTAGCAACTCATTTCACGGGGCTTGTTTCGATTTACAAGCAGCTCTACCACTTCTTAAAGGTGACGTTTCAGCTTTTTATTATAAGTCTCATTTAAATTGCTACAATTTTACAGTTTGTAGCCTTTAACATAAAGGAATTAATCCTGTAGAGTGCTATATTTGGCATGAAAGGGAAGTGAATCGTGGATCCATTAAAATAGGTTCTTGCCAACTTAAATATTTAAGAAAAGCGGCTAATCGAGCTGACTCTAAAAACTTGGAAGTATTCTTCTTTTCGGATAACTGTGGAGGACAAGGCAAAGATAAATTTGTTGTATCCACTTTTTTGTATGTAGTTACTTATTTCAAAATAAAAAGTATTATCCATAAATTTTTTGAAGTGGACATGGTCATAAATAAAGTGACAGTAGTCACTCGATAATCGAAAAAACATTACAAAAGCTTTGAAATCGGGCCCCATTTTCCTACCTGCTCAATATGCAGCAATAATGAGTACTGCAAGTAAAAGAAGAAGTGCATTTAAAATCAATAAATTGGCTCATAATGACATCCGATTGTACTAGTCAGTCATTTAATGTAAATTTTAACGATATAGTTATGATCAAAGTCGACAAAAATTACCCAGACCGTTATTTTTATAAAACCTTTTATACTAGCACAGAATTTAAAGAAGTTATAATTAGAATTAATAAAACAAGGAGCAGAATAACTCAACTACAAAATTATGATCTATTCCCAGCATATTTGGATACTGTTAAAATTAGTAAGAAAAAGTATGATGACCTACAAACCCCCATGCAAAATAAATCTATACCACCTATACATGCTCCCTTCTTCAATGCATTGAATTATAAAGTCACAGAATAATGTTCCATTGGAAAAACTCTGTCTTGATCTGATTTATTTCGACTTTATGAGATATTTTTAATAATATTGAGTTTTGAATGTTTATATCTATATATTATAATAATGGATTGATTACGGCTGTCGCCGCTTCTCTGCCCCCAATTTCCATCTTTTTCTGTTATATGCAGTTGCCTCTTCTAAGTCCCTTGCCGCCATTGCTTCATCAATATCGTTGCGCCAACTTCTCCGTGGTCGTCTTCTCTTTCTTCTTTCAAGAGGAATCCATTCGAGTACTATTCTAGGCCATCTGTACTCTGGCATTCTTTTAACATGTTCGAACCAGATTAATTGTTCTCTTTCTATGTCATCATTGATATTTCGCTCCATTTTCATTTTTGTTCTTATTTGTTCGTTTCTAACTCTCTCTAGTTTCGATCTACCGCAGCTTTGTCTCAGATAATCCATTTCTGTCGTCATAAGTTTGTTTCTATTAGCTTTGGTGACGTCCCATACTTCCGAACCGTAAAGTGTAATACTTTAGACTATACTACCGTAAATGTGTTTTTTGGTTTCTCGTCGAATTGTTTTTTTTTTGCCAGAAAAGAGAGTTTAAGGTACGGGTCACTGCTCTGCCTTTCTTTATTCTTTCCCTGATTTCATCTACGCTATTTCCCTTCTTGTTGAAAATGACCCCCAAATATTTGCAGGATTGCACGCCTTTGATTTTGTCGTCTTCCAAGACTAGGTCACATATTTCATCTGTTCCCACTGAGAGATATTCACATTTTGTCATAATATTCATGTTTAGATCTGCCACCTCATATTCTTCTTGCAGTTTTCTTATCATATATCTAAGACCGTAGCTCTCTTCGGCAATTACTACCTGGTCATCCGCAAAGAAAAGTGTTGATATCTAACAATTTTTAAATAAAAATTAGATCAAATATTTTGGTTTTATTTATAACGTTCGACATAACTTGCATTACTTTTATGTAACCAAATTTATATTAGCATGTTTTTAATAAATATGACCAAGTTAATAAAATAATTCGTCCCTAGTACCTCACAAAAAAAAGTTCCACGTACTTTAGGGCATTAACGATGTAACGTAAAAAAAATTGTAAAAATACAACCGTCAGCAGCTAAACTACTGAATTATGTGAACTGAGTGCCTACAAAGATGAATAAAGTCCGAAAATATATCAATAGTCAGCTACAGAGCAATCAAAAACGATTGAATTCAGCTCAAAATTTTAAACGCAGTTTATTACAAACTACTATTTTTAAATTACGTCACTAATGTTTTCAGCAAGCGATATATATATATATATATATATATATATATATATATATATATATATATATATATATACAAATATAAAAGAAAACTCAGATCACTACCAAAAGACAACTGATGAAAAATTACATGACCAAATCGACAGAGTGCCAAAGAAATCGGAGGCCCCCAACAACAAAATGAACATAGTAAACTCTTTAATAAAACTAAAATGATCCCAAACAAAGAACGGAAATGAAAGTAAGTAGCAACATACAAAGAATACAATACACAGAACTTTGTAAGACAATAAGGAAGACATAAGAAAATACAATGAAAGACTGGTGGAAAATGCAATCGAAAACAGGAAAAACTATAAGAAACCAAGAAAAGCATTAATCATTGGGAAGAAACATATCGTTGCTCTAACAAACGAAAACACCAGAATTACAGACACAAATGAAATAATACAACTCGTGACTAAATTCTACAGCGAACTATACAAAGCCCCTGACACACTTGAAGAAATAATCAGTAACCAAGAAAATGTACCAGAAGTCCTTCAGGAAGAAGTAGAATCGACAATTACAAAAATGAAAAGCGGTAAAGCAGCTGAAATACATGGTATAACAGTGGAACTGCTTAAATACGCTGGCAATAAAACCTAGAAAATATTAGCAGGAATATTTACGAACTGCCTAAGATCGAGATGCATATGAGAGCACTGGAATACAGCAAACATAATTCTCATTCATAAGAAAGGTAGCAAAGAGGATATCAAAAACTACAGACCTATAAATATACTACCAATCATATACAGGATATTCAGAAAGATCATCAACCACAGATTAAAAAACGAATTAGATGCTGCACAGACGAGAGAGCAAGCTGGCTTCAGAATTATGTTCAGTACTAAGGATAATATTCATACATTTCGAGAACTAATTAGTAGAGCTAAAGAATATGAAATACCGCTAGCATAAACCGTCATAGATTTTGAAAAGCTTTCGATTTTATATATCCCAAGGCAGTAATAGAAGCTTCGACCAACCAAGGCATTGACAAATCATACATACAAACTTTAGCAAATATATACACACAAGCAAAAGCTAAGATAGAAATTTATGAAAACACTCCAGAATTTCCCACTACCAGAGGCGTCCGACAAGTAGACGCAATATCACCAAAGCATGAACTCGACAAAAACAAAAACCATGTACAACGAGCTAGTGGATGTCCAACATATAATTATTATTGCACTTGAGACAGTAGACGAGTATGTATACCTTGGACAATTAATACATAAATCTGGCTCCTTCTCCCAGAAATCAACAGAAGAATGAAACTGGCTTTGGCATCTTTTGGTAGAAATGCAGTTATATTCAAATCGAAGATGTCAATCCACCTGAAGAAAAAAGCATTCGATCAGTGTATACTACCAATCATGACATACGGCTGCGAAACTTGGACACTAAAGAAAGAGATAATATCGTAACTCAAAGTCACTCAAAGGTCAATGGAGCTAGGTATAACAAAGAAAGATCGAAAAAGAATAGAATGGATCAGACAAAAAACTAGAATTAGACTGTGGTATCCAAGAGGCGTCAAGAGATCAAGAAGACGTCCAAATTTAAGATTGGACTATGACATAAGGAAACAAGCCGGTACAACATGGCACAGAAAAGCGAATTTTAGACACATATTATTTAAATTCTTTATTGAGAAGAGTAAATTATTTAATTATTTTATTGAATCTTTTTTCGCTGATATACTTATTGTTACAAAAGTAAAATAACTAAAATCGAACATGTCGCGTATAGATTACATTTTTTCCCTGTTATTCAAAGGTCGTTGGCGAAATAACGCCAACTAATCATCTAACAATTTCTACTAAAAGGAACTAAATAAAGTAATTTTATTTACATAATAATTTATAAACCTTAATCTCAGTTCAGACAAGTTGAAATTACTTGTTAATTGAATAATTAACTTAGTTACGATAAAAATAATAAATTAGGCTACTATTAGAGAGATCATTAAACTTCCTTTAAAATTATGTGCCGCTTGGCCCCCCTTTCTATTTAAAATTATAATTATTGTAACATTTAGCCACGCTAGGGGATTCAACCTTGAAGACTAAAATAAATATCGAAAGTCTCCCCCCGAAAACAAAGTTTACTGACGCAGAAATATAACAACAAAACAAGTAAAACATTAGGTATATATAGATAAAGAAATTAATTTCTTTAATGTACTTTATAAGTGTAACAGAAATTTATATAATTAAGTATAAGCAATACAATACGATAATTAAAATTAAGAATATCTGCATTACCACCAAAATTTTTTTAATATCCCTAAACAATATTGTCAAATTAAGATTTTGGGATAAGGTAGTGATACATATCTACTATTTTATGTTTTTTTTCTCTAATTGGTATCACATTTTTCCAGAGATACAACTCAACTTTAAATATATACTTTACATTGCACAAAAGAATTCGCCAAATTCAGATACAAAAACTTTAACCTTTAAAAATACTTTCACTCCAACCGTTATACTTTTTCGAATGTTAATATATTCAATTAATTACCTGATATCTTCTCGTTTGCTTTCTTCAAACCGTCCAACAGTGCCCCCCTCCGGTTTGTGGGTCATCTTCAGATAAGAACTCTTGCAGCGCCACTTCACTATTCATTAACTTTGAATTTGGCACCAGTTCCAGTCTCACTCACGAGTACCATATGGTAAGTGGTAGCTGATAGGCCGAACACTTCACTGACTTCGCGAATCTAATTATTGGTGTTTGCGTTGAAAGTTGCGATTTCAGCCTCGCACCTGCGACAGGTATATTAGTCCTAGAGCTGGCGATTATAGTTGATGAACGTAGCAATAATTGTAAACGCAACTATTAGATAAATAGATTTCTTTCCAACAGGCAAAGACCAAATACAGGAAATGTGGTATACAAAATATATAACTGCACAATATGTTAAAATCGTTATCTGACTAAAGCACAATTAAAATACATAACAATATAGATAAAATAAGTACAAATTACAATACAATACAAAAGTATATGAAAAAAGTCGATAAGTTAATTATTAATATAATAAGAGTGCATAATATTAGTTATTTCTAATGGTGTCGGCCGATATGCGCTCGACCGTTTTGCGCTCTTATCTGAAATCGGCCGGTTTGCGCTCTAACACTTTCTTAATGGAGATGTATAGCTAATTATTTTCTTATATCGACCGTTTTGCGCTCTCTTGTAATCGACGTTTAATTTTATTCTACCATAACGATCAGGTAACGGTTAGGCTAGTAAAATTAGTTTTAAAAAATCATAAAACTATAAAAAAATAAAAATAAACCATCTTCCCTTCACACTTTCATTCAGGCTTAGGACTGTCATAGTTTATACATAATATAAACATTGGCGTGTTTAGAAGATGTTTTTTTTTTTATTTTTCATTTTTTTTTCGTTTTTTTTTTAATTTGTTAATTTTTTTTTTTTTTGCTTTTTTTAATTTTTTTTGCTTTTTTTTCATTTTTTTTTTTTTCAAACTTTGTATACAGTAAAATACAAAAAAATCTTGGGAATAAAAAATTGTCTATTGCAGCTTCTGGATATATGCCAATGTCCTTAAACACAACCTTAAGTCCCTTGTATGTTTATATTTCTGTAAAGTTTTGGATATTCTTTGATCAAGATTAATATATGTTTTCTTGCACCGCTTTCCTTCTAGATTGAAAGTAAATCGATCATAAAGGTGATCACAATATTCTGCTTCTTTAACCAGGCACTTCACTAATTGGAATACATTGGGATGTGGTCTTATTAATGTATTCAGACGATGATTCCAACCTTCTAAAACGTTATTACTGCGATATCTTTGATCATGGCAATTCCACATGTCCTTGGTAATGTGAGTATTTTCTAACCATTGTTTGACAAAGTAGTCATAAAACTGTTTAATTTTTTCAGAAATAGGTTAACAAGTCCAATATTTTGAACATTTTTCCATATACATTGATTGAAATGAAAATTACAACCAGAAATTTTCGGTTAAAAAACCTTCGGGAAAATAATTTTCTAAGGCACCAATCACTGCCTGTTCAAAATCCAGTTTTATAAGAGATGGTTTCCAATTTGGTAGTTTCTCTTTCATTGATGAAAATAACATATCGTATGTCTCTTTGGTTTTTTTAGGAAGTAACGCAAATATCAATGGTATTTGTCTCCTCTGACGTACTACCAATATCGATATGAACGGTATATATTTGACTAAATTGCTTAGTGCAGCTTTTGAATGTTCCATCCATAAATACAGTGTCCTTACTGTTATCCAAAATCTCCCTAGCTTTGTTGCTGGCAAACACCAAGACTCTGTATCCCGAGGGAGTAGTCTTGTCGATAAATAAAAATTTCGTTTTGTCGCTCATTGTAATAATTTCTTCTGGAAATACTATTTCAGATGCTGCCGCTGGATCTGTGAGCAGCCCACGCGCACGTTTTCTACAATCGTTTAAACCACTTTTCACTGAAGAGAATTTTGGGATGTCTGTCACGAAATCCAGTCCTTGACTATATAATCTTTGAAATTCATCTTGATATATTTTTGACATCGGCAAATAACTATTGTCTTCCCTAGCTCTTTTTCGAGCATTGAAGACACACTGCTTTACTTCTGTCGCTGACACAGATGTTCGGCTTCCTTAATTATTGTGTTATTATCCATAATTATGTGGCCTCGACATTTTTCAGTTTTCTCTTTCAAACAACTCCAAAAAACCGAACCATCTTTATTTGTTTTTTTTTTTTTCATATGAAAACTGTACCCTTTATACAATGCACATGGTTTTCCCTTCGAAGTTTCAATAATTTGCACATCCATTTTTAAAACACTAACTCACACTGATTCACAATAATTATTGATCCTACTTTCTCAAAGAATGCAATAGAAATGATTGACCATCAATATGGTCATTAGACATAGAATTTTCAGGTAATAATTTCTGTTACCATACCCTTTGTTAATGACTAAGTAGTTACCAGTTGGCATTATCAGGTAGAAAGGAAAGTTATTTCCAGCGATCTCTCATTTTAGGAATTCTAGTTACTAATTATATCTAAACAATTAACTTCCAGGTAGAAGGATTATAAACAGAGGTATTAAAGATTAAAGACCACTCTGTTGTTCGACAGTATTAGAAAAATTTAATAATTTTGTTAGTTTTGATTTGAATTTTTTTTTTTTTAATCTAAAGGAAAAAGATGTTTGTGTTTATTTGACATGTTAGTTTGTTTATTGCAGGTTCACCAGACTATTATTGTAGAATGAAATTAAAATTATATTGCAAAAGAGCGCAAATCGGCCGATTAAGGAGACTATAGTAGTTAGATATTTCAATTATGAAAATTGCAAAGCGCAAACCGGTCGATTTCAGGTAAGAGCCCAAAACGGTCGAGCGCAAACCGGCCGTATTCATGTCTAATACTGCTCTTAAAATATGATTGATAATTCAATTAAAAATAGAACACTGCTGTGTGTCCAGTTAAGGGACATAATTAAGAGCGGCTACTAAATTTGCTATAATATATTTTATTATGTATTAAATTGTATAAAAATCAAATGCCATGGACAATGAAAGAAAGATGAAATACTTACAGAGAAGTGTTAAAGAAAACGACAACTGAAGTGTGTGGAATTAAAGAATGCAAACAGTTAAAAAGGACAAGATATATGAAATGAAGGCATGGAAAAAATACATACAAATAAGATAATGAACGCAGAGATAATGAAATAAAGATACAATGTAAAAACTACAACTTACAAATTACGAATGCCTGGCAAGTATAATTACTAACGACGCAAAATAGACTGGGAAATAACAAACACAGCAAAGAAATGAAACAAGTTATACTATGCGTTAGCCCCAATATTGGGAAAAAAGAGAACTTACACGAGAGACAAGAATAAAAATATATAACGCAATAGTGATCCTGACGGTGCTCTATGCAAGTGAAAACTGGACAATTCTGGAAAAACATAAGAGCAGGATAAATACAATGGAGACGAAACATTAAGAAGAATAGTTGGAAAGGACGAAATGGGATAGATTAAGCAACGAGACTATTAGGAAAATGGCTAACCAAGAACCAATAATGAATAAAATAGCAAAGAGACAAATGAACTGGTATGGGCATCTGATGATGATGCAACCCAACAAAATTATAAGAAAAGACCATGAAGCAAAGAAGATCGTAAAAAGAATAAGAATCAGACTAAGAAAACAATGGATACAGCAAGTCGTAGAAAAGGGAAAAGTTAAACAAAAATTCCTCGAGTAATTGAAAATATTGGCACGAAATAGAAAAGAATGGAAGAGATGGGTGAATGGAAATTAAAATAGCTAGCCCAAATCCGACACTCTGATAAAAAGAAGGGGAAAAAGAAAGAAATAAAGAAACATCAAATGCTGATATTAATCAAATGCTTGTTGATAGACAAAAAGTGAAATTCATTTAATAGATGAATTACATTTTAATAAAATCCATTTTTATGGTGTATAGTATGTTCCTGATAAATAGACCCAAGGTTTCGGTCAGCCAATTACCTAGAGGGTAAAAAGAAATAAATTATATCCCTTCTTCATGCCCACTAGCTTTTGGATAAATCAGGTTGTACCTATGTATTTTATATTTTTTTATTGAGCAGTGAAGAATATTTATGAACTAAATAACAGTGAAATGATTTATTATTGATCTTTTAATTATAATAGGTATTTTACCTAATAAACAAATGTATTTTTATGTAAACGAATTTTGAAATTTGGGATAAAGTATAATTTTATTTTCATATATTTCTTATTCATAATATAATGTCATGATATTAAATGTTTGTTTTCTTATGATACGATTTTAATTTTAGTTTCGTATAAACACTTCTCATGGTAATTGAATACTGTAAACACAAATTGTTATTTGAATTTCTTTTCTGGGATGACGTAACTTTTTAACGTATAATCTTTTAATAATTTTTGTGCTCATTACAAAAATAATAAAAGGATAGTTTTGTTTTAAAATTTTCATTTCAATTTTTTGAACTCGTTCCTTACGAGAATAAATTTAAAGATAGTGGCCATTACATTTTAATTTTAAAGATAATACACAGCTACTATATGATTGAAAGAACCACGCCCAGTCTCCGACATGAGCGAACGGCCTTAATCGTTTGTATACCAAAGTAAATAGTTTTGCTCAGGTTACAACATGAGCAAAGAAATTAGAATATGTATAGAGAAAACATTTTTAAAATTAAGAAAATCTTATGTTGAAACGATATTACTTTGAGACTGAAAATTAGATTAGTAAGATGGTATATGTTCTCTATTCTTTTATATCGAAAGTTGTACTTAAACGGATCCACCTCTAAGAAAACTTAAAGCCTTTGGAATCTGGGTATATCTGGAGATTGTTTTGCATCGTATGGTAAAAGCATCGAGCAAAATTTTGCTCGATGGGTAAAAGTTACGGAAGTGGTCAGAACAGTTAAAAATCGCAAACTGGAATATTTAAGAAATCAGCTCCGAGTCATAATAGGCTTCGTTACTGGACAGGCGTCAGTCAAAAAAGACTTATATACTTTAGAAAACTTGGCTGCAGGTTTTGTAGCAGAGAACCTGAAATAGTCAATCATATCTTGTATGAATAGCAGGCATTAGATCGTAGGTGGCAAATACTTTTTGGAGACTACCAACTGACTCCAGAAACATATGGTACACATTCACTAGATCTGAACAAACGGGTACAGGGTTCCCGGATTCTGGAATGGCTATCATAAATGAATGGATGAGTGGAAATGAATTTATAACAGGCAGCTACCAAGAAAAAAAACCCTTATATTTGTGTACCTTTTTAATTAAAAAGTACTATTTATTTATCTTTAGTTATATCGTAACAAGATTAATTTACAAATGCATGCATTTCACCAAAATCTCAAGTTACATTATAGTTGGTAATTTGAACACGTAATTATTTCAAAAGAGCATTATTTCTAAATCTATATTTCTCTAAAAACTAGGTACTAATAATTGTTAAAAATTATTTCCAAATTGCTAAATTCCGAATTTATTGTTTAAGAATTTAGTAGCCGACTCTCATTCTATTTTTTGTAGTTCTGAAGGTAACTGGGTCAATTACCATAAGCATTTCTTGTGATTGCTTTGTGTCTTTCATTAACAACTAAAGGGGATTGTCAGGGATAGAAAAAGTATACTTCCGCCCAAAATAATGCAACTAAAAACGACGAAAAAACGCATCGAAATGCAACGAAAAACTTTTATGTACGAAACCAATATAAAAAGCAACCAACATTTGTCGTCAAAGAAGTTAAATATTATTTGTAAATATTTACTGCATTCATTTGAAACATCTTTAACGTATTAATACTTACATATTAACGAATATATATTTTGACATAAACTAATTTAAAAAAAAAAAAGACGTGTAGAATTGTGTGAATGGGTTTTAATAAATCATTAATAAATCATAATCAAGATTTTACAAAAAAAAAATATTTGGTGTGATGAATTGAACTTTACAAAAAATGGTATGTTTAACCGCCATAACAGTCACTTCTGGAATGACGAAAATCCTCAGCTCACATGGGATAGTAAATTTCAATAAATATAATAATAGTGTTATTATTAGTAACCTGCGTAAACATCCTATTAGATACAATTAACCCATGACTACATTACCGAAAAATAAAATACTTAAGTATTACAAATATACATAACATATACAAACCAAAATATTTCATATATTCTGTAGTTCAATAAAAATGCATACCGAAAAGATTTGTCAAATTTAATAATTAAAATAATATTTATATTGTAAAGAATCAGAGGAATTTAATTTTTTTTAAACCGCCTCCTGTGTAAAAATCATCGAGTTAGAGTCTAAACTCGGTTCGCTAATCCCAGTCCGAACTGTCTAGTGAATTTAGTAATTATTTTTTTGCGAAGTTAGTTACTTTTTGACAGACTAAAAGTGGCTGGAAATTACTATACAACCAAGCACCCGTACTCATAGCCAATATTAATAGTAAACAAACTAAATAGTAAATAAAATATAACTTTGCGAATTACCGACAATCAATATTTATTTATCTGCACCATATAATAAATAGTTATGTTAAATTATAACAACTAAATATATATTTTTTAAATATATACTACCCAAAATTTGATGGGTTTAGTATACACTTCGACTATTTAGAATAATTCTTCTTTTTTTAAAGAAAGAAGTCTGTAATAGCAGGATACTTGAGCTATTAATACTGAGAAGTAGGAATTGTTGTGTTGTAGGTTTCCGACAATGAATCTGTCAAAATTTGTCCGAGCTAAGCGAATGGAGTTTAGATCCTAACCCGATGGTTAAAATGCTTCAGTTTTGTTGACAGTTCCTAGTTAACTTTGGAAGTCTGCAATAGTGGGCGCAGAAGTCTAAAACAGCCACAATCGGAAACAATTTATTTTTGGAAAATTTTAAAATTAGTTAAAGAATATACATAGATGAGTATAAATTTTTTTAAACAATTTGGTTTTTATTGTCTTAAAAACAAAAGTTTAAAAGCTATACAAATTATCATTTGTTTCATTATTGTAGTATCATATGGTATCATTATTAAAAGAATAATTTCTGTGTTTCTGTACATTCTGTACATTGTTAATTTTTAGAGTTTCAGTAGGTCTAATAAACCGTTTATTCTTCTAATTTAAGAATTGTGCTCTCCAAGAGGAAAATTAAATCAATGAATAATTAATTTATCGCCTCTACAAATTCAAAGTTTACGCTACCGTAAACTATAATCTATTTTATCTATTGTTGTCTGAAGAAATTAATATTATTGATTTGATGTCTAAACTACCTAATTTTATAATCAAAGCTGAATATGACCTGGAAGAATTTAAAAGTGCAACTCTTAGATGTGTAGAATAAGTTGCCTTGATCTGGATGACGTCCTCTAAAACATCCGTGGTTTTCAATTTTAGTTATAACCTAACCTATAATTTGTACCGGTCTAAAACGAAAACGTTGATATTTTTTGTTTAGTTTTTGTTAAAGTACTGTAGTTCTAATATAATAACAGTTTTTCCTCATTCTTACTAGATTTTAATAAAGGTAATTCAGCAATTTATTTCAATCTATTAATGATATAACTAATGTCTTATATTTTAGAGAATGGCTGAAGAAGTATTAAATGGAGATGATAAAAAGAAAAGGATGTCTGTTGGCCTTTATACGAGCTGTCCTCCAAGTATAAAACAAGGTGTCGACTCTGCTTTTGAACAGGGATACCACTTTGTAGTTACTCAACTTACACATCCAAGTTATAGCAGAAACTTTAATAACAATGGTCCTTGTGTTATAGGAAGAACAGATCGAGTAATGAGGAGTTCTGATTGGGGAAGATTAGTGGTTGGGCAATTAACCCCTACTATTGACTTGGATAGTGAGATAGAACACATTCGAGAACATAGTAAAATGATATTTGAAGAAGAATTGGGGTTTGCATCTCATCTAGGTGTTCCAGCAATCTGGTTGACACTTTCCAAACCAGATAATGTACAATTAGCTCGTGTTTTGCATGCAAAATTAGTTTCAGGATTTAATTATAGTGTATGGGTTAACATTCCAATGACTCACCCTTCCAGATACAGTCCTGTTGCTGAAACAGAACATGATACTTGGGATTGGTGGAATAAATTTCGTACTTACTGTAATTATGATAAGAGACTAGGTTTAGTTCTTGATTTAAGTGATATTAAGCATTTACTGCCAGAAAATGAGCTTAAAAGATGGATTGGGGAGCCTATCAGAGCAATTGTGATACCTACTTCACACTTTTTAACAAATCAACATGGAAAACCTGTCCTCTCCAAAGTTCATCAAGAAATTATTAAAAAATTCATGAGTCTGGATGTTCAGTATGTAATTAAAAATGATACTGATAGTGACTTATCTCTTTATAATAGATATATAAGCTTTTTGGGTAAAAAGCTTTATGTATATGATACTGTAACTGATTTTGTTGATGGATTTGAAGATTTTCTCCAGAACCCCCTACAGCCACTTACTGAACACTTAGAAACAACTATTTATGAAATATTTGAAAAAGATAATATCAAATACACATCTTATGAAAATGCTGTCTATAAAGCAATTGAAGTTTTTCCAAAAGATGAGACACCAGTTGTAATGGTAGTTGGAGCAGGAAGAGGTCCTTTGGTACAGGCTGTTATTAATGTATCACTTGCTTTAGATAGAAAAATTAAGGTTTATGCAATTGAAAAAAATCCTTTTGCAGTCAATACATTAGTACATCGAAATAAGGATGAATGGGATGATGCTGTTACTATTGTCAATGGTGATATGAGGACATATAAACCCCCAGAACTAGCTGATATATTAGTATCTGAATTGTTGGGTTCTTTTGGAGACAACGAATTATCCCCTGAATGTCTAGATGGAGCTCAACGATTCCTAAAGAAGTCAGGCATATCTATACCTCAGTCTTATACTTCTTACATAGCACCACTACAGAGTACTAAAATTTATAATGAGATAAGAACAAATCGCCAAGTGGATAAAACTTTACAGTTCTGTTATGAAACACCGTATGTCACTCATTTGGCTAACTTTTATGAAATTGCTTCACCCCAAGCACTTTTTACTTTTAAGCATCCAAATTGGAGTGAACATATAAATAATCAGAGATACAAGAAACTGAAATTTCAAACAGAACTGTCATGTCTTTTGACTGGATTTGTAGGATATTTTGATACAGTTCTTTACAAAGATGTGACACTCAGTATACATCCAGAGACTCATACACCAAATATGGTCAGTTGGTTTCCAATTGTATTTCCTTTAGAGAATCCTGTTTATGTGGAAGAAGGACAGAATATTGAAGTGGCTTTTTGGAGGTCAGAGTCAAGTGATAAAGTGTGGTATGAGTGGTGTTTGATAAATCCAGTAAACAGTGGAATTATCAATCCAAATGGGAGATCTTTTTTTATGCGGAAGCATTGATACTGCAACTTTTTATAAAATAAAATCGGTAAACATTGAAATTTTGTGTATTTCTTTAATCTATTTTGAGAGTTAGATGCAGAAGCTAAATGTACTAGCCAAATACCTGTCTGTCTCATCTTTGTATTATCGGAAACTATTGTGCCCTTAACATTCATTGTAATAAGTTTATTAGTTAAAGCCTCATGTTTATTTCCTGGTATTGTTTACTGTTGTCTTCTATGATTGCTCCTAGGTATTAAATTGATCTACTTGTTCTAGCTGCATCCCATTCAATTTTACATCTTGTATCTTTTTCATCCTAGCTATTACCATTGTTTTTGTTTTATTTATGTTTACATTTGGTAGTTTCTAATTTAATATGTCTAGATTGTAGGTGATATCTGCCATCAAGGTCAAGTCATCTGCAAATATTAGTTCATATAGTTGTGTTTGTTTCATTTTCCTGTATCCTAGTGAGAGTTTTCTTATCTTTTCCTTGGCTTTTTCCACTGCTTCGTCTAGCACTACTGGTGGGCTAGTGGGCTCAGAATGCATCCATGTTTGAATAGAATAGAAATATGCTTTATTGTCACTGAAAATTGTACAATTTTATGGACAAAGCTTATATAAGTTAAAAAAAAGTAATAATAATTAAAATTTACTAAAATTACATAAAATTAAATTTGCAACCTTGGTGTATTTTGAATTTGTTGGCTTCATTGTTATTTGTTCTTACAATGTGTCTATTATTACTAATTATATCTTTTATAATTTCGTGCGTTACTATTCACTCCTCTTTCTCCGAGTGTTTCCATATGTCCTTTCTTAAAATTCTGTCAAATGTCTCCTCTAGGTCTGTGCAGCATATATGTATCTCTTTGTTCTTATTTATTATCTTCTCTCTCATTTGTCTTCTTGTGAATAAATATGAGGTCTTGCATGCCTTTGCTATGTCTGAATCCACATTGCATGTCTTCCAGTATTGGATCTATTTTCCATTATTTTTACATTTTCTATTACATATAATATTTCCGTCTTTATCTTTTATATTCGTCGTGCTATGTACCTTCTTTTGTTTTAGTTATTTTAAAGTAGATACCAAAGAAAAATTATTTATTTTCCCTGTTTTTTAACCTATTTGATGCGAATATTAGTCCCACCCCTTCTTTTGTCCTCTCCTTTGTGTCTACTCCTGACCAAAATAGCTGGTATACCTTGTGTATTGTCTTGAAGCTTTTTCCTACTATCTTTGTTTCAGTTATTCCCAATATTTCTATTTTTGGCTTATCATTTCTTCAACCCAGTTCTGTCTCCTTTCCTCTACTACTTCTCACGATTCATGTTCACAATTTAATCTCTCCCTGTTCTCTATCCTGTCATTTGTTTTCCTTAAAATTGCGAGAAATATGAACAGTTATGAAATCTGCACAAAACTAAATAGAGTGTAGCATTTTAATATACATACTGAAATATCAATAAAGCCTTTTTATTTCTCATTAAAAAAATACAATTCAATATTCTCTTTTAGCGAGATTTTGGCACATGCCATCAGGAGGGTTGGCAAACAAATATTATTCCCTAATATACAAAAAATTACACTAAGGCTGATCCTGTTTAACAAGGACATTAAAATTAATAAACAAATTAAATAAATATTCGTATAAATGTTGTAGTAATAAACTAAATGTGTCTTTCCTACTGAGTAAGACTTTGCACTAGACTAAACAATAATAACAATGTATAACAGTAAGGTATAGCTTGCATTTGAAATGAGTGAATTTGTCTCTTAAAGGGAGTGAAAGCTTTTGTGTAATAATAATAAGATAGTCGATAGATCTATTATCAATAGATAATAATAATAAGACAGATAAAAAGATAATAGCTATACGCAAACAAATTATTAATGCTAATTTAAATATATTCATCCTATTGAACTAACACCATGCTAATCGATTTAATAATTAAATAGGCTCATTAATAACTCATACTTATACGGCCATGTCTCCCTACAATACCCTGCTAATTCAGCCCGCTCCTGTCTCATCATAGTAACTACTTCTACTCTACTAAGTTCATTTTTACCCAACCACTTTAACTTAATTTGTCTCAACGCCGAACATTTTTCCAAAAAATGTATCACATCTTCCCTTTCCTTTGTGTTACACATTTAACAAAACCTTCTTTCATCATTTCTGCCAGGTCGATCTTTCAAATATAGAAGTTATCTTTACTTTATATAGATCTTAATTTGAACAGCTATCGATTGTCCCCAAAATTTTCCATTTCCAGTAGATAATGCATGTTTACTCCTTCTTCCTGCAGTTCTAGTGTCCACAAAAAATTGATTCGAGCGCCCTATTCTCAGCTTGACACTGTATCTCCTCCTTCTATTTTTCTATCATACTCTTAATCATACTAGGCTAGCTATCTCTCCATTCCCATTCACACCTTACTTCAATAATTTTTTCTCCCATGCTTATCCAATCTTTCCACGGGCTAGACCTTGATCTCATTCAAAAGAAATTTTGGCAACCTATCATTCGAATATCCCTTTTTTTTTCAATATATTTTTTATGTAAATTGATTTTAATATGTATATAGGCTGACTCTAGCAATATCTGTCTCCAAATCTAACATAAAGTTATGACAATAAGTTGGACAAGAAAACATGTTTTTTATATAAAATCTTTTGATTATTTCCACCTCATCGTATTCAAAAAGACCCAATACCTGAGAACCATAAGTCAAAATTGATCTTACGACCGACTCATACACTGTTACTTTAGCCAAAAAGGGTATATCAGCCTTAGACACTAAACTACTCCAAGCCGTGTAAATCGCCACTTTTGCCAAACTCTGGGACTTTTTTAGATGAACTTTAATCAAAAACTTGGGTGTTACTATCATTCCCAAATAATTATAGTTATTCACTACCTCTAATACTAGATCATTCAGTTTCCAAGATTCAGTGTGTGCTAAGACTAAAACGAACATTTTTCAATATTTTTCCTGATAATACAACCTTTTGTGGGTTTGGTCTGATTAATAATGATCTTCCATTCTGCCATGTAGGTTATTTTCCTTCTCTACTGCCTGATGTTCATGGTTTTAAGATCTTTCTCTACATCGTCCATCCATCTTTTACGGAGTCTTCCTTTTGTTATATTTCCTTGAAGCTTTTATTTCTGAATTACTTTTAATGCTCGATTTTGTGGCATTTTTTTAAATTACCAAGCCAGCTTAAATGTCTGCGCTCTACCTTCAATCGACCAGCTCGTGGTTCATTTTAGTTCTCCAAAAACCATCGTTACAATGAGTTGGTCCAAATATCTTTCAATATTTGCGCTCAAATATTTTCAATTATACTTCGCTGTCCACGTTTCATTACAGAAACATTCGACAAAATCTTACGGTATGACCTCACCGGTAGACCGGTATGTTGACATCTTCAGCAACTTTTCTAATAGCGATTCAAAGATTCCCCCTAGCAATTTTATTCACTCCTTCAACGGTTTCATTGATTGTTGACGTGCTGGGGCCTCCAGGGCAAGCCTCGTCAGTAGCATCTCGACTCTTTGTGAAGAACTTATTCACTCAAAATTTAATTCATATTCTTTCATAAATTTGTGTCAATAGCACAAGTTACCAGCTATTGAGTTTTATTCTTCAATGATTCCTATAAACTTTTTAATCAGTTATTTTTTAAACAATTTACTGGAAAACTGTAATATAAAGTTTATCGTAGTTATTTTTTGGGTTTATTCAGCTTTTATTCACAATATATGGAATATTTCAATCTGAATGAGGCATTAGTTAGATAATGCAATTTTTTGAGAGTGGCTGCGTGTATGAGCATAAAAACTAACAAAAAAATAATTGTTTTATTTTATCTGTAACAAAACACACATTGTTTTGGCACTTAAATAATACGTTTTGATTTTAAAATTCATATATACAATAATAATACTAAATATATATTTTTTCACATATGATATCACAATGCTTTTATTGTATATTAAAGTGATGGGGCCTCCAGAGCAAACATAGTTCTTAATAATATCTTCTCGACTCTATGTGAAGAACTTGTACCATTTTTCGTTCAAAGTGTAGCTTGAGTGGCTACTGTGTTTACAACTACCGGAACTTTGGAACGGTTTCTTGTCCGGATCTGTACCTTGTTGATAGATAAAGATTAGATGACCAACCTTTTCTTTACTTTAGAATTATTTTTATTTTGTTCGGATTTTTTCAATGTAACTTCGACAAAACCCACGGTTCGTAGACTTACTACGGTTGCCTCTTCCTACTGGGGTGGGGATGCTTGAGTTACGTCACCAGAGTACACAAGAATACAAAACCCATTTATTCGCGATTGAACCTGAATGTAGAGGGCAGGTCGATTGCAGTGTTGATTGGTTGAAGGGGAAGAATTACGTCACGACAGTACAGTTTCGGGCTTAATGTTCATCGGTTAGGCGGAAGAGGCAACCGTAGTAAGTCTACGAACCGTGGACAAAACCACCATTTTAATTTGAGTTTGTTCGTTTTGTACAAGAGTGTCAAAAATCACGTTAAATCTACTTTTGATTGTTTATTACAACCATTTATAATTTGATTATATTTTGCACCTATAAGTTATATTCATTTATCTCACCAGGACTGTCAACGAGAGCGATAGAGGATATTATAATTTATAATTATTAATAGCTATCGAAATTTGTTCTTCAATGATTCGTATAAACTTTTTAATCGATCATTTTTTAAGTAATCTGCTGGCAAACTGTAATATAAAGTTTCTTGTAGTGATTTTTCATGTTTATTCAGCTGCCACTCACAATCTATGAAATATTTCAATCTGAATGAGGCATGTTAGATATTAGCAGTATGCAATTAAAACTTTTGATGTGCCTCTTAATAAAGTTTTAAGCATTGCAACTGATGAAGCTCCTGCAATGCTAAGTAAACAGTAAGTGTTATTGGGCTTTGTCAAACTATTAGGCGAGTTTTATACAGCTCGTGTCGTTTCTCGCATCCTAATTTCCAACGTATTCTGTCGAAGCAATCTTTAACAGAGTTTTTAAATCTCTAACGGTCACGCTATCTTCGACTACTTTTCTTCAGCACCGTCTTAATCTACCTCGTTTTCTTCTCATTGGTGGAGTCCATTTGTTATCTTCATGTCAGGTGTCCATAACAGTTTAGTCTTTTGGCTTCAAAATGTGTCTAGATCAATTGCCATTTCTCTTCAAATACCTTCATTTCTCTCAATATCAAGTCTCGTCAGCCCACAATATCTCCATTATTCATTTCCATGGCATTAAGTTTTTATCTGTTTCCCAGAGTTCGGCGCCGTACAACCCAATTTTTTCCATTATTGTTTTATAAATTCTTCTTTTATTTCTTTGTTACTTCATTATTCCACAATAGTCCCTGTAACTGTCTAGTGGCTGATCTTGATTGGTCGATCGTGGAATGTATTTATCCGTTAATAGTAAAGCTAGAATAAATATTGATGGAATTCCAAAATAGATTTTAAAACTTAAAATATTTTAAATAGTCTCACGGTTTCTTTTTTGAATCCATTTGAAATTAACATAATTCAAGCTGAGCTTTCCATTTTCAATATAATTATAACCTAAAAAACATCTTGAGTATTAGAATTAATAGAGATGCAAGCTGATCATGCTCTACAATTAAAATATAAGTCTACACCGATTACTGAAATCAGGTACTTTGTGCCAGAATTGAAGTATCCTGAAAATAAGTAAAATACCTAAATGTGTTTAATTTAATACACATATTTTGTACTTTAAGTTTTAAATAAACATAATTTCTGTAAAAAAATCTCATTTGCATACTTTTTGTAATACCTATTTAAATGGGACTTGCTAAAAATGTAAAACATTTCTCGGACTATCAAGGAGCTTGGCCAACCCTTACCCCATGTGATAATAAACATTTTTATTTTAAAATATAAATAAAGACAATACAGTTAGTAATAGCACAGACTATAATTTTAAACATTTGTTCCAAAACTATTTTCTAGTATTCTTTTTATTTTTAAAACATGCGTCAACAAGATAAGACAAAAAAATTTTTGTACAAAAAACATTTATTATAAAATTTATTTTTATACATTATAAACTAAAATTAAATTCTACAATTAAAAACTTTCTTAATAGCAGATAGATATTGATTTTTCTTTTCCGTTTTCATCGGCTTTTTCTTGACTACCTCCAAACTGTGTTTTATTAAATTTATTACAGATTTCCTGGTGATCTTCTTGGAAACATTAGCTGCAAATACTCTTTTGCCATCCACCCTGGAAATAGTTATTTATTTTGCAGGATTCCGGATAATTTCTTCGGCCTGACACCACGTCAGCCATACAGCTGACAGCAACAAAACTGCGCGCAGTGTAACGCCAAATTAACTGCAATATGCGCCAATATAATACAGAGCAGATAATGAACAGCACGTCACAAATATAGCAATAAAATAAGAGCAGCACAATATATTACTTGAGTTGTATTTTTTGGAACTGCTCAAATTATTCGTTCCTCGGATAATTATTCGAGAACTGCGCATAGTGAGGCACGAAATCTCAAATCGAGGTATGGTCAATTTTTTAGGTGAGTAATTTAAGTGGATTTTTCGATTATCTTGGGATCCACTAATTGACTACTTACATTTGACATAAATCTTGACCTTGAGGGACGACTGTTTACTATAAGTTTAGTATACTATAAATTTATTAAATCTGTTTGACATAATTTCATTAATCTTCTTGCAAAGTTAAGTGAAACATTCAGCTACTTGGTTCATTGTGCATTATTTATTTAAACAAGTAGGTCTTTTTATCCTTTAATGACAGTGGTTGCCTGTTTTACTTATTGTTTCCTTAAAATATCTAGGCATATTTTCAACCAATGACATTGAACCAAGATTTTCTTATCAAGTTGCGAGACGTTCTTATCTCTTATGTTGCGAGATTTGTCGTCTGTCGTGTAATTAATTTGATACTGTCACCTTTCGTTCGTGTCTTTTCTTTATAGCTTTTCATAGGTCCAAACTCTATTTTCACTGGGCATAAATGATTTTTAGCAAAAAATTATTAGCAAGCATTGTCATTAACATCTCAATTCTTTGTGAAGAGCTTGTACAACTTTTTGTTCAAATTAGTAGCACAAGTCACCATTTTAAGTCCGTCATAATTATTGAACAATTCAAAAGTTCTAAGCGATGTTCATAAGACATTATTTTATCCAAAATTAAGCAATTTCGGAACAGACTTTTATTAGCAGACAAATATTAGAGTATTACAAAATAAAGTTATTAATTGAAAACGTCTTTGCAGTTTATCACTAAGGAGATCTTACTATAAAAACTGAAGAGATTAAAATTAGTACAAAAATTAAAAAATATATAGTTTAATAATATATAGTATAACTAGTTTATTCTTAAAAAGACTAAAATTTTATTATACAAAAACTATTTATTACAAACTAAACTTAAATTCTACAATTAAAAACTTTCTTAACAGCAGATAGACATTGGTTTTTCTTTTTATTTTCTATTTTCATCAGTTTTTTCTTGCGTACCTCCAAACTATGTTTTAAATTTACAGATTTCCTGGTGATCTTCTTGGAGACATTAGCTGCAAATACTCTTTTGCCATCTTCCCTGGAAATAAATATTGATTTTGCAGGATTCCGTATAATTTCTTCGGCCTGACGTCTTTCAATCTCCAAAGCATCCCGGAGATTATTTCTCAACACGCTGTCGCTAAGACAAATACTCTTGAATCTGGGATCTGATCTTGCAGTTGCCAATAATGACAATGGATCCAACAATCTGAAATATGAAAACATATATCAGTACACAGATTAAAAGTATAATTAAAAAAAATAAATATCATTATAATAAAAAAATAAACATTAAAAGAAATTATTTAACACTTACCTTAAAATATTAGACCACATTTCCACGGGAAGCGCCGCCAACTGGAAGCAGGATGCAGCGATCACTGGCAATAAACGAAACATTTCGAACACTCCGTAATAATAACACTTAATCACTTCAAAGCACAAACTGAACTGGCCACAGTGCGCAGATTCCGCTCTTATATACGCCAGTTTACGCGCCAAATCACTTACCAAAAGCGCGCGCAGATTGTAACACCACGTCAGCCATACAGCTGACAGCAACAAAATTGCGCGCGCACTGTAACGCCCAAATGCGCCAATATAATACAGAGCAGATAATGAACAGCACATCACAAATATAGCAATAAAATAAGAGCAGCACAATATATTACTTGAGTTGTATTTTTTGGAACTGCTCACATTATTCGTTCCTCGGATAATTATTCGAGAACTGCACATAGTGAGGCACGAAATCTCAAATCGAGGTATGGTCAATTTTTTAGGTGAGTAATTTAAGTGGATTTTTCGATTATCTTGGGATCCACTAATTGACTACTTACATTTGACATAAATCGACCTTAAGGGACGACTGTTTACTATAAGTTTAGTATACTATAAATTTATTAAATCTGTTTGACATAATTTCATTAATCTTCTTGCAAAGTTAAGTTAAACATTCAGCTACTTGGTTCATTGTGCATTATTTATTTAAACAAGTAGGTCTTTTTATCCTTTAATGACAGTGGTTGCCTGTTTTACTTATTGTTTCCTTAAAATCCATCCATCCATCCAATGGCGCTACAGCCCAAATCGGGCCTTGGCCTCCTTCAACAGGCTTCTCCAACCATCTCTATTTACCGCTGTTCTTTTCCATGAACGCGTTCCCAGGCAGTTCCTGGCATCCTCATCGACTTCATCTTCCCATCTCTTTTTAGGTCTTCCAACAGGTCTTTTTCCCTGCATTCTTGCATTTAATAATTTTCTGGGGATTCTATTCTCATGCATGCGGACCACGTGCCCTGCCCATCGTAATCTCTGCAGTTTAGTATGTTGTGCTAGAGGTGGTTCGCTATATTGCTCGTATATTTCTCTAGTTTCCTTAAAATATCTAGACATATTTTCAACCAATGACATTGAACCAAGATTTTCTTATCAAGTATTTATGTTGCGAGATTTGTCGTCTGTCGTGTAATTAATTTGATACTGTCACCTTTCGTTCGTGTATTTTCTTTATAGCTTTTCATAGGTCCAAACTCTATTTTCACTGGGCATAAATGATTTTTAGCAAAAAATTATTAGCAAGCATTGTCATTAACATCTTCTCAATTCTTTGTGAAGAGCTTGTACAACTTTTTGTTCAAATTAGTAGCACAACTCAACATTTTAAGTCCGTCATAATTATTGAACAATTCAAAAGTTCTAAGCGATGCTTATAAAACATTATTTTAACCAAAATTAAGCAATTTCGGAACAGACTTTTATTAGCAAACAAATATTAGAGTATTACAAAATAAAGTTATTAATTGAAAACGTCTTTGCAGTTTATCACTAAGGAGATCTTACTATAAAAACTGAAGAGATTAAAATTAGTACAAAAATTAAAAAATATATAGTTATTTATTTGGTCATTTAAGGTTTGATCTTGTGAATAAAATACACATTAAAAAGTAAACTTATATCCGAAAATCGCTTCCAACTAAACGTCAAATTAGTTTTTATAAACTAGTTTATTCTTAAACAGACTAAAATTTTATTATACAAAAACTATTTATTACAAACTAAACTTAAATTCTACAATTAAAAACTTTCTTAACAGCAGATAGACATTGGTTTTTCTTTTTATTTTCTATTTTCATCGGTTTTTTCTTGAGTACCTCCAAAATATGTTTTAAATTTATAGATTTCCTGGTGATCTTCTTGGAGACATTAGCTGCAAATACTCTTTTGCCATCTTCCCTGGAAATAAATATTGATTTTGCAGGATTCCGTATAATTTCTTCGGCCTGACGTCTTTCAATCTCCAAAGCATCCCGGAGATTATTTCTCAACACGCTGTCGCTAAGACAAATACTCTTGAATCTGGGATCTGATCTTGCAGTTGCCAATAATGACAATGGATCCAACAATCTGAAATATGAAAACATATATCAGTACACAGATTAAAAGTATAATTAAAAAAAATAAATATCATTATAATAAAAAAATAAACATTAAAAGAAATTATTTAACACTTACCTTAAAATATTAGACCACATTTCCACGGGAAGCGCCGCCAACTGGAAGCAGGATGCAGCGATCACTGGCAATAAACGAAACATTTCGAACACTCCGTAATAATAACACTTAATCACTTCAAAGCACAAACTGAACTGGCCACAGTGCGCAGATTCCGCTCTTATATACGCCAGTTTACGCGCCAAATCACTTACCAAAAGCGCGCGCAGATTGTAACACCACGTCAGCCATACAGCTGACAGCAACAAAATTGCGCGCGCACTGTAACGCCCAAATGCGCCAATATAATACAGAGCAGATAATGAACAGCACATCACAAATATAGCAATAAAATAAGAGCAGCACAATATATTACTTGAGTTGTATTTTTTGGAACTGCTCACATTATTCGTTCCTCGGATAATTATTCGAGAACTGCACATAGTGAGGCACGAAATCTCAAATCGAGGTATGGTCAATTTTTTAGGTGAGTAATGTAAGTGGATTTTTCGATTATCTTGGGATCCACTAATTGACTACTTACATTTGACATAAATCGACCTTAAGGGACGACTGTTTACTATAAGTTTAGTATACTATAAATTTATTAAATCTGTTTGACATAATTTCATTAATCTTCTTGCAAAGTTAAGTTAAACATTCAGCTACTTGGTTCATTGTGCATTATTTATTTAAACAAGTAGGTCTTTTTATCCTTTAATGACAGTGGTTGCCTGTTTTACTTATTGTTTCCTTAAAATATCTAGGCATATTTTCAACCAATGACATTGAACCAAGATTTTCTTATCAAGTATTTATGTTGCGAGATTTGTCGTCTGTCGTGTAATTAATTTGATACTGTCACCTTTCGTTCGTGTATTTTCTTTATAGCTTTTCATAGGTCCAAACTCTATTTTCACTGGGCATAAATGATTTTTAGCAAAAAATTATTAGCAAGCATTGTCATTAACATCTTCTCAATTCTTTGTGAAGAGCTTGTACAACTTTTTGTTCAAATTAGTAGCACAACTCAACATTTTAAGTCCGTCATAATTATTGAACAATTCAAAAGTTCTAAGCGATGCTTATAAAACATTATTTTAACCAAAATTAAGCAATTTCGGAACAGACTTTTATTAGCAAACAAATATTAGAGTATTACAAAATAAAGTTATTAATTGAAAACGTCTTTGCAGTTTATCACTAAGGAGATCTTACTATAAAAACTGAAGAGATTAAAATTAGTACAAAAATTAAAAAATATATAGTTATTTATTTGGTCATTTAAGGTTTGATCTTGTGAATAAAATACACATTAAAAAGTAAACTTATATCCGAAAATCGCTTCCAACTAAACGTCAAATTAGTTTTTATAAACTAGTTTATTCTTAAACAGACTAAAATTTTATTATACAAAAACTATTTATTACAAACTAAACTTAAATTCTACAATTAAAAACTTTCTTAACAGCAGATAGACATTGGTTTTTCTTTTTATTTTCTATTTTCATCGGTTTTTTCTTGAGTACCTCCAAAATATGTTTTAAATTTATAGATTTCCTGGTGATCTTCTTGGAGACATTAGCTGCAAATACTCTTTTGCCATCTTCCCTGGAAATAAATATTGATTTTGCAGGATTCCGTATAATTTCTTCGGCCTGACGTCTTTCAATCTCCAAAGCATCCCGGAGATTATTTCTCAACACGCTGTCGCTAAGACAAATACTCTTGAATCTGGGATCTGATCTTGCAGTTGCCAATAATGACAATGGATCCAACAATCTGAAATATGAAAACATATATCAGTACACAGATTAAAAGTATAATTAAAAAAAAATAAATATCATTATAATAAAAAAATAAACATTAAAAGAAATTATTTAACACTTACCTTAAAATATTAGACCACATTTCCACGGGAAGCGCCGCCAACTGGAAGCAGGATGCAGCGATCACTGGCAATAAACGAAACATTTCGAACACTCCGTAATAATAACACTTAATCACTTCAAAGCACAAACTGAACTGGCCACAGTGCGCAGATTCCGCTCTTATATACGCCAGTTTACGCGCCAAATCACTTACCAAAAGCGCGCGCAGATTGTAACACCACGTCAGCCATACAGCTGACAGCAACAAAATTGCGCGCGCACTGTAACGCCCAAATGCGCCAATATAATACAGAGCAGATAATGAACAGCACATCACAAATATAGCAATAAAATAAGAGCAGCACAATATATTACTTGAGTTGTATTTTTTGGAACTGCTCACATTATTCGTTCCTCGGATAATTATTCGAGAACTGCACATAGTGAGGCACGAAATCTCAAATCGAGGTATGGTCAATTTTTTAGGTGAGTAATGTAAGTGGATTTTTCGATTATCTTGGGATCCACTAATTGACTACTTACATTTGACATAAATCGACCTTAAGGGACGACTGTTTACTATAAGTTTAGTATACTATAAATTTATTAAATCTGTTTGACATAATTTCATTAATCTTCTTGCAAAGTTAAGTTAAACATTCAGCTACTTGGTTCATTGTGCATTATTTATTTAAACAAGTAGGTCTTTTTATCCTTTAATGACAGTGGTTGCCTGTTTTACTTATTGTTTCCTTAAAATATCTAGGCATATTTTCAACCAATGACATTGAACCAAGATTTTCTTATCAAGTATTTATGTTGCGAGATTTGTCGTCTGTCGTGTAATTAATTTGATACTGTCACCTTTCGTTCGTGTATTTTCTTTATAGCTTTTCATAGGTCCAAACTCTATTTTCACTGGGCATAAATGATTTTTAGCAAAAAATTATTAGCAAGCATTGTCATTAACATCTTCTCAATTCTTTGTGAAGAGCTTGTACAACTTTTTGTTCAAATTAGTAGCACAAGTCAACATTTTAAGTCCGTCATAATTATTGAACAATTCAAAAGTTCTAAGCGATGCTTATAAGACATTATTTTATCCAAAATTAAGCAATTTCGGAACAGACTTTTATTAGCAAACAAATATTAGAGTATTACAAAATAAAGTTATTAATTGAAAACGTCTTTGCAGTTTATCACTAAGGAGATCTTACTATAAAAACTGAAGAGATTAAAATTAGTACAAAAATTAAAAAATATATAGTTATTTATTTGGTCATTTAAGGTTTGATCTTGTGAATAAAATACACATTAAAAAGTAAACTTATATCCGAAAATCGCTTCCAACTAAACTTCAAATTAGTTTTTATAATCTAGTTTGTTCTTAAAAAGACTAAAATTTTATTATACAAAAACTATTTATTACAAACTAAACTTAAATTCTACAATTAAAAACTTTCTTAACAGCAGATAGACATTGGTTTTTCTTTTTATTTTCTATTTTCATCGGTTTTTTTCTTGAGTCTTTTTATCCTTTAATGACAGTGTTTGCCTGTTTTACTTATTGTTTCCTTAAAATATCTAGGCATATTTTCAACCAATGACATTGAACCAAGATTTTCTTATCAAGTATTTATGTTGCGAGATTTGTCGTCTGTCGTGTAATTAATTTGATACTGTCACCTTTCGTTCGTGTATTTTCTTTATAGCTTTTCATAGGTCCAAACTCTGTTTTCACTGGGCATAAATGATTTTTAGCAAAAAATTATTAGCAAGCATTGTCATTAACATCTCAATTCTTTGTGAAGAGCTTGTACAACTTTTTGTTCAAATTAGTAGCACAAGTCAACATTTTAAGTCCGTCATAATTATTGAACAATTCAAAAGTTCTAAGCGATGCTTATAAGACATTATTTTATGCAAAATTAAGCAATTTCGGAACAGACTTTTATTAGCAAACAAATATTAGAGTATTACAAAATAAAGTTATTAATTGAAAACGTCTTTGCAGTTTATCACTAAGGAGATCTTACTATAAAAACTGAATAGATTAAAATTAGTACACAAATTAAAAAATATATAGTTATTTATTTGGTCATTTAAGGTTTGATCTTGTGAATAAAATACACATTAAAAAGTAAACTTATATCCGAAAATCGCTTCCAACTAAACTTCAAATTAGTTTTTATAATCTAGTTTGTTCTTAAAAAGACTAAAATTTTATTATACAAAAACTATTTATTACAAACTAAACTTAAATTCAAAAATAAAAAACTTTCTTAACAGCAGATAGACATTGGTTTTTCTTTTTATTTTCTATTTTCATCGGTTTTTTTCTTGAGTCTTTTTATCCTTTAATGACAGTGTTTGCCTGTTTTACTTATTGTTTCCTTAAAATATCTAGGCATATTTTCAACCAATGACATTGAACCAAGATTTTCTTATCAAGTATTTATGTTGCGAGATTTGTCGTCTGTCGTGTAATTAATTTGATACTGTCACCTTTCGTTCGTGTATTTTCTTTATAGCTTTTCATAGGTCCAAACTCTGTTTTCACTGGGCATAAATGATTTTTAGCAAAAAATTATTAGCAAGCATTGTCATTAACATCTCAATTCTTTGTGAAGAGCTTGTACAACTTTTTGTTCAAATTAGTAGCACAAGTCAACATTTTAAGTCCGTCATAATTATTGAACAATTCAAAAGTTCTAAGCGATGCTTATAAGACATTATTTTATGCAAAATTAAGCAATTTCGGAACAGACTTTTATTAGCAAACAAATATTAGAGTATTACAAAATAAAGTTATTAATTGAAAACGTCTTTGCAGTTTATCACTAAGGAGATCTTACTATAAAAACTGAATAGATTAAAATTAGTACACAAATTAAAAAATATATAGTTATTTATTTGGTCATTTAAGGTTTGATCTTGTGAATAAAATACACATTAAAAAGTAAACTTATATCCGAAAATCGCTTCCAACTAAACGTCAAATTAGTTTTTATAAACTAGTTTATTCTTAAAAAGACTAAAATTTTATTATACAAAAACTATTTATTACAAACTAAACTTAAATTCTACAATTAAAAACTTTCTTAACAGCAGATAGACATTGGTTTTTCTTTTTATTTTCTATTTTCATCGGTTTTTTTCTTGAGTCTTTTTATCCTTTAATGACAGTGGTTGCCTGTTTTACTTATTGTTTCCTTAAAATATCTAGGCATATTTTCAACCAATGACATTGAACCAAGATTTTCTTATCAAGTATTTATGTTGCGAGATTTGTCGTCTGTCGTGTAATTAATTTGATACTGTCACCTTTCGTTCGTGTAGTTTCTTTATAGCTTTTCATAGGTCCAAACTCTATTTTCACTGGGCATAAATGATTTTAAGCAAAAAATTATTAGCAAGCATTGTCATTAACATCTTCTCAATTCTTTGTGAAGAGCTTGTACAACTTTTTGTTCAAATTAGTAGCACAAGTCAACATTTTAAGTCCGTCATAATTATTGAACAATTCAAAAGTTCTAAGCGATGCTTATAAGACATTATTTTATCCAAAATTAAGCAATTTCGGAACAGACTTTTATTAGCAAACAAATATTAGAGTATTACAAAATAAAGTTATTAATTGAAAACGTCTTTGCAGTTTATCACTAAGGAGATCTTACTATAAAAACTGAATAGATTAAAATTAGTACAAAAATTAAAAAATATATAGTTATTTATTTGGTCATTTAAGGTTTGATCTTGTGAATAAAATACACATTAAAAAGTAAACTTATATCCGAAAATCGCTTCCAACTAAACGTCAAATTAGTTTTTATAAACTAGTTTATTCTTAAAAAGACTAAAATTTTATTATACAAAAACTATTTATTACAAACTAAACTTAAATTCTACAATTAAAAACTTTCTTAACAGCAGATAGACATTGGTTTTTCTTTTTATTTTCTATTTTCATCGGTTTTTTCTTGAGTACCTCCAAACTATGTTTTAAATTTACAGATTTCCTGGTGATCTTCTTGGAGACATTAGCTGCAAATACTCTTTTGCCATCTTCCCTGGAAATAAATATTGATTTTGCAGGATTCCGTATAATTTCTTCGGCCTGACGTCTTTCAATCTCCAAAGCATCCCGGAGATTATTTCTCAACACGCTGTCGCTAAGACAAATACTCTTGAATCTGGGATCTGATCTTGCAGTTGCCAATAATGACAATGGATCCAACAATCTGAAATATGAAAACATATATCAGTACACAGATTAAAAGTATAATTAAAAAAAATAAATATCATTATAATAAAAAAATAAACATTAAAAGAAATTATTTAACACTTACCTTAAAATATTAGACCACATTTCCACGGGAAGCGCCGCCAACTGGAAGCAGGATGCAGCGATCACTGGCAATAAACGAAACATTTCGAACACTCCGTAATAATAACACTTAATCACTTCAAAGCACAAACTGAACTGGCCACAGTGCGCAGATTCCGCTCTTATATACGCCAGTTTACGCGCCAAATCACTTACCAAAAGCGCGCGCAGATTGTAACACCACGTCAGCCATACAGCTGACAGCAACCAAACTGCGCGCGCACTGTAACGCCAAATTAACTACATTATGAGCCAATATAATACAGAGCAGATAATAAAACAGCACGTCACAAATATAGCAATAAAATAAGAGCAGCACAATATATTACTTGAGTTGCATTTTTTTGGAACTGCTCACATTATTCGTTCCTCCTATAATTATTCGAGAAAGCGCACAGTGAGGCACGAAATCTCAAATCGAGGTATGGTCAATTTTTTAGGTGAGTAATTTAAGTGGATTTTTAGATTATCTTGGGATCCACTAATTGACTACTTACATTTGACATAAATCTTGACCTTGAGGGACGACTGTTTACTATAAGTTTAGTATACTATAAATTTATTAAATCTGTTTGACATAATTTCATTAATCTTCTTGCAAAGTTAAGTGAAACATTCAGCTACTTGGTTCATTGTGCATTATTTATTTAAACAAGTAGGTCTTTTTATCCTTTAATGACAGTGGTTGCCTGTTTTACTTATTGTTTCCTTAAAATATCTAGGCATATTTTCAACCAATGACATTGAACCAAGATTTTCTTATCAAGTATTTATGTTGCGAGATTTATCGTCTGTCGTGTAATTAATTTGATACTGTCACCTTTCGTTCGTGTCTTTTCTTTATAGCTTTTCATAGGTCCAAACTCTATTTTCACTGGGCATAAATGATTTTTAGCAAACAATTATTAGCAAGCATTGTCATTAACATCTTCTCAATTCTTTGTGAAGAGCTTGTACAACTTTTTGTTCAAATTAGTAGCACAAGTCAACATTTTAAGTCCGTCATAATTATTGAACAATTCAAAAGTTCTAAGCGATGCTTATAAGACATTATTTTATCCAAAATTAAGCAATTTCGGAACAGACTTTTATTAGCAGACAAATATTAGAGTATTACAAAATAAAGTTATTAATTGAAAACGTCTTTGCAGTTTATCACTAAGGAGATCTTACGATAAAAACTGAAGAGATTAAAATTAGTACAAAAATTAAAAAATATATAGTTATTTATTTGGTCATTTAAGATTTGATCTTGTGAATAAAATACACATTAAAAAGTAAACTCATATCCGAAAATCGCTTCCAACTAAACGTCAAATTAGTTTTTATAAACTAGTTTATTCTTAAAAAGACTAAAATTGCTTATAAAGCTTTAATTTTGTTTGTAAAAGTCACTAAAGCACTGAATACACAACCCTACATTGTATTTGCCGCATTGTGTTCTCACAGCTTTATTATTCGGAACATATTCAACATAGTGATCACTGTGGTCGTATCTAATATCAACAGCAAGCCTGCGTTCAGATGAATATGTGAATATTCGTTTAGCATCACTAGGTAGGTTTTGAATCCCTTTTAAATACACTTGTGCCATGTCTCTTCGAAAATTCAATTGGGTACACCTGAGAGATGTTTTCTATATATTATACACGAATTTTAGATAAATGTATCTACAACCATTTCTTGCCTCTAATTCCAACTCTATAAACGTTTGTATTTGCATCCATTTGATCAGAACCCCGTATAAATGCATTGTATTTTCCAATACAATTAGGTCTGGCAATCCCTTTGGTTCCGGCAAAGTCATAAGTACCTCTAGGTGTCTTTTTTAACTCTTTTTACTGTCCCGAGTGGGCAATTCTTTGTTAGTCTATTTTCTCTAACTGTCCCTGTTGCTTCATAACCATTCTCTTTTAAATAATAAAGAATATCCATGGATGTGAATAGGTTATCAAAATAAAAATGGTATGGCAAAGGTCTAGTTTCCTCGGGCATCTCCAATAAGCTGCAATAACGAAGCTGTTGCTTTACCAAATTTTTCTTGATGCTCTCGATTAGAATTTGGCATATTTCCCTAATAAACCTCAAAATGGATAAGGTAACCGTTTTGGAATTGAGACTTTATATCCAAACCGCATGGGTTTCCCTCGAATATACTGCTTACATTCATGTTTTCCAAAGTATTCTATCATGCTTTCATTATAGGCGATTTCTTGATCCGGAATATAATGTCTTAGAAAGTTAGTTTTTATCTCATTTATAAGAAGTCTGTGTTTAGTCAGTTTATCGTTGGGTTCAAACAAAAGTATTATTAGCACAATGTACGAATCTCATGATCTAAATAAATCGCTGTTACCAGTTTTAGAATCCCAGTAACTTTTTTTTATGACTTTTTATCATAACCAGAGACTATAAGAATTCCTAAGAAGCATTTCATTTCTTGAGTTGTAATTTTTGGGTCTGAACAATTTGTAAATTGAGCGTATCGAGTAGCCTCAACACAAAGTAACTGTATGATATCATCAGTAATGAAAAACTCGAACAGGTCCACTGGTGACATATTTGCATACTTCGAGAAATTTGAAATTGGAAATATGTTTTGGTTTGTAATCTCGGATAAGGCACGATTTTTTAACCAGTTTACAATTTTTTATTTTTACCAGATTTAGAACGAAGTATGGTATTATCTTCATTAGAGTCTTTATGTACAATATCTTCAGTATTTTCATAATCGTAAGTACCAATTCGTTCTCCACTATTAAATACTATTTCATCAACTGGTTCATTGTTAAAATCCTCCTAAAATTGTTTTGACTCAATGAGATCTGCAATCTCTTTTCTGTAGATTTAACAATTGCATACCGTAAAAGACTAGCGTGGCATATAAGTTACATGGACAAAAACACAAAATTTATAAACACTGGGTATATCTAATGCTCCTTTTTTACATGCATAAATGTTATCAACTTATCACATGAACTAAATTTTTACACAGATATAAAATTTTTAATATGTACTGGTAAACTACCTAACTTACTAACCTACCTTTTATTAGATCACGTTTCGATACGTAGTAATAACAAAGACGAACTCTCAACATACAATCACAACAACAAATAATTTCTAATGTATTTTGCTCGCCTGCAACTAAACTATATACTAACAGACCTAAAAACGTCTACTAAGGTTCTGAAGGTAACGCCTTAAGCGCTGTAAGTCACGATGAAAAGATCGTTGTTTAGTGTATCATATATGGCACCCTAGTACCTAATGGGTTAAAGAGGAGAGAATGTTAAAATTCAAATAGGGTTGTACATTAGTTGATTCATTTCTCCTTTCTCATTAACCATTCGATTCCTATCGGGCATAATGGACCTCGATATCAATAAGCGTGAGATACATCAATTAAGCGCGAGAGAGACGCAAGTTGACTGTTGACCAGCACCCAGACAGTAGGCGTTCGTTGTTGGTTTTGTACGAGTGTCAAAAACCACGGTAAATCTACCGGTAAGTCCAACCCTAGTTTACCTTAAACCTATACAATGTTTTGATTGTTTATTACAATCATTTATAATTTGACTATTTTTTATTATTCATTTATCGCACTAGGGCTGTCGATAGTGGATATTATAATTTATAATTATTAGTAGCTATCGAGTTTTGTTCTTCAATGATTCGTATAAACTTTTACTCGGTAAACTGTAATATCAAGTTTCTTGTAGTGATTTTCCAGGTTTTGTTCAGCTGTCATTCACGATCTTTGGAATATTTCAATGTAAATAATACATTAGTTAGATAATGTGGAAAGTGGCTTCAATGTTTCTTGTATGAGCATAAAAACTAACAAAAACAAATAAATGTTTTATTTTAACTGTAACAAAACAAACATTGTTTTGGCACTTAAATAATAAGTTTTGATTTTAAAATTCATATATACAATAATAATACTGAATATATATTTTGTCACATATGATTAAAAAAGACTAAACTTAAAAATAACATAGATAAAATCATCACAATAGATTACGATACAGTCAAACTCTATACACTGCGTTATTACTTAATATACAAATATATTATTCTATTATATAAAAATGTGGTACAGTAACAAAATCCTATTCGAGTTATATAATTTTTACTACATGAACCAAACAATACATCAACCGTCTTGGGGTTTTATTCATTGGTGTATATTCAACTGATTGATTTACGTAATTAGCGGAATATATACAATACATACAGATCGTGTACGTTTTCTGCTGATTCAAAAAAATATAGGTGAATGAATGCTTAAGAATCAAATAAGCATCTTTAAAACAACTACAACGCATGCTTTCACAAACAAGAAAAATAATGTTGATAAATAATTAAGGCAAAATAGGGATACCTCTACTAGATATCTATAGGTATATATGTTTTTGGCCAGTACTAGGTTGATCATGTGTTTTGGAAAAAATAATTAAACTAAAACTAAAAAAAAACGCCAACTCGTGTACAAGAGAGCTCTGAAGGTTTTGGAGATGTCGACAGGCATGACCTACTCAGTCTGCAAATCTCAAGTTGTTAAGAAACTCCTATACAATCGTAAACATTTTTAATTTAAAAATATAATAAAAGGCATAAAATTTATTTAATAATTTTACGAGTTATACTTCATAAAATTTATCTTTTATTTAATTTATTATTATATATTATATTATTTCAATCAATCAATTTTTGAAAGCTTTTGTGAAAAAAAAAACAAATAAGAAACGTTTTTTACAAAAAACAACTTTATTGTAAAAAAATATTTATTACAAAAATGTATTGTCTACACATATTATACGATAAAATTAAATTCTACAATTAAAAACTTTCTTAACAGCGGATAGACATTGGTTTTTCTTTTTATTTTCTGCTTTCATCGGCTTTTTCTTGAGAACCTCCAAACTGTGGCTAAAATTTACTGATTTCTTCGTGACCTTCTTGGAAACATTGGAGGTCTCTTTTTAGAGATCCCTTGGCAATTAACTGCACCGATTGTGAAATCCATTAACAGCGGATTTAGAAGTTAGGATGGAAGGAGATATCTACGGTGTTATTGTGGCCAGACAATACGATTGTGTGGCCGAATATCTTTTCAATCACAGAGCTTGTGATTGAAGTGATGAGATCTCTCCTTTCGGGAAGGATATTGAGAAGGACAAGGGTGCTGAGTTTAATGGTATTTTTTAAATCAGTGGTTAGGTCAAAAGGTGGAGTTGATCTTTCGATCGTCAGAGGTTGGGTTTGACGGGAGTCTGATGGTTTTTCCTGCCTTTTCGGGCATTTGTTGGAATATGCGGGGTGTTCACCACCGCAGTTAGGACATTTAGGGTTGGTTTGAGAAGGACATTCGCTAGATTTGTGATTTTGTCCGCAATTAGGGCAGACGAAAGTTCTATGTCGGCATTCTGAGATGGAGTGGCCGTTAGTGCAGCATTTGCTACAGTATTTCGGGGTAGGAATGACGGGATTTGCTCCGTGAGGGAGCTCAGTGTAATGGATAAGTCCATCAATTGGTATGCCATAATTGAGCACGTGCGAATACTTGTCAGAAGAGGGAGTCAGGACTTTGATAAGACGAGTGTCTTTTCCAGTTTGCAGAGATTTGACTCTCCACAATCTGGAGACAGGAATGTCTTGCTCGGTTAGAATTTGTTTTATTTCTTCCTCGTCGTAATCGTGTGAAACGTTCACTATGAGGAACAAATAATTAGAAGGTTTGGGAGCTTGGTTTGTGGAACTGTGGTTTCTAAAAGTGATTTTAATTTGAGTCTGTCCTGTTGCTTTGTGTATTTTTAACTGCATTTCTTCGGCGTTTAGGGAATGTAGGGTTCTGAGATGGGCTATGCCGTGGCTTAAGACTTTTAGTGAGTGTATCTTTTGATACAACAAAGGAATGCAGTTGAGAACTCTAAAGAAAGTGCGTTGATTACACAAATCTTGCGGTATGTCCTTGATAAGGTATTCGAATGTTTTTGGGTTATTAATTGAATTTGTGATGTTGGGATTGGTTCTAGGCTTGAAAATTTGTGGAGCTTTGATGGCATTTGCGAAGGATTTGGATGTGGAGGGTTGAGGTTGAGTGTTGGACGTGCTAGGTTGAATTTGAGAAGATGATGTGGGTGTTTTTTGAGGAATTTGAGGTGATGAAGTGTGAGTATTTTGAGCGACTGTGGATTTTTTAGGAGTAGATTGTGATTGTGATCGAGATTGAGGAGCTGGTGTGTGTTTGATAGTGAGTTTTTTGTGGGTAGGAGGTAAAGGAGGGTATTCGGAGTCGTGTTTGGCGAGCATCGGATGATTTGGGTCGTTTAGTTCAACTTCCCTGCGCTTCATATTGAAGCGAGTTTGGAGGATAAGGATCTCCGCCTGGAGTTGAGATAATTCGTGGGCAGATGCAGCGGGATTGTAGGATTCTTCGTGTTGTTCGGGTTCAGGTTCAGATTGAATAAGTGGCGCGTAAGGGTTTGACGATAGTGCCGCGGTCTGTGATCTGGTCACAGACCGGGAGGATATGGCAGACCTGGTTGAACCAGGCATTTTCACTAAGATTGGATCGCAAAGTACAGACTATAAGCAGGCCCCGCAGCCTCACGGAAGCCAGGGGGTTGTAAACCCCCCGAAAAAAAGGCTTGTTCTACTTAACGTGTACTTTGTTGACTTGATATTGGCCTTACTCACCGCGCGTTACCACGCTGCTAAATGGTCCCTCGTTGTATGTCTTATACCGGAATTATAAGTCGTCGTTCTCGCCTAATCGCCCTGCGATTTTGCCAATAAATGGACAATTTCCGGGGCCAGTATATTCTACTGAAACCCCGTACTTTCGAACTTTTATTGCCTACCACTGGGTTCCTCGGCTTGTCTGACGCTTACTTCCAAGACAATCTATGTACTGCAATTTTCAGAGTATACACTCTCTCAAATTTCCCGCCGACGTTGTTTAGAAGTTGGTATGTTTCCAGTGACCTACTCCTTCAACGTCTCGTACAGGAATGACTACAGCGCGCAGATGCCGGTGTTATATACGCTTGTTTACGCGGCAAATCACTTACCAAAAGCGCGCGCAGAATGTTACACCACGTCAGCCATACAGCTCACATCAACAAAAGTGCGCGCGCAGTGTAGCGCCAATATAACACAACGTGGATAATAAACACCCCGTCACCGACCTGGCGAGTTAATGCAGTTATTTTTAACGTAAAAGAAGCAAAATGTATTACTTTAATTGTTGTTTTTTGGAACTGCTCAAATTATGTCAATTTACAAGAAGTAAATAAAGAAGTTCAGTCAAGTCAAGCACTTAATGTTCATTCTGTAAAAGGGGGAAATGGTAATCAAACAGCAAGGGGAAAAGCTTCGAATAACAACTTTAATACTGGAAGAAGCAAAAGATGGGAACAGGAAGAAAACTCAAGGAAAATTGGTCAGTGCAGAAAATGTGGTCGTGCTCATAAGTTCCGAAGGTGTCCCGCATTTGGTAAAATGTGCAATAAGTGTTTGTATTACAATCATTTCGAGAAAATGTGTAACAACAGGATCATAAGAGAAGTTCAGGAGATTCAAGAAGTAGATATGGACAGTAAACAGGAAGAATCTATGGTAACATCAATTGAGGTAAATGAAATAAAAGGAAATAAGGAATGGAACTTTAAATTTGTGACATCTAGCCCTAGAGCAAATGGTCAGGCAGAACGAGCCGTCCAGATAGCTAAAAATATTTTCAGGAAGTGTGAAGATCTTCAGTTAGGCTTATTAGAATATAGAAATACACCACTATTAGGATCAGACAAATCCCCAGCACAACTCTTGAATAGTCGTAGACTTAGAGGTAAACTTCCAGTTTTACATGAAAAATATTTACCAGAACAGGTAGACCTAAAAAATGAAAAGAATAAATTGGATAATAAAAGAAAATTGTACAAGCACTACTATGATAGAAATACAGCTACAAAATAAGAATTAAGTATAGGGGATAATGTGGTTATAAGAGAAGATGGACAATGGAAACCTGCTGTGGTTAGACGAGGTTTACAAGAGACAAGATCATATGTTGTTGAGAAAGAAAATGGGACACCTGTAAGCAGAAATTAAAACACTAATAAGACCAGTGTTAACATACGGGTCTGAAACGTGGTCACTTACACAGAATGACCAAGAATTGCTTAAACGTTTCGAGAGAAAAATTCTAAGGAAAATATATGGAGGAACCAAGAACAGGGTTTGTGGCGTAGGCGCTACAATTTTGAGTTATACAGAAGTTTTGGGGAACCTGACGTTGTAAAATGTATTAAATTAGCACGCCTTCGATGGATAGGACATGTAATTAGGCGAGATGAAGATGCAACGATCAGAAAAATTTTCGACCGAAGAGGATCAGTGGGAAGACGAGCCAGAGGAAGACCAAAACTTAGGTATCAAGATAACATAGAGGATGATCTAAAATCCATTGGAGTAAAAGCATGGAGAAGAGTTGCCAGAGACAGGGGCGAATGGAAGATTGTTCTGAAGAAGGCTTTGGCTCATAACGAGCTGTAATGCCACTGATGATGATGATGTAAGAAGAAATAGCTATCACTTGAGACCATCTAATAATATTCCTAAACATATTAACCTAGCAGATGATTTTGATCACAATGAGAAGGACAGACCTTCAACATCAACGGCCTGTGAGAGTGAAATATCGAATCAGTTTCCTACCAGAAGTAAACAATTAATTAAACGCCCATCTAGATATAATGATTTTGAAATGTACTAGTTTTGCAATCAGTATTGTTATTAGTTTTTATTTTAGAACGTTTTTATTCTTAGTTCATTGTTGTAATTTCTGTATTTTATAGGAAGAAAAAGATGTCATGAGACTGAATAGCTCATGAATGTAAAGTCCTGACAGGGCTATGACATGGGACAGGGGGCACATGGTCTCATGGCTGACATAGAGGTTAAGCACTTTAGATTAGGTTATGATGACACTGTAGTACTGAAAGTAATAATAATAAAGATGTGCAACAGTCCGTATTAAACATTATTACAGTTATATATTCTAATGTTTTATAGCAAAATATGCTATAAAACATTAGCTTCTGCATATGTCGCTCTGAGGAGACCTAATAAGGTCGAAATATGTATAAGCGAATGGCAGTAGCCCTGCATTGAAATTAAATCTTAAACGTCTGCTTTATTTATTTACTCATGTTCAGAGTATTAGAAACAAATTCGCGAAGAATATTTGCCGTGGTGGACGACAGGTCGTGGAATGCAAATTGTAGATCTCCCTTGTCGGTTAATTCCCCAATGTCTGCTTTATATATTGTAAAAAGCACTGTACACAAATATCTGAATTTTAGTTTCACCAAGTAGGAAATCTTCGCATTTCTACTATTTTTATTGTAGCAAAATGTATGTTATTGTATATATACCATGTTTTAAGTAAAATCAAACAGAATTTTTTAACTTATAACAACAGCTAGCACCAGTATAACAGTTGTTGATTTAAACATTATTTGGATTAAAGTTTTCCGCTGTTCAAGAGTAAAACTGAAATATTAAATATAAAGCCGTATTAAGGAACTTACTAAAGAGTTTAACTTTTGCCTTTCGTATCTCATAACAAAAATTTAAACAGAAACAAAAAACTAAGTACAAGCAGCTAGAGATATCTACTTCTGAGTATTTTTTTCTTGTCTCTTCAATAAATTTAGACTTGTTTGTGGATTGGCTAAGGAATAAGTTTCTGGCTCGAAAACAGGAGGGTATTCGAGACCTGGGTAATCAGCGTTTGGGCTGGTGGCAAATTCGAATGACTGCGATATCACTGGTGGTGTGGTCTCTAGAGAGTAACTGCTTTGTGACATGGAAAGATGCTGAAACGTAAACGATAAAATTAAAATGTTATCAAATTCAAATTCTATTAATTATATACAACTCTGAATATTGTAGAATATAATTTTAAGGACTTACGGACCTGCGAAGAGCTCCCAGAAGGCCAACTTATATCAGAACCGGAACTGTGCTTCTTAAAAATCGCTCTATGCAGTTTCGGTGATCCTAAAAACGTCTTTTCCTTCTTTCCTTCGGATTTTCCGCCAAATATATTCTTAATTTTTCCACCCCGTTGAGATTTTTCATCCAAGTTCAGTTCGAAGGCGAATTTGGGTTTGGATTTTGGATCTTGACTGGATGGCAAGGACATAGGAGTATACTGAATCGCCGATTTTAATTTTACTTTAGTTGAAGAAGAGTCTTGAACCTGATACGAATATATAAAATGTTACACAATATATAAATAATAAGCTTAGGCAAGATATGAAGTAACATTTGCAAGGAATTTCAATAAAAAATTGCATCCCCTTTATTGCACCTCTCTAATTTTTTTGGTATATAAGTGCATCTATATAAGGTATATAAGTGGATCTAATGACTGTTTCAAGTTAAGAATTCACAACTGAACAGATAGGCCAGTGCATTTCTTACGGGCGTATGTTGCCAATAGTTCACGGGACTATGCAGGGCCGGCCGAAATAACCCATTCTTTATTTATATTCAAATTTTTATTTATATTTTCCAATGTTAATCAAATTTATTTTAAAAAGATAGGTACGTATCTATTTAATAAGCTTAACGACTACAATTACTTATAAATATGGTTACATTTTCAGGGAAGTGATTTTAAAGATTATTAGAAAAATGTCTTTATTAGTGGTTAAAATATTAGGTTTTACGCAATTGGTTAATTATTATGGCACAGGTAATTCTGACAGCTTAGGTGTCAACTCTCAAAATTATTTATAAAATATTACTTTCACAATAGTTAATAAATAGAAAGCAATAATAATTAAGATATTGTGCTTAAACTTCCATTATCGGGCAAGCCGGGCTAACAGGCCCTAACAGTAAACAATATTGATTACTTTATAATTGACTATTAATAGTTTTCTAATTCTCTTTATGTACTTAGTCATTCCAAACAATAGTGTCATTTGGAAAGCACATTTGGAAAGCAGACAGATTTATGAGTTATAGATAAATGAGCGGTATGTTTTTCAAAATAGTGTAATTAGGTGAAGTGGAGATTATATGTTTGTCTGTATACATAAGCCCAAACTGCCCGATTACGTTTTTAAATTCTTCTGCCCGGACAAGGGTTAAGGCATAACCATCGCGCACTCAAATCTCAAGTGTAAAAAATTATATTGTTAAAATGGATCCAGTTTTGCCGTTTAAAAGTGGTCAAATTTTACATCTGAGTGCTAAAAAAGTGATCTTAAACGTAGTGAGATACCACATTAATTTGCTTCGAGATGAAAGTCAACGTATTGTATTCGACAAAGTATCCGCGATGACAGGAGTGTCAGTTCGTACGATTCAAAAAATCGTACAGGAAGACAAAGAAGGTGAGCTTTCTGAGGTAAAAACAAACAGAAAAAGAACCCGTTGCCGAAACAACTCCAGAGACTATACTTACGATGAAGGTGTTCGTATCGGCGTTCGTCGAACAGTGCATAGTTTTTTTTTTGAAAACATTCCTCCTACTTTGAATCGTCTTCTGCCAAAAGTGAACCAAGACGAAAACTTGCCAAATTTTACCCGCAGTACAATGTACAGGTTGTTAAAAGACATGAACTTTGTTTATGCAAAACGTGATAAAAGTGCCGTGCTAATAGAACGTCCTGATATAATTGCATGGAGGCATGGATATTTAAGGGCCATTAAACAATATCGGGCTGAGGGCTATGACATTGTGTATTTGGATGAGTCATGGGTCAATGTGGGGCACTCGGTTTCCAGAGAATGGAAAGACAAAACCGTCACCTCGGCAAGAGATGCGTTCATAAAAGGGCTAAGTACTGGACTAAAGCATCCCACTCAGCGTGGACCACGTTTCATCCTTGTCCATGCCGGAAGTGAAAATGGTTTTGTAAACGGTGCTGAAATGTTTTTCCTTGCAAAAAAAAACAGCGCTGATTATCACGACGAAATGGACGGTCCGTGTTTTGAGAACTGGTTTGAAAACAAACTGTTGCCCAACTTAGTTCGAAAAACGGTTATTGTTATGGACAATGCTCCATATCATAGTGTAAAAACCGAGTTGTTGCCTAACCAATCGTGGAATAAGAATAACATTATGGACTGGTTAAGACAAAAAGACATATTTTTTGAAGAAAATTATCTGAAGTGCGAGCTTTTGGAGGTAGTCGCGCAATTTAAACAAAATTTTGATAATTACAAAATTGAAGAACTTTGTAAACAACAAAATAATGTCAAAGTGCTTCGTTTGCCTCCATACCATTGCGAATTAAATCCAATTGAAATGGTATGGAGCCAAGTAAAAAGGCATGTGGCCGTAAATAACAGCACCTTCAAAGCGAAGGATATGGAGGACCTCATAAAAAAAGCGTTTTCAAATGTTACGTCTGATAACTGGAGAAACTATATTCAACATGTAATGACTCTGGAGAAAAAATTTTGGGAAGTGGACGGTCTAATGGAAGACGTAACTCCCATAGTTATAGATTTATATGATAGTAGTGACAATTCCGATTTGGATATGGACGAAGAATGTACATAGTTTTTGATAATTGTAATATTGTAAATATATAAATGTCAAACTAAAAAACCAAATAATTTGTTACATTTCTATGGTTCTGTTGTATTTTTTTTAAAATATACAGAAGTTTTTATTGTTTTTTTATGTTTTTTACTGACACTAATAATATCTACCACAATACTCACTCAATTTGTTCATTAAACAATTAAGAATATTTTTAAGAGTCTGATGATGACCTAAGCCGAAATTTAATAAATAACTGTTGTGAGAAAAAGACATGTCTTTAATTTTTATTTTTCAAAAAAACAAAAAAAATTTAAAGTTACCTAAGTGAAAAAACGTCTAATGTGCAATATAACATGCAGTTCGGCCCTGCTTTTTCGCTGCAACTCCACTACTCTCGCCTATCTCAGTCTATCGGTAGTTCTGGCATCACCGCTTCCCATAAGGCTCCTTTATGAATTCTTAACTTGACACAGACAGTAGATACTTTTATCCAATAACTACATCACGCGCAAACGTATCGTTATTCATTACAACATTTGATCTAATCGGAGACAACAAGGAATAGTACTAAACATACTATAATCACGAAATAGTCACCAAGGGAGATATCCGATAGTGCGTAAGTGTATTAATAAAATACAAATTTAAGAAAAGTTTAAAATAATGAATTAATAAGTATGTCCTGGTTCATCAAATCAAAGGGTGATATCAAGATAACAATCCGAAACGCTAAAAGCTTGTACGAAGCTGAAAATCTAACAAATGTATGCCATCAATAATTTTAATGGTGTTGGAATATTAACTCAGCCTATGGTGACAAATGGGTGGATCGAGTAGCTCAGGAATGCCGGTCCTAAGCCCGGGTAAAGGAGAAGGTTGGGCAGTGGGCTGACAACCCACTCCCAAGAAAAAACACACTGTTACAAAACCTGAACATTTGCCTCGGAATACAAGACGAAACTTTCGGAAACGACTCAAGCTGCGAAGCATGGACTATATATTTGGAAACAGAAATGTGAGGATATTAAATAAACCAGGAGCTAAAACCGCACTTATGCAAGAACTAAAAAGATATAAGCTCATGATTACTGCTCTTCAGGAGATGAGATGGCTGGAGAAAGGTGTCAGGGACACTAAAACGCACTGGGAAGGAACAAGGAAGCAAAGAATGTAGTGTTACATTTGTGGTGGATAATAATTTTAACTCAAAAATCATAGACTTCCAGGCAGTCAGTGAAAGGATATGTAAGTTAAGAATTTGCACCCACTTCTTCAACCTAACAATGATAAACATTCACTGCCCAACAGAAAAACAAGAACAACATACAAAGAAAAGCTTCTATCAACAGCTGGAGGTAGTATATGACAATGCGCCCAAAAATGACATCAAAATTATAATGGGTGATATGAATGCTAAAATATACAAGGAACCGCAGTTCTATATCACAATAAGAAAACACCCACTGCACAATGAAACAAGCGAGAATGGGGAGTTTTTGATAACTTTTGCCACCAGTAAAAACATGGTGATAAGTTCCACATGCTTCCCACATAAAGACATATACAAAATGACATGGATTTTACCAGATGGAACCACAATCAATCAAATCGACCATGTGCTAATAGAGAAAAGAGCAGCCAGTAGTATCTCAGATTTGAAAACACGACGAGGAGCATGCTGTGGATCAGACCATCTTTTACTCCAAACCAAATTTATATGCAGAGTTAACACAGAAAGAAATGGACGAGGAAACCTAGTGACCAACCGAACGGTTCAACCGGCCGCTTATCCCGATAATATTAATATTATAAGTAGAACATCAACAGGAACACAGGAAACATACGCAGAGTTAAAAACACAAACCAAAAGACTAGGTCTGGAAATTAACACAGAAAAAACAAAAATAATGATACAGACGAGAAGAAATATAGTCCCACAAAACATTATACATGAAGATGACATTGAAATGCTTGGAAAGTTTACATACCTGGGAGTAGAAATATATGCCGACGGATCAGAAGATGGAGAAATACGGAAGAGAATAACGCAGGCAAACAGAGCTTATTTTGCCCTCTCCCATATATTTCGATCTAGAAATGTCCACCGAAATACAAAGATGAGAATATATAAAACCTTAATTAGACCAATAGCATGCTATGGCAGTGAAGCACGGGTCCTGAAAGAAACATCCAAAAGCAAACACGAGACACATTCGAAAGGAAAGTACTGAGGAGAATACTAGGACCTGTGAGGGGAAACGGAATCTTCAGAAGTCGATACAACAACGAGCTTTATCAACTTTATAAGGAAGCACCACTGTCAGACTTCATTAGAATACAAATATTGCAATGGGCCGGACATGTGATAAGAATGGGAGAAGATAGGCTATCAAAAAGAGTACCGAATGCTAGAATGCAGGGAAAGAGACCGGTTGGAAAACCAAGAAAGCGCTGGGAAGACACAGTAAACAGCAACCCACAAGCTCTTTTAGGAGTCCGTGTATGGAGAAAATTAGCCATAGACAAGCAAGGGTGGAGGCAAAAATAAAGGAGACCAAGGCTCAATTTGGAGCCTTGGAGCCTAGAAAAAGAAGTGTTGAAATATTAATTAACGAAGAAAGAAAACCTTAACTTACTTTTTGGGGATTTCAATGGCAAATTAAAAGACAGGTTCCTAAACACTATATGAGAATAGCGGTTTGGGGATACAAAACGGAAAATTACCAACCGGTAGAATAGTCTGGCTTAAGAAAAGGATATAGTACATCAGACCATCCAAACAATGGTCTGGGGCATAGAACAAACTATTAATAATTGCAGAATCGATTCAATATACAGGTAACTAATACATAATATATATGAAAACGCAACTATGATAGTACAACTAGACGAAAATACAAATCCCATCCCCGTTAAGAGAGACATTCAATGCAGTGTACGAAGGATAGGGCCATGCAAAGTAAATGAGAATTTTCTTAACAACATTGCCGCTCTTCATGGCAGCAACCGTACGAACAACATACACTCAGAGATTCTCAAAAATTCCCACACAAAATTAAATTTTTAGTATATTAGAAGAAATGGAATTTTAGTAATTACATGGATGGTAAACAATTTCTTTTTAATCACTGACATAATGAATAGAAATGAATAGAATAGGAAACATATATAATAACGTTTCCCATCATGATCTGGTTAGTGTTAAAATCTATAGAGTTGAAGTAACTTGAAAATTGCGATTATTTCTATAGTGTCGGTTGTGTTATTTTTTAGAGTTTGAATAAATTTAGTTATGGTGCGTTCCACGGAAACGTGGGCTACATTTCAGTGTGTCAGAAAAGCAGATAACCAATAATCTTATGAACTATCATTTGGATCACCGTGGTAATGATTCATTATCAAATATTATAACGCTTGTGTCCGAAATGAGTGGTGTTTCTAAAAGGAGTATTTACAAAGTGTGCCACGAGTATGCATCACGTGCTGGTCTCCAACAACCGAAGAAAAAGCCTGAAATCGGTAAAATTTTATCATCTTTTTCCCGTTTGTTGTGCTATATCGAGTTTAAGTTTGAAAAACGCTGTAGAAAGTCGATTTTAATTGGGAAACAGGAGATAATTTCATGGCGTCGTCGTTAACAACGATTCATTCGTCGATACCACGGAGAAGGTTACAATATCGTCTATTTAGATGAGTCATAGGTAAACGTAGGCAACAGCGTATCAAAAGAATGGGTAGACACGTCCATTAAATCGCATAGAAATGCATTTGTTGGTGGCCCGACTACTGGCTTAAAAGCTTCTGCAGCTCGTGGTCCCCGTGGCTTTGTTAATGGAACAGAACTGACTTTTTTGACAAAGAAAAACACCCAAGATTACCACTACGAAATGGATGGTCAATTTTGAATTTGAAAATTGTTTCAAACAAATTCCTAATTTGCAAAAAAACAGTTGTGGTGTTGGGTAATGCTCCTTATCACAGCAGGGAATTCAAGAAAGTTCCTCACACTGCTTCCAATAAAGAAGAAATAAAAACAGCCGAACAATAATTCAACCTCGCAAGGGGTTTATTAAAAATGTTTTTGTATGGTTAAGATTTTTACACCTTGAATTATTGTTTTCAAAATGACACAACATAAAATAGTCTGAAACTTCAGCACTAAATGGAATACAAAAGGTGGATTTATTTATGATAATTCACAGAATGGGCGAAATATGGCAAACCCTCTTTGTAAAATACAACCACACTGATTCTAACGTCTGAAATGCAGTATAGATTAATATAAATGGGTCAACATATGGTATCAACACCTCAGATTCGCTGACGACATCGTGATTATAGCGAGCACATTCGAAGAATTACAAACCACGGTGAAGGAACTTACAGACGACTCCCAATACGTCGGATTAAAAATAAATATGACAAAAACAATGCCAAACAGAGATGACGCCAGACCTATAACTATAAATGGCAATTAAAAAACTTAATTGACTACTTAAGAACCGCAAATACCTCAATACTTGAGGAGCAAAGTGTTAACCAGTGCATCCTTCCTAATGTGACACATGGATGTCAAACCTAGATCCTAAGACAAATATGAAAGGAAAGATGAATGTTAGGAAAACGGCTGTCGGATGTCTTTTTGATTAATTATTATAAAACAAATAAACTCGGAGAAGCAAGCCTCCATTATGCCCAAAATTAAAGAAAAATAATATAAAACTAATAACAATTAAAAATATCAAACAAAATTGTGAAACAATAAATAATGCAGCCCGAACATTTCTGAAAAGGTTCTTTGTTAAAAAAAAGTCAAATAACATGTTTCTCCAAGTGAACAAGACACAATAAATATTTTATTGCTGAAAAATTGGTATTAAAAAATTTATTTTTCACATAATATTACAAACTAAACTTAAATTCTACAATTAATAACTTTTTTTTTATTTTCTGCTTTCATAGATATATCATTCAGATATAATAAAATATTTATTATATCTAAAATATTCAAAAATCACTCCCAACTAAACGTCAAATTAATTTTTCATAATCTGTAGTTTATTCTTAAAAAAACTAAAATTTTATTATACAAAAACTATTTATTACAAACTAAACTTAAATTCTACAATTAAAAATTTTCTTAACAGCGGATAGACATTGGTTTTTCTTGTTATTTTTTATTTTCATCGGCTTTTTCTTGAGTACCTCCAAACTGTTTTTTAAATTCACAGATTTATTGGTGATCTTCTTGGAAACGTTAGCTGCAAATACTCTTTTGCCATCCTCCCTGGAAATAGTCATTGATTTTGCAGGATTTCGGATAATTTCTTCGGCCTCACGTCTTTCAATTTCCAGAGCAACCCGGAGATTATTTCTCAACACGCCGTCACCAAGACAAATACTCTTGAACCTGGTATCTGATCTTGCAGTTGCCAATAATGACAATGGATCCAACAATCTGAAATATGAAAAAGTATATCAGTATATAGATTAAAAGTATAATTAAGAAAATAAATAAACATTAAAAGAAATTAAAAAACACTTACCTTAAAATATTGGACCACATCTCCACAGGAAGCGCCGCCAACTGGAAGCAGGATGCAGCGATCACTGGCAATAAACGGAACATTTCGAACACTACGTAACAATAACACTTAATCACTTCAAAGCACAAACTGAACTGACTACAGCGCGCAAATGACGCCGTTATATACGCATGTTTACGCGGCAAATCACTTACCAAAAGCGCGCGCAGAATGTAACACCACGTCAGCCATACAGCTGACATCAACTAAAGTGTGCGCGCAGTGTCTAAACAACTTATGTTTCGCCGATGATATAGTCATAATAGCTGAGGACTTAGGAATGGCAAAGAGAGATGGTAAAGGAACTCGTTGTGGCTATAGAAAATGTAGGTTTAAATATAAACATCTCGAAAACAAAAATGATAAAATTGGTAATCAGTATTGGTGAGCTAGAAGTAGAACTCGTAGATAAATATAAATAGTATGGCAGGGATAATCAGACTCATGAACTGAAGAGAGGAATCGGTCTTTGGTGGACAGCACATGGGAAACTGAGAGAAACTTTTAAAAGTGAGTTGTCCACATGCCTGAGGAGAAAATGATCAATATATCAACAAGTTCATTTTCAAGAGGTAGCGGAGTTCTTATTGCTGTTCATAAGAGCTTTAACAGTTAACCAGACAATCGAACAACTTTTTGACTTGATGACTGAAGGTGCAAATCAGTTTATTATCTTCTTCTTGAAGTGCCTATCCGTTACGAATGTTGGCGATCATCATGGCAACCTTTATCTTTATCTGCAGCAGCGCGGAAAAGCGGCACAGATGTTGTATTGAACCAGATTCTGATGTTTTTTAACCAAGATGTTCTTCTTCTTCCTGGACCTCGTTTTTCAAATATTTTTCCTTACAGGATGGCTTGAAGGAGAGTATATCTGGATTCATTTCGCATAATATGTCCGAAGAACTATAACATTCGAGATTTGATGGTGGTCAGTACTTCTCGATTCTTATTCATTCTTCTGAGGACCTCCTCATTTGTGAATCGGTCAGTCCACGGGATCTTAAGTATTCTCCGATATAGCCACATCTCAAGTGCTTCCAGTTTTCTACACATATCTTCGTTCAAGGTCCACGATTCAACACCATAAAAAAGGACAGAGAAGACGTAGCATCGCAGCATTCTTACTTTTGCATCAAGAGAGAGGTTGTGACTCTTGAAGAAGGCCCCCATACGATTGAAGGTGGATCTAGCTTTTCCGATGCGTGCTCTAATCTCCTGGTTGTTGGTCCATTCTTCATTTATTATGGTGTCGACGTAGTTGTAGTGCGTCACTCTTTCTACAGGGGATTGGTTGACGTAGAGTTGACCTTCTGTTATTCTTTTCTTGCTAATTATCATAAGCTTTGTCTTCTTAACGTTTATATTCAGTCCATATTGTTGACTGTAATACGTGATTTTGTTCATAAGAACTTATAGGTCTTCTAAATTGTCCGCAAATACTATGGTGTCATCTGCATATCTGATGTTGTTTAGCCGGCAACCATTTAGTAGAATACCTTTTTCAGTTTCGTGCAAAGCTTCGATAAATATTCTTTCAGAGTACAGGTTTGAAGATTAGAGGAGATAGAATACAGCCTTGCCTCGCTCCTCGCATGATTTTTCACATAGTCAGTGTGTTCACCTTCAACTCTGAGATTTGCTGTCTGATTCCAGTAGAGACTTCTAATTATTTTCAGATCAGTTTATTATAAGAACAGCATATTTTCCATAAGAAGTCTACATTTGAGCAATATTCCATATTTTGTGAAACCTTAAAACAAATAGCTAAAGTTTATCCATCTGCACACTATTATCTGGCTGCTAACTTCAATTTACCAAACTGTGAATGGTTTTCAAATGACATGTGCTCTACAACAATTCCTCCAGTAGCTGCCACAGCATCTGAAGTTGAAGCTGTGTAGTTTGTGTTTGGTATGTGTGCATACCACAATTTGTTTCAGTCCAACACTATTGTGCATTCCACTGGTAATATTCTCGATTTGGTGATGGTTGATGATGCTGATGTAACTGTGTCCAGAGCAGATGAAGCTTTTTTGAGGGAGGGTATGCACCACCCACCACTGGAATTTGAGATAAAGGTGACCAAAAGGTGCCCCAATAATAGTGGTTTGGTTAGTGATGGTTTCTATAGTGACTTTAAGTCTGCTGACTATGTGAAAATAACTGATTTTTTATCACAGTTCTGTTGGGATAAATTATTTTTAGGAAAACCACTGAATCAAATTGTGAATATTTTTTATGATATAGTTTATTTAGCTATATAATTATTTACCCGCCTAAAAAGGTATTCAAAACTTACGATTCCCTTCTTGGTTCTCTCCAAAGTTGAAGGACCTGATAGTTGGGAAAAAGAAAGCTCACAAAAAACATCTTATATCTAAATCACTTGTTTGGGATTGGAATGGAGACCAATAGAAGACAAGAGAAGCGTCGGTCGCCACCTATACGAGAGGCTGACGATTTAAGAAGACATAATAAAAACTGGATGTGAGTGGCACAATATAGACGGGGTTGGAAACACGAGGAAGAGACATATGTTCAGCAGTGGACTTTTGAGGCTAGATGATTATATAAGACCGTAAAAATATAAACTTGTGTATTAAAAGAATAATTAATAAAAGTTACTTCTTAACGAAAACATCCGAAAAATACTTTTGGAAACTATGTATGCTGTTTTCTATTAAAACCTACACCTATTTTATATACATACCTTATTACTGAATTTTGTCTTTTTGTCAGTCGACGAGAAACTGTGTTGTTTCTTGATTTTACTGCCTTTCTTCGGAGCGTCGTTATACATAGTATCATCCAGCGCTCTGTTCATTGCAAACTGTACATCATTTACTGTTTCTGGACAGTAAATCATTTCGTAGGAACGTTCTTTAAACTTGGCAGACAATTCTTTGTCGTAAGAGTATTGCGGAGGTAAATCGTCATACCTTGAAAATAAAAAAAATATATGAAACAATATACAAACAAAAAAAAATGATAAGAAATATTAAAACATTCTAACGAATTAACTGTATCAAATTTGATTGTGTGGCACCGCCAATAGTAAAGAGTTATATATCATCGTAATTTCAGGAAACTGTGAATACTTTTATTTATAAAGCTTATTGGTAGTGTAGCAACCACGCTAAATAGCATGACCATACTATATTATTTATCTATGAGCATGACATTGTATGGTTTGACATTGCCAATGTAAAGTTTGGCTATACCCATATCCTGATGTAGGTAAGGCTATAAGTAATTCTATTTTGTAGTCTGGAGTGAATTAAGTATAGTAATAATAGAATAATAGTTAAGTTGAATAGAAATGTTTTAATATTCACTAATACGACCCTTCTGCCGTTTTAGGCCCGTCCGTGTACCGGATATAACCGTACAGTCTGGGTCGAGTGTTTTCTCTAGCCCTCTGCCAACCATCTTGTGGAAAATGTCTTCATGAAAAGGTAATTTATCCCTAAAGTACCTTATGGTTTGAAATTATTATCCATCCGGTATCCATGTGTTAAGGATGTATATCCAGTAGAGCCTTGCTGCCGTTGGTATGCCCATAATAGCCAAAGCGATATTAAGTTAAGCAAGTCTTTGTAAATTATTATATCAGTGATGTCTATGTAACTGTTGCTTTCACCACCACGTTATAAATCCAATATAATATGTTGATTTTAAACCCACATTTTTCATAAGTTTCTGGCTAACATTTTTTTCAGATCCCCTTTAAAATAAATGCACAGGTTTCGTAAACACAAAATTTAAGTCTAATTTTTATTAACATAATATCAAAAATATTATGTCTACAAAAGAACGCATTACAAAATAATATCATTATTTGAAAACGTCTTTGTAGTTTATCTTTAAAAAGATCTTATTATAAAAACTAAAGAGATTAAAATTTTCTTTATTACAAAAATTAAAAAATATATACTTTTTCTGGTCATTTACAAAAATTAAATCGCGCATTGCAAAAAAAATTCATATTCGAAAATCGCTCCCAACTAAACGTCAAATTAATTTTTCATAATCTGTAGTTTATTCTTAAAAAAACTAAAATTTTATTACACAAAAACTATTTATTACAAACTAAACTTAAATTCTACAATTAAAAACTTTCTTAACAGCGGATAGACAATGGTTTTTCTTTTTATTTTCTGTTTTCATCGGTTTTTTCTTGAGTACCTCCAAACTGTGTTTTAAATTTACAGATTTCCTGGTGATCTTCTTGGAAACATTAGCTGCAAATACTCTTTTGCTATCCTCTCTGGAAATAATTATTGACTTTGCCGGATTCCGGATAATTTCTTCGGCCTGGCATCTTTCAATCTCCAAAGCATCCCGGAGATTATTTCTTAATACGCTGTCAACAAGACAAATACTCTTAAATCTGGGATCTGATCTTGCAGTTGCCAATAAAGACAATGGATCCAACAATCTGAAATATAAAAAAGTATATTAGTATACAAATTAAAAGTATAATTAAAAAAATAAACATCAATATAACAACAAAAAATAAATAATAAAAAAATAACAAACACTTACCTTAAAATATTAGACCACATTTCCATGGGAAGCGCCGTCAACTGGAAGCAGGATGCAGCAATCACTGGTAATAAACGAAACATTTCGAACACTACTTGATAATAACTCTTAATCACTTCAAAGCACAAACTGAACTGACTACAGCGCGCAGATTCCGCTGTTATATACGCTAGTTTACGCGGCAAATCACTTACCAAAAGCGCGCGCGGAAGGTAACACCACGTCATCCATATAGGTGACAACATCAACAGAAGCGCGCGCGCAGTGTAACGTAAAATTACCTGCACTGTGCGCCAATATAACAAAGCCCGGATTATACAAGAATAGTCATACAACGTCAGCAATATGGCGAATCAATGCAAAGTATATCAGGACATTTTCTATTATATTCTCTATCTAGAGGCCTAGGAAGGAAAAGACTATCGTGGCTCAGAAACATCCGACAATGGACAGGGCTAAATTTTGAACAGCTAATAAGAACAGCTGAAGATAGAGAAGATTTTAAAATTGTAGTAGCCAACCTCCATTGAGGAGAGGGCACTTTAAGAAGAAGAAGAAGATTCTCTATCTTATAACCTGACGTAGATAAGGCTGTAAGTAATTCTATTTATTGTATATTTTATTCAGACACAATTTTCCAACATAAACACGCCTCCTGTTGTCAGATATATTTCCTAAAATTCCTATTATATTATGAAAATATTAGTATTTAATTGTTAGTCAATGACACTCTGAGAAACATAATATAAAAATAGTTTTAAAAAATATATACATTAATTAACTAGGTAGGTGCTTATTATTTAAATGAAGACTTCACTAATGAATTAAACCAACTTTGTATATATTACTGATACATAAAGAAATTTTCAAGTATCGGCAACATTGTAGTCTGGAGTGAATTAAGTATAGTAATAATAAAATTAAGTTAAGTTGAATAGAAATGCAATATCCACTAATACGACCCTTCTGCCGTTTTAGGCCCGTCCGTGTACCGGGTATAACCGTACAGTCTGGGTCGAGTGTTTTCTCTAGCCCTCTGCCAACCATCTTGTGGAAAATGTCTTCATGAAAAGGTAATTTATCCCTAAAGTACCTTATGGTTTGAAATGATTATCCATCCGGTATCACCAGTTTCATTTATTATGGTACTATGTCCTGATGCAACCGTTACGTTGCTCAGGTTTTCTCGTAGTCTATATGCACTTCTCGACTTATAACTATGTGCTAAGAATGTATATCCAGTAGAGCCTTGCTGCCGTTGGTATGCCCACAATAGCCAAAAGTGATATTAAGTCAAGCAATCTTTGTACCTTATTATATCAGTGATGTCTATGTAACTGTTGCATTCACCACCACGTTATAAATCCAATATAATATGTTAATTTTAAACCCACATTTTTCATAAGTTTCTGGCTAACATTTTTTTCAGATACCCTTTAAAATAAATGCACAGGTTTCGCAAACACAAAATTTAAGTCTAATTTTGATTAACATAATATCAAAAATATTATGTCTACAAAAGAACGCATTACAAAATAATATCATTATTTGAAAACGTCTTTGTAGTTTATCTTTAAAAAGATCTTATTATAAAAACTAAAGAGATTAAAATTTTCTTTATTACAAAAATTAAAAAATATATACTTTTTCTGGTCATTTACAAAAATTAAATCGCGCATTGCAAAAAAAATTCATATTCGAAAATCGCTCCCAACTAAACGTCAAATTAATTTTTCATAATCTGTAGTTTATTCTTAAAAAAACTAAAATTTTATTACAAACTAAACTTAAATTCTACAATTAAAAACTTTCTTAACAGCGGATAGACAATGGTTTTTCTTTTTATTTTCTGTTTTCATCGGTTTTTTCTTGAGTACCTCCAAACTGTGTTTTAAATTTACAGATTTCCTGGTGATCTTCTTGGAAACATTAGCTGCAAATACTCTTTTGCTATCCTCTCTGGAAATAATTATTGATTTTGCCGGATTCCGGATAATTTCTTCGGCCTGGCGTCTTTCAATCTCCAAAGCATCCCGGAGATTATTTCTTAATACGCTGTCACCAAGACAAATACTCTTGAATCTGGGATCTGATCTTGCAGTTGCCAATAAAGACAATGGATCCAACAATCTGAAATATAAAAAAGTATATTAGTATACAAATTAAAAGTATAATTAAAAAAATATACATCAATATAACAACAAAAAAAAAAAATAAAAAAATAACAAACACTTACCTTAAAATATTAGACCACATTTCCATGGGAAGCGCCGTCAACTGGAAGCAGGATGCAGCAATCACTGGTAATAAACGAAACATTTCGAACACTACTTGACAATAACTCTTAATCACTTCAAAGCACAAACTGAACTGACTACAGCGCGCAGATTCCGCTGTTATATACGCTGGTTTACGCGGCAAATCACTTACCAAAAGCGCGCGCGGAAGGTAACACCACGTCATCCATATAGGTGACAACATCAACAGAAGCGCGCGCGCAGTGTAACGTAAAATTACCTGCACTGTGCGCCAATATAACAAAGCCCGGATTATACAAGAATAGTCATACAACGTCAGCAATATGGCGAATCAATGCAAAGTATATCAGGACATTTTCTATTATATTCTCTATCTTATAACCTGACGTAGATAAGGCTGTAAGTAATTCTATTTATTGTATATTTTATAGAGACACAATTTTCCAACATAAACACGCCTCCTGTTGTCAGATATATTTCCTAAAATTCCTATTATATTATGAAAATATTAGTATTTAATCGTTAGTCTATGACACTCTGAGAAACATAATATAAAAATAGTTTTAAAAAATATATACATTAATTAACTAGGTAGGTGCTTATTATTTAAATGAAGACTTCACTAATGAATTAAACCAACTTTGTATATATTACTGATACATAAAGAAATTTTCAAGTATCGGCAACATTGTAGTCTGGAGTGAATTAAGTATAGTAATAATAAAATTAAGTTAAGTTGAATAGAAATGCAATATCCACTAATACGACCCTTCTGCCGTTTTAGGCCCGTCCGTGTACCGGGTATAACCGTACAGTCTGGGTCGAGTGTTTTCTCTAGCCCTCTGCCAACCATCTTGTGGAAAATGTCTTCATGAAAAGGTAATTTATCCCTAAAGTACCTTATGGTTTGAAATGATTATCCATCCGGTATCACCAGTTTCATTTATTATGGTACTATGTCCTGATGCAACCGTTACGTTGCTCAGGTTTTCTCGTAGTCTATATGCACTTCTCGACTTATAACTATGTGCTAAGAATGTATATCCAGTAGAGCCTTGCTGCCGTTGGTATGCCCACAATAGCCAAAAGTGATATTAAGTCAAGCAATCTTTGTACCTTATTATATCAGTGATGTCTATGTAACTGTTGCATTCACCACCACGTTATAAATCCAATATAATATGTTGATTTTAAACCCACATTTTTCATAAGTTTCTGGCTAACATTTTTTTCAGATACCCTTTAAAATAAATGCACAGGTTTCGCAAACACAAAATTTAAGTCTAATTTTGATTAACATAATATCAAAAATATTATGTCTACAAAAGAACGCATTACAAAATAATATCATTATTTGAAAACGTCTTTGTAGTTTATCTTTAAAAAGATCTTATTATAAAAACTAAAGAGATTAAAATTTTCTTTATTACAAAAATTAAAAAATATATAGTTTTTCTGGTCATTTACAAAAATTAAATCGCGCATTGCAAAAAAATTCATATTCGAAAATCGCTCCCAACTAAACGTCAAATTAATTTTTCATAATCTGTAGTTTATTCTTAAAAAACTAAAATTTTATTACACAAAAACTATTTATTACAAACTAAACTTAAATTCTACAATTAAAAACTTTCTTAACAGCGGATAGACAATGGTTTTTCTTTTTATTTTCTGTTTTCATCGGTTTTTTCTTGAGTACCTCCAAACTGTGTTTTAAATTTACAGATTTCCTGGTGATCTTCTTGGAAACATTAGCTGCAAATACTCTTTTGCTATCCTCTCTGGAAATAATTATTGATTTTGCCGGATTCCGGATAATTTCTTCGGCCTGGCGTCTTTCAATCTCCAAAGCATCCCGGAGATTATTTCTTAATACGCTGTCACAAAGACAAATACTCTTGAATCTGGGATCTGATCTTGCAGTTGCCAATAAAGACAATGGATCCAACAATCTGAAATATAAAAAAGTATATCAGTATACAAATTAAAAGTATAATTAAAAAAATAAATATCAATATAACAACAAAAAATAAATAATAAAAAAATAATAAACACTTACCTTAAAATATTAGACCACATTTCCATGGGAAGCGCCGTCAACTGGAAGCAGGATGCAGCAATCACTGGTAATAAACGAAACATTTCGAACACTACTTGATAATAACTCTTAATCACTTCAAAGCACAAAATGAACTGACTACAGCGCGCAGATTCCGCTGTTATATACGCTATTTTACGCGGCAAATCACTTACCAAAAGCGCGCGCGGAAGGTAACACCACGTCATCCATATAGGTGACAACATCAACAGAAGCGCGGGCGCAGTGTAACGTAAAATTACCTGCACTGTGCGCCAATATAACAAAGCCCGGATTATACAAGAATAGTCATACAACGTCAGCAATATGGCGAATCAATGCAAAGTATATCAGGACATTTTCTATTATATTCTCTATCTAGAGGCCTAGGAAGGAAAAGACTATCGTGGCTCAGAAACATCCGACAATGGACAGGGCTAAATTTTGAACAGCTAATAAGAACAGCTGAAGATAGAGAAGATTTTAAAATTGTAGTAGCCAACCTCCATTGAGGAGAGGGCACTTTAAGAAGAAGAAGAAGATTCTCTATCTTATAACCTGACGTAGATAAGGCTGTAAGTAATTCTATTTATTGTATATTTTATTGAGACACAATTTTCCAACATAAACACGCCTCCTGTTGTCAGATATATTTCCTAAAATTCCTATTATATTATGAAAATATTAGTATTTAATTGTTAGTCAATGACACTCTGAGAAACATAATATAAAAATAGTTTTAAAAAATATATACATTAATTAACTAGGTAGGTGCTTATTATTTAAATGAAGACTTCACTAATGAATTAAACCAACTTTGTATATATTACTGATACATAAAGAAATTTTCAAGTATCGGCAACATTGTAGTCTGGAGTGAATTAAGTATAGTAATAATAAAATTAAGTTAAGTTGAATAGAAATGCAATATCCACTAATACGACCCTTCTGCCGTTTTAGGCCCGTCCGTGTACCGGGTATAACCGTACAGTCTGGGTCGAGTGTTTTCTCTAGCCCTCTGCCAACCATCTTGTGGAAAATGTCTTCATGAAAAGGTAATTTATCCCTAAAGTACCTTATGGTTTGAAATGATTATCCATCCGGTATCACCAGTTTCATTTATTATGGTACTATGTCCTGATGCAACCGTTACGTTGCTCAGGTTTTCTCGTAGTCTATATGCACTTCTCGACTTATAACTATGTGCTAAGAATGTATATCCAGTAGAGCCTTGCTGCCGTTGGTATGCCCACAATAGCCAAAAGTGATATTAAGTCAAGCAATCTTTGTACCTTATTATATCAGTGATGTCTATGTAACTGTTGCATTCACCACCACGTTATAAATCCAATATAATATGTTGATTTTAAACCCACATTTTTCATAAGTTTCTGGCTAACATTTTTTTCAGATACCCTTTAAAATAAATGCACAGGTTTCGCAAACACAAAATTTAAGTCTAATTTTGATTAACATAATATCAAAAATATTATGTCTACAAAAGAACGCATTACAAAATAATATCATTATTTGAAAACGTCTTTGTAGTTTATCTTTAAAAAGATCTTATTATAAAAACTAAAGAGATTAAAATTTTCTTTATTACAAAAATTAAAAAATATATAGTTTTTCTGGTCATTTACAAAAATTAAATCGCGCATTGCAAAAAAATTCATATTCGAAAATCGCTCCCAACTAAACGTCAAATTAATTTTTCATAATCTGTAGTTTATTCTTAAAAAACTAAAATTTTATTACACAAAAACTATTTATTACAAACTAAACTTAAATTCTACAATTAAAAACTTTCTTAACAGCGGATAGACAATGGTTTTTCTTTTTATTTTCTGTTTTCATCGGTTTTTTCTTGAGTACCTCCAAACTGTGTTTTAAATTTACAGATTTCCTGGTGATCTTCTTGGAAACATTAGCTGCAAATACTCTTTTGCTATCCTCTCTGGAAATAATTATTGATTTTGCCGGATTCCGGATAATTTCTTCGGCCTGGCGTCTTTCAATCTCCAAAGCATCCCGGAGATTATTTCTTAATACGCTGTCACAAAGACAAATACTCTTGAATCTGGGATCTGATCTTGCAGTTGCCAATAAAGACAATGGATCCAACAATCTGAAATATAAAAAAGTATATCAGTATACAAATTAAAAGTATAATTAAAAAAATAAATATCAATATAACAACAAAAAATAAATAATAAAAAAATAATAAACACTTACCTTAAAATATTAGACCACATTTCCATGGGAAGCGCCGTCAACTGGAAGCAGGATGCAGCAATCACTGGTAATAAACGAAACATTTCGAACACTACTTGATAATAACTCTTAATCACTTCAAAGCACAAAATGAACTGACTACAGCGCGCAGATTCCGCTGTTATATACGCTATTTTACGCGGCAAATCACTTACCAAAAGCGCGCGCGGAAGGTAACACCACGTCATCCATATAGGTGACAACATCAACAGAAGCGCGGGCGCAGTGTAACGTAAAATTACCTGCACTGTGCGCCAATATAACAAAGCCCGGATTATACAAGAATAGTCATACAACGTCAGCAATATGGCGAATCAATGCAAAGTATATCAGGACATTTTCTATTATATTCTCTATCTAGAGGCCTAGGAAGGAAAAGACTATCGTGGCTCAGAAACATCCGACAATGGACAGGGCTAAATTTTGAACAGCTAATAAGAACAGCTGAAGATAGAGAAGATTTTAAAATTGTAGTAGCCAACCTCCATTGAGGAGAGGGCACTTTAAGAAGAAGAAGAAGATTCTCTATCTTATAACCTGACGTAGATAAGGCTGTAAGTAATTCTATTTATTGTATATTTTATTGAGACACAATTTTCCAACATAAACACGCCTCCTGTTGTCAGATATATTTCCTAAAATTCCTATTATATTATGAAAATATTAGTATTTAATTGTTAGTCAATGACACTCTGAGAAACATAATATAAAAATAGTTTTAAAAAATATATACATTAATTACCTAGGTAGGTGCTTATTATTTAAATGAAGACTTCACTAATGAATTAAACCAACTTTGTATATATTACTGATACATAAAGAAATTTTCAAGTATCGGCAACATTGTAGTCTGGAGTGAATTAAGTATAGTAATAATAAAATTAAGTTAAGTTGAATAGAAATGCAATATCCACTAATACGACCCTTCTGCCGTTTTAGGCCCGTCCGTGTACCGGGTATAACCGTACAGTCTGGGTCGAGTGTTTTCTCTAGCCCTCTGCCAACCATCTTGTGGAAAATGTCTTCATGAAAAGGTAATTTATCCCTAAAGTACCTTATGGTTTGAAATGATTATCCATCCGGTATCACCAGTTTCATTTATTATGGTACTATGTCCTGATGCAACCGTTACGTTGCTCAGGTTTTCTCGTAGTCTATATGCACTTCTCGACTTATAACTATGTGCTAAGAATGTATATCCAGTAGAGCCTTGCTGCCGTTGGTATGCCCACAATAGCCAAAAGTGATATTAAGTCAAGCAATCTTTGTACCTTATTATATCAGTGATGTCTATGTAACTGTTGCATTCACCACCACGTTATGAATCCAATATAATATGTTGATTTTAAACCCACATTTTTCATAAGTTTCTGGCTAACATTTTTTTCAGATACCCTTTAAAATAAATGCACAGGTTTCGCAAACACAAAATTTAAGTCTAATTTTGATTAACATAATATCAAAAATATTATGTCTACAAAAGAACGCATTACAAAATAATATCATTATTTGAAAACGTCTTTGTAGTTTATCTTTAAAAAGATCTTATTATAAAAACTAAAGAGATTACAATTGTCTTTATTACAAAAATTAAAAAATATATAGTTTTTCTGGTCATTTACAAAAATTAAATCGCGCATTGCAAAAAAAAAATTCATATTCGAAAATCGCTCCCAACTAAACGTCAAATTAATTTTTCATAATCTGTAGTTTATTCTTAAAAAAACTAAAATTTTATTACAAACTAAACTTAAATTCTACAATTAAAAACTTTCTTAACAGCGGATAGACAATGGTTTTTCTTTTTATTTTCTGTTTTCATCGGTTTTTTCTTGAGTACCTCCAAACTGTGTTTTAAATTTACAGATTTCCTGGTGATCTTCTTGGAAACATTAGCTGCAAATACTCTTTTGCTATCCTCTCTGGAAATAATTATTGATTTTGCCGGATTCCGGATAATTTCTTCGGCCTGGCGTCTTTCAATCTCCAAAGCATCCCGGAGATTATTTCTTAATACGCTGTCACCAAGACAAATACTCTTGAATCTGGGATCTGATCTTGCAGTTGCCAATAAAGACAATGGATCCAACAATCTGAAATATAAAAAAGTATATTAGTATACAAATTAAAAGTATAATTAAAAAAATATACATCAATATAACAACAAAAAATAAATAATAAAAAAATAACAAACACTTACCTTAAAATATTAGACCACATTTCCATGGGAAGCGCCGTCAACTGGAAGCAGGATGCAGCAATCACTGGTAATAAACGAAACATTTCGAACACTACTTGACAATAACTCTTAATCACTTCAAAGCACAAACTGAACTGACTACAGCGCGCAGATTCCGCTGTTATATACGCTGGTTTACGCGGCAAATCACTTACCAAAAGCGCGCGCGGAAGGTAACACCACGTCATCCATATAGGTGACAACATCAACAGAAGCGCGCGCGCAGTGTAACGTAAAATTACCTGCACTGTGCGCCAATATAACAAAGCCCGGATTATACAAGAATAGTCATACAACGTCAGCAATATGGCGAATCAATGCAAAGTATATCAGGACATTTTCTATTATATTCTCTATCTGGAGGCCTAGGAAGGAAAAGACTATCGTGGCTCAGAAACATCCGACAATGGACAGGGCTAAATTTTGAACAGCTAATAAGAACAGCTGAAGATAGAGAAGATTTTAAAATTGTAGTAGCCAACCTCCATTGAGGAGAGGGCACTTTAAGAAGAAGAAGAAGATTCTCTATCTTATAACCTGACGTAGATAAGGCTGTAAGTAATTCTATTTATTGTATATTTTATAGAGACACAATTTTCCAACATAAACACGCCTCCTGTTGTCAGATATATTTCCTAAAATTCCTATTATATTATGAAAATATTAGTATTTAATCGTTAGTCAATGACACTCTGAGAAACATAATATAAAAATAGTTTTAAAAAATATATACATTAATTAACTAGGTAGGTGCTTATTATTTAAATGAAGACTTCACTAATGAATTAAACCAACTTTGTATATATTACTGATACATAAAGAAATTTTCAAGTATCGGCAACATTGTAGTCTGGAGTGAATTAAGTATAGTAATAATAAAATTAAGTTAAGTTGAATAGAAATGCAATATCCACTAATACGACCCTTCTGCCGTTTTAGGCCCGTCCGTGTACCGGGTATAACCGTACAGTCTGGGTCGAGTGTTTTCTCTAGCCCTCTGCCAACCATCTTGTGGAAAATGTCTTCATGAAAAGGTAATTTATCCCTAAAGTACCTTATGGTTTGAAATGATTATCCATCCGGTATCACCAGTTTCATTTATTATGGTACTATGTCCTGATGCAACCGTTACGTTGCTCAGGTTTTCTCGTAGTCTATATGCACTTCTCGACTTATAACTATGTGCTAAGAATGTATATCCAGTAGAGCCTTGCTGCCGTTGGTATGCCCACAATAGCCAAAAGTGATATTAAGTCAAGCAATCTTTGTACCTTATTATATCAGTGATGTCTATGTAACTGTTGCATTCACCACCACGTTATGAATCCAATATAATATGTTGATTTTAAACCCACATTTTTCATAAGTTTCTGGCTAACATTTTTTTCAGATACCCTTTAAAATAAATGCACAGGTTTCGCAAACACAAAATTTAAGTCTAATTTTGATTAACATAATATCAAAAATATTATGTCTACAAAAGAACGCATTACAAAATAATATCATTATTTGAAAACGTCTTTGTAGTTTATCTTTAAAAAGATCTTATTATAAAAACTAAAGAGATTACAATTGTCTTTATTACAAAAATTAAAAAATATATAGTTTTTCTGGTCATTTACAAAAATTAAATCGCGCATTGCAAAAAAAAAATTCATATTCGAAAATCGCTCCCAACTAAACGTCAAATTAATTTTTCATAATCTGTAGTTTATTCTTAAAAAAAACTAAAATTTTATTACAAACTAAACTTAAATTCTACAATTAAAAACTTTCTTAACAGCGGATAGACAATGGTTTTTCTTTTTATTTTCTGTTTTCATCGGTTTTTTCTTGAGTACCTCCAAACTGTGTTTTAAATTTACAGATTTCCTGGTGATCTTCTTGGAAACATTAGCTGCAAATACTCTTTTGCTATCCTCTCTGGAAATAATTATTGATTTTGCCGGATTCCGGATAATTTCTTCGGCCTGGCGTCTTTCAATCTCCAAAGCATCCCGGAGATTATTTCTTAATACGCTGTCACCAAGACAAATACTCTTGAATCTGGGATCTGATCTTGCAGTTGCCAATAAAGACAATGGATCCAACAATCTGAAATATAAAAAAGTATATTAGTATACAAATTAAAAGTATAATTAAAAAAATATACATCAATATAACAACAAAAAATAAATAATAAAAAAATAACAAACACTTACCTTAAAATATTAGACCACATTTCCATGGGAAGCGCCGTCAACTGGAAGCAGGATGCAGCAATCACTGGTAATAAACGAAACATTTCGAACACTACTTGACAATAACTCTTAATCACTTCAAAGCACAAACTGAACTGACTACAGCGCGCAGATTCCGCTGTTATATACGCTGGTTTACGCGGCAAATCACTTACCAAAAGCGCGCGCGGAAGGTAACACCACGTCATCCATATAGGTGACAACATCAACAGAAGCGCGCGCGCAGTGTAACGTAAAATTACCTGCACTGTGCGCCAATATAACAAAGCCCGGATTATACAAGAATAGTCATACAACGTCAGCAATATGGCGAATCAATGCAAAGTATATCAGGACATTTTCTATTATATTCTCTATCTGGAGGCCTAGGAAGGAAAAGACTATCGTGGCTCAGAAACATCCGACAATGGACAGGGCTAAATTTTGAACAGCTAATAAGAACAGCTGAAGATAGAGAAGATTTTAAAATTGTAGTAGCCAACCTCCATTGAGGAGAGGGCACTTTAAGAAGAAGAAGAAGATTCTCTATCTTATAACCTGACGTAGATAAGGCTGTAAGTAATTCTATTTATTGTATATTTTATAGAGACACAATTTTCCAACATAAACACGCCTCCTGTTGTCAGATATATTTCCTAAAATTCCTATTATATTATGAAAATATTAGTATTTAATCGTTAGTCAATGACACTCTGAGAAACATAATATAAAAATAGTTTTAAAAAATATATACATTAATTAACTAGGTAGGTGCTTATTATTTAAATGAAGACTTCACTAATGAATTAAACCAACTTTGTATATATTACTGATACATAAAGAAATTTTCAAGTATCGGCAACATTGTAGTCTGGAGTGAATTAAGTATAGTAATAATAAAATTAAGTTAAGTTGAATAGAAATGCAATATCCACTAATACGACCCTTCTGCCGTTTTAGGCCCGTCCGTGTACCGGGTATAACCGTACAGTCTGGGTCGAGTGTTTTCTCTACCCCTCTGCCAACCATCTTGTGGAAAATGTCTTCATGAAAAGGTAATTTATCCCTAAAGTACCTTATGGTTTGAAATGATTATCCATCCGGTATCACCAGTTTCATTTATTATGGTACTATGTCCTGATGCAACCGTTACGTTGCTCAGGTTTTCTCGTAGTCTATATGCACTTCTCGACTTATAACTATGTGCTAAGAATGTATATCCAGTAGAGCCTTGCTGCCGTTGGTATGCCCACAATAGCCAAAAGTGATATTAAGTCAAGCAATCTTTGTACCTTATTATATCAGTGATGTCTATGTAACTGTTGCATTCACCACCACGTTATGAATCCAATATAATATGTTGATTTTAAACCCACATTTTTCATAAGTTTCTGGCTAACATTTTTTTCAGATACCCTTTAAAATAAATGCACAGGTTTCGCAAACACAAAATTTAAGTCTAATTTTGATTAACATAATATCAAAAATATTATGTCTACAAAAGAACGCATTACAAAATAATATCATTATTTGAAAACGTCTTTGTAGTTTATCTTTAAAAAGATCTTATTATAAAAACTAAAGAGATTAAAATTTTCTTTATTACAAAAATTAAAAAATATATAGTTTTTCTGGTCATTTACAAAAATTAAATCGCGCATTGCAAAAAAATTCATATTCGAAAATCGCTCCCAACTAAACGTCAAATTAATTTTTCATAATCTGTAGTTTATTCTTAAAAAACTAAAATTTTATTACACAAAAACTATTTATTACAAACTAAACTTAAATTCTACAATTAAAAACTTTCTTAACAGCGGATAGACAATGGTTTTTCTTTTTATTTTCTGTTTTCATCGGTTTTTTCTTGAGTACCTCCAAACTGTGTTTTAAATTTACAGATTTCCTGGTGATCTTCTTGGAAACATTAGCTGCAAATACTCTTTTGCTATCCTCTCTGGAAATAATTATTGATTTTGCCGGATTCCGGATAATTTCTTCGGCCTGGCGTCTTTCAATCTCCAAAGCATCCCGGAGATTATTTCTTAATACGCTGCCACAAAGACAAATACTCTTGAATCTGGGATCTGATCTTGCAGTTGCCAATAAAGACAATGGATCCAACAATCTGAAATATAAAAAAGTATATCAGTATACAAATTAAAAGTATAATTAAAAAAATAAATATCAATATAACAACAAAAAATAAATAATAAAAAAATAATAAACACTTACCTTAAAATATTAGACCACATTTCCATGGGAAGCGCCGTCAACTGGAAGCAGGATGCAGCAATCACTGGTAATAAACGAAACATTTCGAACACTACTTGATAATAACTCTTAATCACTTCAAAGCACAAAATGAACTGACTACAGCGCGCAGATTCCGCTGTTATATACGCTACTTTACGCGGCAAATCACTTACCAAAAGCGCGCGCGGAAGGTAACACCACGTCATCCATATAGGTGACAACATCAACAGAAGCGCGCGCGCAGTGTAACGTAAAATTACCTGCACTGTGCGCCAATATAACAAAGCCCGGATTATACAAGAATAGTCATACAACGTCAGCAATATGGCGAATCAATGCAAAGTATATCAGGACATTTTCTATTATATTCTCTATCTAGAGGCCTAGGAAGGAAAAGACTATCGTGGCTCAGAAACATCCGACAATGGACAGGGCTAAATTTTGAACAGCTAATAAGAACAGCTGAAGATAGAGAAGATTTTAAAATTGTAGTAGCCAACCTCCATTGAGGAGAGGGCACTTTAAGAAGAAGAAGAAGATTCTCTATCTTATAACCTGACGTAGATAAGGCTGTAAGTAATTCTATTTATTGTATATTTTATTGAGACACAATTTTCCAACATAAACACGCCTCCTGTTGTCAGATATATTTCCTAAAATTCCTATTATATTATGAAAATATTAGTATTTAATTGTTAGTCAATGACACTCTGAGAAACATAATATAAAAATAGTTTTAAAAAATATATACATTAATTAACTAGGTAGGTGCTTATTATTTAAATGAAGACTTCACTAATGAATTAAACCAACTTTGAATATATTACTGATACATAAAGAAATTTTCAAGTATCGGCAACATTGTAGTCTGGAGTGAATTAAGTATAGTAATAATAAAATTAAGTTAAGTTGAATAGAAATGCAATATCCACTAATACGACCCTTCTGCCGTTTTAGGCCCGTCCTTGTACCGGGTATAACCGTACAGTCTGGGTCGAGTGTTTTCTCTACCCCTCTGCCAACCATCTTGTGGAAAATGTCTTCATGAAAAGGTAATTTATCTCTAAAGTACCTTATGGTTTGAAATGATTATCCATCCGGTATCACCAGTTTCATTTATTATGGTACTATGTCCTGATGCAACCGTTACGTTGCTCAGGTTTTCTCGTAGTCTATATGCACTTCTCGACTTATAACTATGTGCTAAGAATGTATATCCAGTAGAGCCTTGCTGCCGTTGGTATGCCCACAATAGCCAAAAGTGATATTAAGTCAAGCAATCTTTGTACCTTATTATATCAGTGATGTCTATGTAACTGTTGCATTCACCACCACGTTATAAATCCAATATAATATGTTGATTTTAAACCCACATTTTTCATAAGTTTCTGGCTAACATTTTTTTCAGATACCCTTTAAAATAAATGCACAGGTTTCGCAAACACAAAATTTAAGTCTAATTTTGATTAACATAATATCAAAAATATTATGTCTACAAAAGAACGCATTACAAAATAATATCATTATATGAAAACGTCTTTGTAGTTTATCTTTAAAAAGATCTTATTATAAAAACTAAAGAGATTAAAATGTTCTTTATTACAAAAATTAAAAAATATATAGTTTTTCTGGTCATTTACAAAAATTAAATCGCGCATTGCAAAAAAATTCATATTCGAAAATCGCTCCCAACTAAACGTCAAATTAATTTTTCATAATCTGTAGTTTATTCTTAAAAAACTAAAATTTTATTACACAAAAACTATTTATTACAAACTAAACTTAAATTCTACAATTAAAAACTTTCTTAACAGCGGATAGACAATGGTTTTTCTTTTTATTTTCTGTTTTCATCGGTTTTTTCTTGAGTACCTCCAAACTGTGTTTTAAATTTACAGATTTCCTGGTGATCTTCTTGGAAACATTAGCTGCAAATACTCTTTTGCTATCCTCTCTGGAAATAATTATTGACTTTGCCGGATTCCGGATAATTTCTTCGGCCTGGCGTCTTTCAATCTCCAAAGCATCCCGGAGATTATTTCTTAATACGCTGTCACCAAGACAAATACTCTTGAATCTGATCTTGCAGTTGCCAATAAAGACAATGGATCCAACAATCTGAAATATAAAAAAGTATATCAGTATACAAATTAAAAGTATAATTAAAAAAATAAATATCAATATAACAACAAAAAATAAATAATAAAAAAATAATAAACACTTACCTTAAAATATTAGACCACATTTCCATGGGAAGCGCCGTCAACTGGAAGCAGGATGCAGCAATCACTGGTAATAAACGAAACATTTCGAACGATAATAACTCTTAATCACTTCAGAGCACAAACTGAACTGACTACAGCGCGCAGATTCCGCTGTTATATACGCTAGTTTACGCGGCAAATCACTTACCAAAAGCACGCGCGGAAGGTAACACCACGTCATCCATATAGGTGACAACATCAACAGAAGCGCGCGCGCGCAGTGTAACGTAAAATTACCTGCACTGTGCGCCAATATAACAATGCCCGGATTATACAAGAATAGTCATACAACGTCAGCAATATAACGAATCAATGCAAAGTATATCAGGACATTTTCTATTATATTATCTATCTTATAACCTGACGTAGATAAGGCTGTAAGTAATTCTATTTATTGTATATTTTATTCAGACACAATTTTCCAACATAAACACGCCTCCTGTTGTCACATATATTTCCTAAAATTCCTATTATATTATGAAAATATTAGTATTTAATCGTTAGTCAATGACACTCTGAGAAACATAATATAAAAATAGTTTTAAAAAATATATACATTAATTAACTAGGTAGGTGCTTATTATTTTAATGAAGACTTCACTAATGAATTAAACCAACTTTGTATATATTACTTATACATAAAGAAATTTTCAAGTATCGGCAACATTGTAGTCTGGAGTGAATTAAGTATAGTAATAATAAAATTAAGTTAAGTTGAATAGAAATGCAATATCCACTAATACGACCCTTCTGCCGTTTTAGGCCCGTCCGTGTACCGGGTATAACCGTACAGTCTGGGTCGAGTGTTTTCTCTACCCCTCTGCCAACCATCTTGTGGAAAATGTCTTCATGAAAAGGTAATTTATCCCTAAAGTACCTTATGGTTTGAAATGATTATCCATCCGGTATCACCAGTTTCATTTATTATGGTACTATGTCCTGATGCAACCGTTACGTTGCTCAGGTTTTCTCGTAGTCTATATGCACTTCTCGACTTATAACTATGTGCTAAGAATGTATATCCAGTAGAGCCTTGCTGCCGTTGGTATGCCCACAATAGCCAAAAGTGATATTAAGTCAAGCAATCTTTGTACCTTATTATATCAGTGATGTCTATGTAACTGTTGCATTCACCACCACGTTATAAATCCAATATAATATGTTGATTTTAAACCCACATTTTTCATAAGTTTCTGGCTAACATTTTTTTCAGATACCCTTTAAAATAAATGCACAGGTTTCGCAAACACAAAATTTAAGTATAATTTTGATTAACATAATATCAAAAATATTATGTCTACAAAAGAACGCATTACAAAATAATATCATTATTTGAAAACGTCTTTGTAGTTTATCTTTAAAAAGATCTTATTATAAAAACTAAAGAGATTAAAATGTTCTTTATTACAAAAATTAAAAAATATATAGCTTTTCTGGTCATTTACAAAAATTAAATCGCGCATTGCAAAAAAATTCATATTCGAAAATCGCTCCCAACTAAACGTCAAATTAATTTTTCATAATCTGTAGTTTATTCTTAAAAAACTAAAATTTTATTACATAAAAACTATTTATTACAAACTAAACTTAAATTCTACAATTAAAAACTTTCTTAACAGCGGATAGACAATGGTTTTTCTTTTTATTTTCTGTTTTCATCGGTTTTTTCTTGAGTACCTCCAAACTGTGTTTTAAATTTACAGATTTCCTGGTGATCTTCTTGGAAACATTAGCTGCAAATACTCTTTTGCCTCTATCCTCTCTGGAAATAATTATTGATTTTGCCGGATTCTGGATAATTTCTTCGGCCTGGCGTCTTTCAATCTCCAAAGCATCCCGGAGATTATTTGTTAATACGCTGTCACCAAGACAAATACTCTTGAATCTGATCTTGCAGTTGCCAATAAAGACAATGGATCCAACAATCTGAAATATAAAAAAGTATATCAGTATACAAATTAAAAGTATAATTAAAAAAATAAATATCAATATAACAACAAAAAATAAATATTAAAAAAATAATAAACACTTACCTTAAAATATTAGACCACATTTCCATGGGAAGCGCCGTCAACTGGAAGCAGGATGCAGCAATCACTGGTAATAAACGAAACATTTCGAACACTACTTGATAATAACTCTTAATCACTTCAAAGCACAAACTGAACTGACTACAGCGCGCAGATTCCGCTGTTATATACGCTAGTTTACGCGGCAAATCACTTACCAAAAGCGCGCGCGGAAGGTAACACCACGTCATCCATATAGGTGACAACATCAACAGAAGCGCGCGCGCAGTGTAACGTAAAATTACCTGCACTGTGCGCCAATATAACAAAGCCCGGATTATACAAGAATAGTCATACAACGTCAGCAATATGGCGAATCAATGCAAAGTATATCATGACATTTTCTATTATATTCTCTATCTTATAACCTGACGTAGATAAGGCTGTAAGTAATTCTATTTATTGTATATTTTATTGAGACACAATTTTCCAACATAAACACGCCTCCTGTTGTCAGATATATTTCCTAAAATTCCTATTATATTATGAAAATATTAGTATTTAATCGTTAGTCAATGACACTCTGAGAAACATAATATAAAAATAGTTTTAAAAAATATATACATTAATTAACTAGGTAGGTGCTTATTATTTTAATGAAGACTTCACTAATGAATTAAACCAACTTTGTATATATTACTTATACATAAAGAAATTTTCAAGTATCGGCAACATTGTAGTCTGGAGTGAATTAAGTATAGTAATAATAAAATTAAGTTAAGTTGAATAGAAATGCAATATCCACTAATACGACCCTTCTGCCGTTTTAGGCCCGTCCGTGTACCGGGTATAACCGTACAGTCTGGGTCGAGTGTTTTCTCTACCCCTCTGCCAACCATCTTGTGGAAAATGTCTTCATGAAAAGGTAATTTATCCCTAAAGTACCTTATGGTTTGAAATGATTATCCATCCGGTATCACCAGTTTCATTTATTATGGTAATATGTCCTGATGCAACCGTTACGTTGCTCAGGTTTTCTCGTAGTCTATATGCACTTCTCGACTTATAACTATGTGCTAAGAATGTATATCCAGTAGAGCCTTGCTGCCGTTGGTATGCCCACAATAGCCAAAAGTGATATTAAGTCAAGCAATCTTTGTACCTTATTATATCAGTGATGTCTATGTAACTGTTGCATTCACCACCACGTTATAAATCCAATATAATATGTTGATTTTAAACCCACATTTTTCATAAGTTTCTGGCTAACATTTTTTTCAGATACCCTTTAAAATAAATGCACAGGTTTCGCAAACACAAAATTTAAGTATAATTTTGATTAACATAATATCAAAAATATTATGTCTACAAAAGAACGCATTACAAAATAATATCATTATTTGAAAACGTCTTTGTAGTTTATCTTTAAAAAGATCTTATTATAAAAACTAAAGAGATTAAAATGTTCTTTATTACAAAAATTAAAAAATATATAGTTTTTCTGGTCATTTACAAAAATTAAATCGCGCATTGCAAAAAAATTCATATTCGAAAATCGCCCCCAACTAAACGTCAAATTAATTTTTCATAATCTGTAGTTTATTCTTAAAAAACTAAAATTTTATTACACAAAAACTATTTATTACAAACTAAACTTAAATTCTACAATTAAAAACTTTCTTAACAGCGGATAGACAATGGTTTTTCTTTTTATTTTCTGTTTTCATCGGTTTTTTCTTGAGTACCTCCAAACTGTGTTTTAAATTTACAGATTTCCTGGTGATCTTCTTGGAAACATTAGCTGCAAATACTCTTTTGCTATCCTCTCTGGAAATAATTATTGATTTTGCCGGATTCCGGATAATTTCTTCGGCCTGGCGTCTTTCAATCTCCAAAGCATCCCGGAGATTATTTCTTAATACGCTGTCACCAAGACAAATACTCTTGAATCTGGGATCAGATCTTGCAGTTGCCAATAAAGACAATGGATCCAACAATCTGAAATATAAAAAAGTATATCAGTATACAAATTAAAAGTATAATTAAAAAAATAAATATCAATATAACAACAAAAAATAAATAATAAAAAAATAATAAACACTTACCTTAAAATATTAGACCACATTTCCATGGGAAGCGCCGTCAACTGGAAGCAGGATGCAGCAATCACTGGTAATAAACGAAACATTTCGAACACTACTTGATAATAACTCTTAATCACTTCAAAGCACAAACTGAACTGACTACAGCGCGCAGATTCCGCTTATATACGCTAGTTTACGCGGCAAATCACTTACCAAAAGCGCGCGCGGAAGGTAACACCACGTCATCCATATATGTGACAACATCAACAGAAGCGCGCGCGCAGTGTAACGTAAAATTACCTGCACTGTGCGCCAATATAACAAAGCCCGGATTATACAAGAATAGTCATACAACGTCAGCAATATGGCGAATCAATGCAAAGTATATCATGACATTTTCTATTATATTCTCTATCTTATAACCTGACGTAGATAAGGCTGTAAGTAATTCTATTTATTGTATATTTTATAGAGACACAATTTTCCAACATAAACACGCCTCCTGTTGTCAGATATATTTCCTAAAATTCCTATTATATTATGAAAATATTAGTATTTAATCGTTAGTCAATGACACTCTGAGAAACATAATATAAAAATAGTTTTAAAAAATATATACATTAATTAACTAGGTAGGTGCTTATTATTTTAATGAAGACTTCACTAATGAATTAAACCAACTTTGTATATATTACTTATACATAAAGAAATTTTCAAGTATCGGCAACATTGTAGTCTGGAGTGAATTAAGTATAGTAATAATAAAATTAAGTTAAGTTGAATAGAAATGCAATATCCACTAATACGACCCTTCTGCCGTTTTAGGCCCGTCCGTGTACCGGGTATAACCGTACAGTCTGGGTCGAGTGTTTTCTCTACCCCTCTGCCAACCATCTTGTGGAAAATGTCTTCATGAAAAGGTAATTTATCCCTAAAGTACCTTATGGTTTGAAATGATTATCCATCCGGTATCACCAGTTTCATTTATTATGGTACTATGTCCTGATGCAACCGTTACGTTGCTCAGGTTTTCTCGTAGTCTATATGCACTTCTCGACTTATAACTATGTGCTAAGAATGTATATCCAGTAGAGCCTTGCTGCCGTTGGTATGCCCACAATAGCCAAAAGTGATATTAAGTCAAGCAATCTTTGTACCTTATTATATCAGTGATGTCTATGTAACTGTTGCATTCACCACCACGTTATAAATCCAATATAATATGTTGATTTTAAACCCACATTTTTCATAAGTTTCTGGCTAACATTTTTTTCAGATACCCTTTAAAATAAATGCACAGGTTTCGCAAACACAAAATTTAAGTATAATTTTGATTAACATAATATCAAAAATATTATGTCTACAAAAGAACGCATTACAAAATAATATCATTATTTGAAAACGTCTTTGTAGTTTATCTTTAAAAAGATCTTATTATAAAAACTAAAGAGATTAAAATGTTCTTTATTACAAAAATTAAAAAATATATAGCTTTTCTGGTCATTTACAAAAATTAAATCGCGCATTGCAAAAAAATTCATATTCGAAAATCGCTCCCAACTAAACGTCAAATTAATTTTTCATAATCTGTAGTTTATTCTTAAAAAACTAAAATTTTATTACACAAAAACTATTTATTACAAACTAAACTTAAATTCTACAATTAAAAACTTTCTTAACAGCGGATAGACAATGGTTTTTCTTTTTATTTTCTGTTTTCATCGGTTTTTTCTTGAGTACCTCCAAACTGTGTTTTAAATTTACAGATTTCCTGGTGATCTTCTTGGAAACATTAGCTGCAAATACTCTTTTGCTATCCTCTCTGGAAATAATTATTGATTTTGCCGGATTCCGGATAATTTCTTCGGCCTGGCGTCTTTCAATCTCCAAAGCATCCCGGAGATTATTTCTTAATACGCTGTCACCAAGACAAATACTCTTGAATCTGGGATCTGATCTTGCAGTTGCCAATAAAGACAATGGATCCAACAATCTGAAATATAAAAAAGTATATCAGTATACAAATTAAAAGTATAATTAAAAAAATAAATATCAATATAACAACAAAAAATAAATAATAAAAAAATAATAAACACTTACCTTAAAATATTAGACCACATTTCCATGGGAAGCGCCGTCAACTGGAAGCAGGATGCAGCAATCACTGGTAATAAACGAAACATTTCGAACACTACTTGATAATAACTCTTAATCACTTCAAAGCACAAAATGAACTGACTACAGCGCGCAGATTCCGCTGTTATATACGCTAGTTTACGCGGCAAATCACTTACCAAAAGCGCGCGCGTAAGGTAACACCACGTCATCCATATAGGTGACAACATCAACAGAAGCGCGGGCGCAGTGTAACGTAAAATTACCTGCACTGTGCGCCAATATAACGAAGCCCGGATTATACAAGAATAGTCATACAACGTCAGCAATATGGCGAATCAATGCAAAGTATATCAGGACATTTTCTATTATATTCTCTATCTTATAACCTGACGTAGATAAGGCTGTAAGTAATTCTATTTATTGTATATTTTATAGAGACACAATTTCCCAACATAAACACGCCTCCTGTTGTCAGATATATTTCCTAAAATTCCTATTATATTATGAAAATATTAGTATTTAATCGTTAGTCAATGACACTCTGAGAAACATAATATAAAAATAGTTTTAAAAAATATATACATTAATTAACTAGGTAGGTGCTTATTATTTTAATGAAGACTTCACTAATGAATTAAACCAACTTTGTATATATTACTTATACATAAAGAAATTTTCAAGTATCGGCAACATTGTAGTCTGGAGTGAATTAAGTATAGTAATAATAAAATTAAGTTAAGTTGAATAGAAATGCAATATCCACTAATACGACCCTTCTGCCGTTTTAGGCCCGTCCGTGTACCGGGTATAACCGTACAGTCTGGGTCGAGTGTTTTCTCTACCCCTCTGCCAACCATCTTGTGGAAAATGTCTTCATGAAAAGGTAATTTATCCCTAAAGTACCTTATGGTTTGAAATGATTATCCATCCGGTATCACCAGTTTCATTTCACCTTGTAATATTCATAATAGACCTTACATGGTATAGTTCGTTGAGAGCAGGTTGTTAAGAAGCTTTTAAACTTATAAAAATATACAGGGTGCTCCGATAAAATAAAGCTTTTGGACTTAGTTAGGCTTGTGTGAGTCACCCTGTAAATTCAAATTTATGTTTTAAAAGCATTTATTTGAGGTCGATTCTGTAACGATACTCAGAGCCTGTTGAATTATATCTCTGACTGCGCCACTAAAGAGGACCAGTTTATTGCCGAGTCTAAGGTCTATCCAACGAGAAGAGATAGCGCGCCCAAACAATAAGTACCGGCCATACAAGCGGCGCAAGCAACTGAGAATTTCAGATTTTAGTTCAGTTCATAAATAGCTTTCGTGGTGATTGCACATATTGGCGCGTTTAATCGAACTTATTGCGTGTTTATACTTCTTATAGTCTGCTTTTATATTCAGTAAGAAGGTGACCACTCGTATGCTAAACATTTTTTTACACTGTTTACAGTTTTGCGGCCTAGTTTATAGTTTTACAAACAATATCGAGTTCTACAGATTCTGCGGAGAAATTTACTCCAAAAAAGCGGTCAAAATTATGTGCATGTAACGAGTAGGTTAAGCTTCTGTGTACAGAATTATTAGGGAAGTAAAGAAGGATTTTCTTCACCGAAAAACAACAAGCCCAGAAAAACCATACTGGACAAAATGGACGATTTTGATAAAACTGGTATACGACGAATTGTACATAAATGATATCATAACACATATGTTTGGTACCTAGCGTTTTTAACAGCTGGCATCCCTAATTTTCGACCATTTTTTCTCAGGCAACCTTATATCATCACATTAAGAAAAAAATTAGCTTGAATTTGATATACAAACATGCAAATACGTCATAATCAGCGTATTTTATTTAAAAAATAAATGAACGAGACAAAATATTTTGTCAAAAACTAATTACTATTAATTGAATTAAAAATATTGGTGGCTTCTATTTGAATGGCAACCTATTATCAATGCATTCTCCTAATTTTAAACACATGTAAAAATGTGTGTTTGATAAACTACGTTATGATCGTAGTGATCCTACAGTGGGAAATAGCAGTGCAATGAGAACAAATTCGGAGAAGAAATGGATTTTTCTTACCTGCAATATTTATCTTGAATTTTGTGCGTTCTTGGAAGAGATCTATTCAATTTTTGATCGCACGCTTTGGTAATTTTTGGATATGTTGAAATTTTGTTCTCGAAATCATCATCAACCTTATTGTGATTTTTCTTCAGCGATCCTAAACGTTTCCCAAAACACGAACTACTGCTATTATTCTTTTCACTGGAAGACGACGTACGCGTCTTGGAACTGGAAGAGGAAATGTCTGATTGTTCTTCGTAGTTTCTGGGACGGATTGGAACTTCACCTGAAATATTTTAAACATTTAAAATAGGTTTTTCGTCGATATGTATTAATACATATCGTTTGCCCTCATACAATGTAGTTAAAACTTTATGGTCGGTATGTAGCTTACGTGAGATGGAGTGAGAAACACCTATTTAAAAAGAGAGAGGTATATTAGGTCAGCCCATTATATCGACGAAATAGCATTAGTGGAACTAAGAAAGAGGAGAAGTTCAACATTGCCAAACTTATTGGTTTTATTTGACCTGTTGTCTTTTTGGCATTTTAACAACATTCTAAGATAATCAAATTTGGGCGAATTGATTTAAATGGCAGCTTACTGTTAATTATTTTAAATTTGCCACAATTTTTCTTTACAATAAGTTTAATTTAACATTTTGATTTCCACTTCGGAAATCGTTTTATGTAAATAAAATTTATTAATGTTTCGTATTTTAAGTACGATTTCCGAATTGGAAATCTAAACATCAAAATAAGCTTATTTTAAAGTCACATTGTGCCTTATTCGCAATAAAAATAATAAATTGAAATATCAAACCACAATAAAAAACCTTCTTACAAAATTATTTGGCAACGTCGAGCTCTAAAATAAAGACGTTGATCTACAAACTGTCTTCGTAGTTCTCTAACGAGAAAAACAGTAGAGGTCAGTCGTTGACGTTTTATCGTTAATGAAACTGAACTGCTTTTCGTAAACAAGTAACAAGTTGAAAAACTAATAATTAAAATATTTAAGCGAATACATAAACAAACATGCTTTCTTGAATCAAAGAAAAATACTGAAATACTTTCAACAGCTTTTCAAATTTGTTGTAGTTGATTTAGAACTAAGTTTTTCTTTGCAAAATTTGCATACAGCCTTCTCACTGTTAATGTCTTTCTCAAAGTGATGCCATAAAATACTAACATCTTTACGCGCAGACATGTTAAACACACGATTAGTTAATATAGTAAATATTTAGTACTCACAGAATAAATTCACATTTACGTTAGACAAAACACCAACTCCAAATAAAAATTTAGTTTGCTGAATTATATAAAACGTGAATCGGGGGCTCCAATGTGTTAATATTTCAAATTAAAAATAATCGATCATTGCAAAATTCAGAAAGTCGAGCATAAAAGCTGCATCTTCTACAAATGTTCATTTTTTGAAAATACAATTATTACGCTTGTACTAGGTAAATGATTTTAACTAAGAAAAAGACTTCTTAATTGAATATTTAAAATAAATAAATCCTTTAACGAATTATCAATAAAGATTTCAGCTTCAAAACTAGTCGGCTTCCCAGTGAGAAAACGTAGATTCGTTAACGACAAATAAACGGTGAAATAAAACAGTTCGGTGATTCAACGCTCATCTCTACAGAACAGGAGTGATAATATGTCATGCGTAATCACGGTAGTAAGTTGTTCTTTCATAAAGCATAATAGATAAACACAGTCCAGTAGGTCAGTATTAGTAAAGCATTATGAGGGAGCAGGTGTATTGTATTAAATTTAAACTGGACGAAAAATTTACGTCTTTTAATTAAAAATAAGACATTATTTGGTATTTTCCAAATAATATCTTTGAAACTATTTTCGTTAAGATTTTTTGGAGGTATTAAGTATGAAAATAAGAATTAGTTCTATAAAAATGAAACAAAAAAAGATAAAATTAGTATAAAATTTGTTCTATAAAAATAAAATCAAATAAAAAATAATTCCAACACTACTGTTTAAATTAAAATAACTCCAAACAATTAGAAATTCTAAACCAAATTCTTAGGTAATTAAATGTTCAAACAGACCACCAAGTTGTAACAAACAGTAACCAAATCTATTATACAAAGCATTCCTCATGGCGTTGAGTTCATCTGCCGATATGTTTTGGCTAAGTTGGATTATCTTTTCCTTTAGTTCCTCCAAGTTGGTGGCTCGCTCGAACTCATGCCTGTACAATTTTGTTTTTAGCATCCCCCAAAAATAAAAATCTAGAGGAGCTAACTCAGGTGACCGAGGGGGCCATTTTATTGTACCGTCTGTACAAATGACACGTTCAGCAAAAATTAACGATAAATAGTCTTTAACGACTTTTGCATTATGTGCAGGACAGCCGTCTTGTTGAAACCAAATTTCGTTGAAGTTAATTTGAAGACGTTGAAGTGCAGGAATAATTTGATTTTGCAGTAATTGGAGATATTTGACTGCGTTTAAATTGCCTTCAATGAAAAAAGGAAAAATAATATGGTCTCCCAAAAATTCCAGTCCAAACATTCAACTTTTGTGGATACTGCGTACGCACAGACACACTCAAATGCTTATTCTCCCGAGACCAATAACGTACAGCGGATGAATTATGTTTCTTGTGAATTGTGAAGGAGGACTCATCTGTAAACGAAATATTTTTTAAAAAATTATTATTTGCATTGCATTTCTCCATTATAATTTCACAAAATTGCATCCGTTTAAATTTATCATCAGGAAATATTTCTTGAGTTGTCTGCACTTTATAACAATGGTAGTTGTTTCTTTTCAAAATATTCCTCACTGTTTTTGCATTCAAATCAACTTCATCGGCAATTTGTTTACTTGAACACGGCGTCGCTTCAGCCAATGCACAAACTTGAATTTCTCTAATTTCTCGTTCTTGAGAAATTTTCTTTTCGCGAGGTCGATCTGATGGGCAACATTTTATACACCTGTCATTAGTACAGCCAAACTTTTCAAATTGATGAATAATGGCTAATACAGTTTTTTCTATAGGTGTTGGCCTATTTTCAAAAGCCATAATAAATAAATTGATAGTTTCTTGTACTGAATTACCCCCAAAGTACCATTTTATTATTTGTACCCGTTTTTCTGTTGTATAAACAGTCGGCATAATTATTTCTTATCTTTACACTTACAAAGTTACCTCCAAAAAGAAATACATAGCTGTCGACAGATGGCTTCTCTCGTCTCGACGAATGGCGATGTTGCCAAAATTATCTTATATTATTCAAAATTGGGTTACAATTTCGTCAAATAAAAATGCGAATCTGTAAATGTTTCATGGATTTTAGAAATTTTGGACCAGTATTTGTGTCAATTAATGTTTCATTTTTAATATCATCATTAAGTTTTGAATGGCAATATAACCGCACCACTGATCGCCAATTTTTTAAATCAATTCAATGTTTTAATTCAAATATGTAATAAGGCAACCCTGTCGCGTATAAGCTAAGCTGGATCGGAAATTCGCAAGACGTTCGTTAATGGGCGTGTCTAAAAAATGGGGAGGGGAGACCAAGGGGTAATATATTTGTTTTCTTTGTCTATTCGCTGAAAATATGATTTTATATCTGTGTTAGATATCCTGTTAAATTCTACCATACCGACCATAAAGTTTTACCTACACTGTATATCTCTTGTCTCAGGACATTCTTAATGATTTTAGAAGAACCAAGATCACATTTGTCACATTTTTTCGATGAGTGAGAAATATATATAGTCCCAAACACTCACCGTAAACTACATCGGGTTTCGCCAACTGCATATTCCTATTAACTTCTTCAAAAATGTGATGTGGATTCATTTTCCTCTCTTCTGTTTGTCGTATCATCAGTTGTTCGAGAGTTACAAACCCCGCCAAGCTCTCACTCGCCATTTTGAACTGACTTTTATTGTAATTTGAGGAAGCGTAATCGGAACTGACATTACAAAGACTTGGATTGCTAGCGTGCATGTAGTTTACTGGTTTCGGCCTAAAAAATATTAATTTAAACAAATGATATTAAATATAACAGCATATTGATCCTTTGAGCCGGATAGCAAGGATATGTTTAAAGAATTGAAGACGTTAATATAATCTGGCCACTTAGCTACCTATAGTGCTACATTGAAAGTTCTAGTGAGCTCCCATAATTAACGATGTATAGCATATGCAATGACAGATTGAAAAATTCAAGCATTTCTAAAGTGATACTTTTAACAATAAACTGAACACTCACCTGCATTTTGGAAGTTCCCGACAAAGCTCAGGCCTAATACTTTCCATCGACAGATTAGGAACACTAACATTTTGTGGATTGGCAAGATTTTGCGATCCAAATAATTGAACGTGGGAGGTAAAATTACCTGTGGTAACACTGGATTGACTGTCATTTGTGCGGATCTTTCTGTAAGATCTGAAAAAACAAAAACATTAAATAGTTTCAAAATAATTAACAGAATGTACTTTTTGTGCTTTGCGCCTAAAGACTCAAGTAATATAATGATCAACTTAATAAATTGAAATCAACCACATGGCAAGTAACTGGTTACCTAAAAAAATGTACAATTTTAAACAGTTTAAAATGCTTTTTTAAAACACTTTCATTTTATTATTGTGTGCTACCTTTTAGGAAGCAGATAAATTCATGTATAATTGTCATATTTACGTTATTACAGTTAGCTTTTTCTCACTGGGTTTTTGAATTATTTAGTTTTTAATTTTAAGACACTTTTTATAACGAATAAGTATAAATTTAAGATTTTTTTATCTCTGTTTTCTCGTTTATTAATTTTTATAATAAATATGTATTCAATTATTGTTTTAAATCTCTATCAAAACTTGGTGCTTTGTAATGTGCGTTAAAATTCAGTTGACTAGTAAAGTGTAGTACTGACGTGATCTGACTAAGATGAAGACTCCAAATAATGCGTCGAAAGATCGATATAGTATTTTTTTTATAAATGTATATAAAGATCAAGAAGAAAATAAGGGAGATCCTAGTCTCATAACTGTGGGAAATAACCGAAGCACAAGCAATGAAATTTAAACTTTTACTATTAGGGAAAACTCAAAGGAGCAGTCTAAATTTAATACCTATTTCAGTCTTACAATCAGACCACATTTACGTCATAGTCCATCATCATTTCCACACAACTAATTAAATGGGATTTTGGCTGAAAAGTGTATCGGGATATCGAAGATCATTTTTAAATGTTCTTCTTCTTCTTCCACTTTATAAGCAATTCTGCTTGTTCATTGGCGGATTACTACCTCTATGGAAGGTTGTCACTCCATCTTTTGCGCGGTCGTCCGATACTTCTTCTGCCGATTGGCGACTCATATCTTGCTATTTTACCGACATGGGTCTCCTCCATTCTGCTTATGTGGTTATTCCATTCTTTTTTTCTATTTTGTGTCCATTCATTTATACACTGTACGTTACATTTTCTTCTAATGTCTTCAATTCTCTTTCGTATCTCTCAGCGTATTTCCTGTAATTCTTCTCAGTACTCTCTTCTCTGCCGTTTCCAGTGGCCTTTGCGTTGTGGCTGTGTCGGGTCTTGTTTCTGAGGCATATGTCATTATTTGTCTTATTGACTTCATCTCAGTTAATGAGTCTGTTTCGCCATATACTGTTAGTAAGGCATCCTGCCAGTCTATTTGCTTTTTGTATTTGATCTCTCACTTCTTTGTCCAGGTCTCCAGAGCTAGACAGTGTAATTGCCAGGTATTTTATTTCCATTACTTGTTCAATACTGATGCCATCAATTTCTATTTTACATCTGGTTTGTTCTTTGCTGACTACTATTCTTTTAATTTTCTGATATGAGATTGTCATATTAAATTGTTTTGCTCTTATGTTAAATCTGTGGACCAGTCTTTGCAGACTATATTCATTTTGGGCTATCAATATTGGGTCGTCTGCGTAACAGAGTATTTTTATTTCTTTGTTTCCCATTCTGTATCCTCTTCCTTTGTTAACGCTTTTGATGATTTCATCCATGATCAAATTGAAGAACATTTGGCTCAATGAATCCCCTTATCTTATTGCGCTGCCTATTTCTATAGGTTCTGTAAGTTGTCCATCTAATCTGACTTTCATTTTGTTGTTTTGGTGGATGTTTTCGATAGTTTTTATACTTCTTCTTCTTCAAGTGCCATCTTCGTTCCGAAGGTTGGCGATCATCAGGGCTATACGTATTTTCGAAACTGCTGACCGAAACAATTCGTTGCTGCTACAGCTATACCATTTTCGTAGATTCTTTAGCCAGGAGTTTCGTCTTCTTCCTATGGACCTTTTTCCTGCTATTTTTCCTTGCATAATTATTCGAAGCAGTTCATATCTTTCGCCTCTTGTAATGTGTCCCAAGTATTGCAGTTTTCGTTTTTTGATCGTAAATATGATTTCCTTTTCTTTATTCATTCTTCTCAAGACCTCGACATTTGTGACTCTCTCGGTCCATGATATTCTCAGGATTCTGCGATACATCCACAGTTCAAATGCCTCTAATTTTTTGGTATCAATATTTTTCAACGTCCATGACTCCATTCCATAGAACAGCACAGAAAGTACGTAACA